>NC_051272.1:4800988-5151613 GCF_015220745.1 Sebastes umbrosus
CCAAGGAGTACAGCTGAACAACCTCCTGGACCACAAAGTCTCACTCACGCTGCAAGACGGCAAACTCACCATGACGATTGATGAGCTCTTCCCGACATATGTTCCCGTGGATGACGACAGCGAACAGCTCAACATAGACCTGGGCATTTGGCTCGGAGGAACAGGAGACTTGGATGCCTCATACCTCAGCAACTACATTCCCCCTTTCCGCGGCTGCATTTCTCAGGTCAAATTTGAGTCCCACCAGTTTGATATTCTGGGCATGGCGTTTAAACAATGCCACGACACGAAGGAATCCTGCAGCAGTGAGTTTGAGGCTGGTGATGGGGAGGCAACTAGTTTCAGCACTCCTGACTCCTTTGTGTCCTACCCCACCTGGAGCGGGGCTAGCGGCGCTCCAAGGGTCTTGGAAATCCTAATGAAAACCACCATAGAGGATGCGTTACTGGCTTTCCACCCTGGCCGAGATTCAGACTTTATTGCTGTTGGTGTTGTGAAAGGCTATCTCAAAGGTATGCTGGACCTCGGGAATGGCTTGGCGGTACTGGACAATACCCAGGTGCAACTGGATGATGATCAGTGGCATAGAGTTAAGGTCCAAGTCAGTCAGGATTCTTTTGTCCTTAATGTAGACAGCCAGTCTTCCTCCCTCCCTCTTGACTCGTCACAAAATCTGGACTTGGTTGGAAACTTGTATTTAGGAGGCATCCAGGGAAAGATGAAGGAAGTCTTTCGTGAGAGCGGCTCCTTAAGTCGTGCAGAGGAGGAAATGACAGCCGAATCCTTCATCGGTTGTTTGGGGGAAATCAAAGTAAATCAGAAGGATCGAAGCCTGCAGGACGCTTTGGTGACCAAAGATGTTCATGTTAAATGTGAAGGAGAGGACTACGACTACTCAAGTTACTATGACACCGACGCAACCACGACTTCTCCACCTGTTCGCATCCGATATGTCGACATGGATGTCAGCGATCAGCATTGCTACCCAACAGACGACACGCCAGAGATGTTCAAAAATGTCACGAAACTTCTCGATGTCGCCCCGTTGCTCGTGCCTGAAGGTGGGGAAGCTTTACTTTCTGTCAACAACCTAAGTCCTACGTTTGACCTCAGTGCTGCAGGAGTGCGTCAGTCTCAGATAATCTTCACTCTCCAGAATGACCCCTGGTATGGCTTGGTTGATGTGAACACTAACACAAGACGCACACAAAAGTTCACTCTTCTTGATCTTGTCAATGACAAAATCAAGTATATGCATGATGGAAATGAAAGGCATGCAGATCAAATCCAGCTGCAGGTGGTTGCTGAAAGTAACGGTTACCTTCCAGAGTGTTTAAAAACTCCTCAGGACTACGTCCTCCCGGTTGAAATCCTTCCCGTCAATGACATACCACAACTTGGTGGAGGAGAAATCACCATAACAGAAAACGGCAGAACTCGTTTGAGTCCCAGCCTTATAAAAATCACGGATTCTGACACCCGCTGTGATGAATTAGTAATAACTGTAACCTCAGAGCCTTCCATGGAAGTTGGTTACTTAGAAAACGGTCAGCGGCCAGGAAGGAGCATCTCAGAGTTCACCTGCAGGGAATTGAAAGATGGAAATATCTATTTCATACACAGAGGGGGTAGTGCTGCTGGAATTACCTTGGAGGTGTCTGACGGAGAGTCAGTAAGCCATTCCACTACTTTTAAGTTATCTGTGGCACAGCCACATATGACTGTTGTCACCAACACTGGCCTTCTCTTGTCTCAAGGAAGCAACGCGTCCATTGGTGTTCAAAACCTGGCTGTCATCGCTCATCCTCGCAATGGAGATATCATGTATAACATCACACAACCTTTGACATTTGGAGAACTACAGATAATGACAAGCGATGGAATGTACAAGCAGGTTACAACTTTCCATCAATTCGATCTGGATCAAGACCGCCTCAGATACATCAGCACAGACTCGACTGACCAAGAAGACGTTGTGAGCGAGCGGATTCAGTTCGACGTCCACTTGGGGCAGTTCTCCCTCTGGAACAACACCTTCTTGGTCAAGATCGTCCCCGCACAAGTGAAAGTTTCCAACCTGGTCCCACTGGAGATGGAGGCAGGCGAAGAGCAAACAATCGGACTCGCAGAGCTTCAAGCCGAAGTAAGAGGGAAAAACACAGATCCACAAACTGTAAAATACGTCCTTGTCAAGCCTCCAACACTCGGTAGTCTCCAGTTGTCAGACAGAGCGTTGGCTGAGGGGGACTTCTTCACACAGAAGGACATTTTGGACAGTGCTGTTAGCTACAGATCACGTGTGCAAAGAGCAGTGGATAGTATAGACCAGTTCCAGTTCAGAGTGCTTGCTGACGATCAGTACTCCCCTCTGTACACCTTCCCAATTACCATCCTCGCCAATGCAGATGCTCCTGTTTTGACCAACGAGAGGCTGGTGGTCTTGCAGGGCGGTGAGGATGCTCTGAACAAACACTACCTTTGGATGCATTCTCCAGGTTCTACAGATTTTGTGTACCGAGTCACACAGGAGCCAAAGTATGGACGACTGATAAGGGACTCCCCATCCGGGCAGCCTAGATTTGAGGGGGCAATAAGAGTATTCAGCAATGAAGACCTCCAGTTTGAAAGGCTCATTTACAAGCACGATGGCTCCAAGACAAGCAGCGACGAGTTCCATTTTTCAGCATACGATCAAGGAGCAGAAAACTCAAACAATGAGGAAACGGTGAACGGCATTTTCAGAATATCCATCCAGTCCAAGAACGAGCATGCTCCTATGAGGGTTGTGGACAAAGAGCTCAATATAGTCCGCCACGGCCAGCGTCTGCTAACAACTGATGTCATCCAGTATAAGGACGACGACACAGGTTTCAACGACACCCAAATTGTCTTTGCTCGCGAGGGAATCCTCTCAGGCAACATCGTCTCTACATCTAATCCCTCGCAGCCCCTTTTCCGTTTCACGCAAGCCGACCTGCGAGATAAGAAGATCCTCTTCATTCACCACGGAGCAGACCGGGAGCGCTTCTCGCTGCAGGTGTCAGACGGCTTCCACAAGACCACCGCGCTGCTTGACATCCAGGCAGGCGAGCCCTACCTGCGAGTAGTAAACAACACGATCATTGTCATCGACCACGGAAGCACCAAGACCCTTAACACCACCCTGCTGAGCGCCGACTCCAACATGGACATCAGAGACGACAGCGAGATCAAGTTCGAGGTCACATCGGCGCCCAGCGATGGCAGGATTATTGTGAGCGGGATCGAGGCTTCAGAGTTCACCCAGGAGGACCTGAAAAAAGGCGTTGTCTCGTATGAGCACAATTATGAAAGTCTGAGGTCCAAGGACTCCTTCAGCTTCACCGCCCAAGCAAGAGGACATTCTGAAGAGGGCACATTCAGGATTAAAATATTCAAGCAAGGTTACCTCTCTGAGCCGGAGGTGGTCACCAATGAGGTCATCATTTCCTATGACGGAGAGCACACCATAATCAATTCAGATAATCTCAAGGTAATGTTCATTACAGTATGTTGAGCAACACTGATTTGTTTTTTCCTAAGTAGAAGATATTTATAGAGCTACAGTTCACCAATCTATTATTAATTTGCTTGGCTGACATCTAATCTATAAAGCACTCATTTGTCTTTCTTCATCAAGACGGAGTTTAATATTTATACAACTTGGCGGTGATGTTGTGACAGATTTTCTTTGTCTTTTTCAAGTTTATTTTCTCTTTGTGAAATAGATCTTCCACATGACTCATTCGAGCATGCTGCCCTGCTTTGCAACCCTGTCTCTAATCTAAGTTATAACCACATGAAAGCAGGGCTAAATATGACTGTGCAGTTGCTGCTTTTAATCTAGTTTATGTACTAAATTACAGTCTATTAAGTGTGGAAAACAGAGCACTAAGTATCCCCTGAGGAGCTTCCTGAATCCCACTGTAATTTATAAGATGAGTCTGCCCCGCACTTCATCATGAATGCAATTAATGAGGTTTAAATTGTCGGCCCATTCATAACACATTCTCTGTATATATATCTTGACTTTAAGAATATAATTAGGGGCATTTCTGAAAGTAAAATCTTTCTTTTAAACTTTAATTTCACCATAGTGCACACATTTTAAGTCTGCAGTATTGACTGGAGAAGAGCCCAGACACCTGGTACACATACTGCTGAAATATGTATTGAACAAAGCCTTGACAGAATGGCCTTTACAACAGGTAAAATATTGACTTGGCTTCTGGGAGCTTCTCCAATGTATGTCCTTACTATGAAATGGAAAATAGTATGATCTTCTGAAACGCAAGCATGACTGCTAAACACTCCCCGGCTTCAGGCTCCAGAGAGTTTATTAAATCTCTCGCAGTGGGATGACCATAAATCTGCCTGTGTGTAAATCTGCGGCATGACTTTAAATGTTACCAAATGTCACAAATGTCTTTTTTAAAGTTTCTGTTCACCATACAGTCACAGTGTTCCAATAAGAAACGATATGCTATATTTATACCAGTAGTTATAAAGTTCACAGTGTGCCCTATTTTGGTAGTTAACATACAACAAATAATGCGGTGTACTGACATTAACTTACAATACTGTTCCTGTGTTAAAAGGAACTGAGACTCCAGATGACTAATAGCTATAACTCCAACTTTGAAACACCACTGCCAAAACAGTTTTTCAAAGTTTTATTAGTTTATTTGATTTGTTTTACCAACTGTAACTGGGGTAGTTGCACAACCTTCTGGTATTTTTGTCAGCTGTGAGTAGTTCCTCTATTTCCTCTCTCTCCGCCGTTAGCAAAAAGCAGTGATTTGGGTTACAAAGTAAGCTAATCAATAAGGATATGAACAATGTGAACATTAGCTGTGCTAAATTTGGAAACAATTGAAAGGGTTAGTTCAGAATTTTTTGAAGAGGAAGTTGTATGTATACTCCTGTATTCTGCAAGGTAATATTATTATTTTTGTCAATGTTGTCTGGTGGCTTTGAAGAGAGCGATATAACGGCTTCAGTTCCCCCTCGGAAAGGGCTGTCTAACGGCGTGATAAAGCGGCTATAGAAGGGAGCAGCAGCCACCTAAAAAAAATCAATATCAGTTTAAGCGTACGCTATATTTAGAATATTTTCACAGCTTTAACTCGCCGTCAGGACAGCCCTTTCTGACAGTGAACTGAAGTCGTTATATCGCTGTCTTTAACGCCACCAGACCAGACTCCATTCACAAAAACAGTAATTTTACGTCACAGGACACGGGAGTTGCTAGTCTAACGCTGCATCGATCGGGTAGTTTGTTTGTGTTATGGTGTGACTTTTGGATCCGAACTAACGTGGCGTCCACGCAGCACTACATTGCTTAGCATATGCAGAAACCTACATCAGGTTACTTGGGAAAAAGGTTTTTAGAGGGGCTCTGGAAAATCGCATTTTGACGCTAAAACATACATACTTTACAAACAAAATTTTAATGTTCAAGTATGAAATACTTAAGGGACACCACTAGGAGGCTACAGAATGAAAATAATAATAATAATTGACCCGCCCTTTAATTAGCCAGAAAGCTTAATCATTGCACTACACACAAACCACATTTAGATGAACATTATACAAAAAAACAGATGACATATTAGGATGTTAAGTACTAAATTAACAGTGTGCACTTTTGCCTTTTAGGTGGATCAAGCTGATATTCTTCCCACAGAAATGGTGTTCACCATTAAAGCGCCTCCTCGCCTCGGCCACGTGGTCAAGATGACAAACAGCTCGGACAGCACCGCCTCACCCGACCTCGACTACATTCACTCCTTCTCTCAAGAGGACATTGATCAGGGACGCATTCTCTATGTGTCTGCATCCCTCCAGGTTCATTGTGATTTCATTAATCCTGCTGTGCTGTAGTAAATCAGATCTGGCAGCTTGTTCTCTTTCATATTCACACTGAGGTTAAAATCAGACAAAAAGACAACCTCAGCCTCTGAGGAGTCTATTTTAGGATATCAATAACTTATTTGAACATCCATCTGTTCCAGGGCAATGACGCCTTCACCGTTGATGTCAGTAACGGTTTTACCTCGGTGGAGGACCTGCACGTCTCTGTGAACATCGTGCCCCGGCTCATCCCCCTCATTACCTTCAACTTCACAGTGAAGGAAGGCCTCAGCAGGGTGATCAACGCAGAGATTGTCAACATCTCGCATCCCTTCTACAGCTCGGCAAACATCGACTTTGTTGTGGAGGAGCCACCGCAGCATGGGGACATCCGTTACCTGGATGGAGACGAACTTCCGTACTTCACATGGGAAGAGGTACGTAATGATGTGATGAAAGAAATACAGAAATTCAGATACATATTCCAACAAAAAATATCACGAAAGATCTCGAAACAATAACATCTCCCTGGCTCTTTGTTCAAATAATACTGCATTTTGTCTTGCATATCATCGTTGATAATATGATCCCTTCCCTTGCTAAGTCTCAAAGACTTTTCAGTCAACAATCAAGTGAAGTTTCATTGCTCACCAATAGATCTTTCAGAGCTTTCTTTCTTTTTAGTTTGACAGTCAGTAATAGAAAAAAGAACTTAAATAAATAAATCGAGGAATACATAACAATTGCTTTAATAAATTGTTAAAGCACAGTAACGGTATAAAACAGTAGCCAACAAGTGATTCGTTGGCCATTTCCGCTTCTTTCTCATCTCTGCTGAGCGTTGCACATGTGCAGTACCGATCGGGCGGGATGTACGGTTCACGTAGAGAGTGACACGTATTGTCGTTGTTCCTGTGAAGCGTAAATGAGCTGATAAATGATATGAAAGCGTGATATTGATTATCCGCTGGGTAAAGTCCTCTCCTATTTATGCATTATTGTGAAATACATTATATTTGGTGCATGCATGTACCATTTTATACAAATCCATCCAAATTGCATGTTTGCAGAGAATTTCTTTTGACACACCAGCATCATCAGAAACTACTGTAGCATATAGAGTACCTACAGAAATATGAACATCTTAAATCCTTAAGAATTGTGTTTTTCCATTTGGTTTCCCCTCGCTGTTTTCCACTCAAAACTCTTACGTTTGTTTTTGCCCTTCTTGCTGGCGGAACCTTGTAAAATAAAACGCAAGGCTTTTTATTTACCAAAATGGTCGGTTTCACCAAATTGTTAACACATGTGTACCACATGCATTGCCAAACCCACCAAAAGCATTTGATCCTCTAACAAACATTGTAAGGATTAAGAAGATTTGATTAATCATTTCTTCAAAGCACCTGAACTGTAGACAGAAATTTTTATATTTTTGTCAGTCTGGGACCAAAAACTTCTCAGAAGACCCCAAAAAACCCAATAATCCGTATTTGATCCTGTCTTTAAAAACTCCAGGGAGAATAACATCTTCCTTTCACGACTAGATCACGGTGGCTGTTGAGGAGGATTACCACAGCAAGGCTTCACCATGAAACTTTCCCCCGGTTACTTCTCATGCTGTTTTGGATTTGTTGTGTTGTGCCAGATAGAGAGAGGAGGAGGGAGAATCTGGGAGCTGCTGCAGCACAGCTATCTGGTCTGTTTCCCTGTGGTTCAGAGGCCCCAGCTTTAGGAAAATATTAAAAATGCATGAGTAGTTACCGGTGAAAAAAAAAAAAACCTCATGCATTCTGAATGGACCACATAGTTTACTGGAGCTAGTTAGACACATATCTTATAGCTCTAGCCCCGGCCTGCCTCCACTCCTCTCTACTTTGCTGAAGCATTGTGGAAAAACTGACGATGCCTTTGGACCGCCTGCAGCCAAAATAAACTGGCCCGGTATATTCCTATAATAATGTGCGAGTGCACACAAGCGTCCCGCGCTTTGCTACTGCCAGACTCACTCATACTGTCTTTCAAAGATCCCAATGAGCAACTCGAATGGGTCTGGTGCGTAGCAACGGTTACATTGGTAGCAAAAATAATATAGATATCATCATGTGCCGCTATGGAAATGTCACAGAGAAAAAAAAGCTTTTCTTTACACTGCTTTTTTTTTATGTGTGTTCTATTTCTGTTCTCTTTTACTGTTATACTCGGAGAATGAAACACAGGCAGCTCTCCCAAATGAGTTCCACATTGAAGGATAAATGTCCAAGCCTCAGTCTGCGCAGCATTTAAACCAGACCGTAATTGTTTCAAAATTGAAGTTGGATGTGTGTGTACTTTTCTGCATTCTAGGCTTTTTTTTCCCCCAAAGTTTTAAAGCTGTCTGGGCACTGGACTAACTGGTGTGTGTAGTAATTTTGCGATAAAGTCATCAGATGGGGTAGATCACTGAGGTTAGTGTCCAGTGACATCGTGAGAAAAACTGAGTGTTTGAGAGTGTCTACATGAACAACAGAAGATCTTAAGAATGTAAAGTCACTCTTCTGTGTGCCATGTGGCCCAGATGTGTCACATAAACATTGAATCTGTGTCAGACGATGTAAGGCATTTCACCAACCGCTGACTATGATTTACTCCAGCTTTGAACAATCAAGTCATGCACACATTCAGCAACATATGCAGCGTTGAGTGGGATCCAACTTGAGGAAATATGGGAAATCTGAAACACTTTGCTCCGATACACCTTTTGGCTTTAATCAGGCTCGGCTCTCCATCGGGTCTCAATTAGGTCTCCCATCTGTGTAAAGCCTATTAAAGTCCACACAGGCGTCTTTTATTTTTCACAAAGTACAAAATGTTTTCGGTACAAAGTGGTGCAAGTTTCTACGGTTTATATTGCTTATTTTCCAAAATACAGTAGGCACACAGAACTTGAGATTTTACATCAATCAAAACTGACAATAAAATAACACCTGTATCAATCTCTGAAGTAAATCTGAATGCCACATGTCCAACAACCCCCCACTGTTTATTGTGCCAGCGAGCAGACTGATTGTCTCCCCTGACTTTCCCCGATCAGTAATGATGATGGGGGTTGTTATTCCAGAAGGATGCCCGTCATATGGGACCCATTTGGCACTTCCTGCCCTCTGAAGCGGCTTTTGTCAAGACAAAGTTCCAACTGTCCTCTTTGCAGAGAAGGATCCAGTAAATTTGTCATCAAGTATCAGAGGAAAATGTTACGTGTAGGCAGATTATGTGATCCAGATACGACTACAGGACTGAGAAACAAGAACCCAGGATGCTGGGTGCTGAGATTCCTCCTCTGTATGCAGAAAGGCAGCAGAGTTGGCTTAGCCCGGCCGCAGGTGCTGTTTTCCATCTACTCACTTGACACTGGATGACTGATTCTTTTGTGCATCTGGTTTCCCTCAAGGTTTCGTCCCACAAGGGAGATTCTCCTTGTTCATGTGCTGCTGCCAGACTTTAGGACCTGATTATAGCCTTAATCTCCAAACTTTGAAAACATAAATTATCTGTCAAGGACAACAAAAGATATACCGTACAGAAATATAGGTCTGTTATAACAGAACCGTATTATGTTTTGTCGTCTCATAAAAACATAGACCCTAAAAGGAATTGTTTGACAATTTGGGATCTGTCTGTTAAATACTAGGCTACAGTCTGGAGAGCGTTATCTTAGCTTAGTTTAGCACAAACACTGGAAGCAGGTTGAAACAGCTAGCCTGAGAGAGGACAGAGAAATCTGCTTACCAGCACTTCTAAAGTTCAATAACACGTTATATCAAGTGGGCAACCTCCGGGTCTGAAAAGTGAAGCCAGTGCCTTAAACTTGCATTCTTTCTAACAGCCAGCAGGGGGCGACTCCTCTGGTTGCAAAAAGAAGTCTGATTGTATAGAAGTCTATGAGAAAATGAGCCAACTTCTCACTTGATTTATTACCTCAGTAAACATTGTAATCATGAGTTTATGGTCTCAATCGCTAGTTTCTAGTCTTCTTCAATACAGCATGATGTTCATTTTGTAAATTATGGTCCCATTTAGAGTCAAATGGACCATAAAGCAGGGGATGCTTTAGGGCATGGCTACCCTGTGATTGACAGGTCGCTACCACGACGTTGCCCGGTGTGGGTGTTGTCCTTGTTTTCGTCTTGGAACTTTAACTCTTTCACAATGTGTTTTCAGTTCATGAAAGTTAATATTAACATTTTGGTCGCTTAAAAATTATTCAGCGTTTTGGTTGTAATTAGCTCTACCCTCTCGTGTCGCTTCTGGTTGCAAAAAAACAAGATGGCTGAACTCAAGGCTTCCAAACGGCAGTCCACAAACCAATGAGTGACGTCACGGTGACTACATTCACTTCTTATATACAGTCTATGGTTATACCCTGATGGTTTAATCCCCACAAATAACAACAAAAGACCAGTCTTTATGCTAAACTAGGCTAACTGAATCTAGGCAAGAAAACAAAAAAAAAACACATTTACGTACATGCTCACATTATCTGTGATTATATTGGGTAATACTGTGGTGTGGTGAAATGCCCAAAAAAGATCAAGCAAGTTAACAATTCGAGTGGACCAACTTTTGCTTTAAAGAATAATCCTCATGTACTGTATATGGAGATGCAACTCATTTTTTGTGCGTTTTTCCTACGATTGTCCAGCAACACGTGATGTACTTGTCAATTTCCCGCCCGTTAAATGCATACAGTCTTTTCAAACTAAACTTCAGTCTTCACAGGAAACAACTTGGTTATGTTTAGGCAATAAAACTACTTAGTTAGGTTTTGGAAAAGATCATGGTTTCTGTTAAAATAACTCAGAAAGTGGCGTTACTTAAGTACAGAAGTTACGTGACAAATAAATCAACGTTGACTTTTGGTTTCACACGGGGTACGAACACCAGCCCCCTGGGCAAATGTCTGGTGTTTTTTGACCCATCCATCCATCTCGCCCTTTTTGCTATGCGGCATTTGTTGCTCTGTATACTTCCTGGTTCATGATCACATGGATTACATACAAGTTGATTTTGTGGGATATATACGAATTACAGTGCATTACTCTTTGTAGGTATAGCTACGATCGCTGCATGAGAGATATGGGATGGAAAGGGATATAATTGGGTTATTACTGCTCTCCATAAAGTTGGAGGACTAACGAGGCAGATTTATAAGACATTGGTGAAAATAGTCCGACTTTTAGTCCCAACGGCATCTTTTTGTTAGATACTTCCTGTCTCGTAAACGCCCACGTTTCAAGCTCCACTTTGTAACACAGGCTTTCTGTTATAAAAGTTGTAGCCAAAGCTGAAATAATTAGATCCCCCGGAGCCACAGAAGGCATTATACATTATGTTTTCACAGGCTGAGTAGTACCCAAAATGATCAGTAAACTGACTATTATGAGTAAATATATTGGAGTTCCCTGTGTCAGGGGAAGATGATCATTTTGTGAACCAAAATATTTGAATAAAAAAAATTAAGAATTTCAGAAGGAAACAGTGTCATCATTTTGTGTTTCTTCAGGTTAACCAGGATATGATGGCTTTGTGGTTCCTCAAAAGCAGTGTTCTTTGGATATGGGCGTTAAGCGACACAGCCATAAAATTTTATTCCACCTTTTAGGCCCACCCAGGCTATGCCTATTTTATGTCGTTTCCCACCATTCAGGTCTGATTCAGAGTTGAGTGACAACTGGATCCTTTTTGTCTCCCACAGTTGAAACTTGGACACGTCTACTACATGCATGACAGCACCGAGAGCACCGAGGACAGTTTTACACTCTCTGCCTCGGCTTATGAGATTGAGCGGCGGAGCCTCCCTGTCACCATCTCGGTGACTGTCATACCAGTCAACGATGAGCCGCCAAAACTGACACGTAACACGGGACTGGAGGTAATGTTTTGCTCTTTGAAAGTGTTTTTTTTTCTGTTACTTTGAGCTTCCCTCTAACATACTCAATGTTGTTGCTGCAGGAAAATCTATAAAAAAAAAAGTAAAGTTTCAGTTTGTTGGATACTTTTTTCCCTTAGCACATTTCACCTGATCCAAGCTGACCATAAGCGGCACTTTGTGTGAAGGAGGAAAGAACAAACTTTTTTATTGTGACCTTTCAAAACAAGGGAGTATTTTATTCTAAATAGACGAAACTGTGGAGAAAATAACTTGCTTCCCTGAAGGTTTATGTCAGTTCTAGTTTATTTCATGTTACCTTTGTGTAGGGTGTTTGCTTCCTCTCCGGTAATATGCTGGAACTAGTCCAACTTGTGCATGTGATTGACAGGCTGTTTGTGTTCCCACACCTGTTCCAGACTTTGCATGATTGGTCTGATACCCAAGCAACACAACATATGAAAGAACGGCAGATGAATGGCTTCATAATGGTTAAAGAGATTCTGACATGATGAAAAGGGGTCATTTTATCAAAACTACCCCGCAGTGCTTTAAAGGGATAGTTCGGGTGTTTTGAAGTGGGGTTGTTTGAGGTACTTATCCATAGTAGGTGTATTACCTACAATAGATGACGGTCGGCATGCCCCCAGTTTGGAGAAACAGACAGGACCACCGACACTGTAGCAAAGCAATACAGTGCTGTGGACAGGGACGGCAGAAAAACATATTTTAGCCAACTAAAAGAACAAAAATCAATATCCATTTAAGTGTACGCTATATTTAGAATGTTTACACCGCTTTATCTTGCCGTCAGACGGCCCTTTCCTTCTCCTTTCCGACGGGGAACAGAACTGAAAGTGATATATATATAAATATTAACACTGGATGCTCCCTGAATCCGTTAAATATGCACTTCTGCTACGTCATGTAAATAAAGCATGTACCTATCGGCTTTGCGCTCGAGATCAGACTGGAGATATAGGCTTAAACACTTAAAAGATGGGTAATACTTGCACTCCTCCTATGTTTGTTGCCTAGTTTTTAAACAGAAAACACACGTTTAATATTGTGATATTTACTGGAAATGACAGGCTACAATATAGCCAACAGCAAGTGAGAAACATTCAGCCGATCTCCCTCCAGCCAGCTGCCTACTTATTTAGGTTTTGTAGAAAAATAGGGATGTATCGTATAACTCTTCATTTCAACTTTATGAATCAGCTGTTCTGCGGCGCTTTTTTTTTTTATGAACCCCCAACCTTCCAAAAAACATTCATACCGCGCCTATGCATACAACCCTACTTCAAAACACCCGAACTATCCCTTTAAGCTTTTCTGCTTTATGCTTCTTCTTCTTCTTGATTTTGTTTGATTTTCTGACAAAATAGTATGTGAATTTAATGATTAACTACTAATTTAGAAGTCCAAACAATCAAAAGACCTTGTGTTGAAAGGGATATTTTCCATTAGAGGTCCAAGCTGATATAAAATCAAAAAGTTTTAAGAATTAATAAACTCTGAACTCCGTATGAACTTTCTCACATCTATACTGTATAGCTTCAGCTGCAGCGTTACAGTCTGCTGTCATGAATCCTGTATGAAGTGAGAATTAAATTCACTTCATGCTGCGAGTACAATAAATGCAGTGAATGTTTTACCGAGACACTGAAGGATCCTGACCTCACAGATGATGATGCATGCTGCATCGGAACAGCAGTGGCCTCCACAGCGTATTTGTTTTCATAAAGAGCCATAAAATAGAAGTAGATTAGCATATCCTCAGCTTGACTGCTCCAAAGTGTTGCAAATGAATCACATAAGTATAAGAGGGCAGTGATTCACTACTGTATGCACTCAATGGAGTGTCAAGCAGAGTTTCAGGTACTGTATACAGTATCTGTGCATTTTAATGACTCCCAAATTTGCTGATATTGCAGTTTGCACAAGAACGGAGGGAACATACATATTATTATCACAGTATTATCCCTGTATCTCAAAGATATCCGTTATTGCATTATGTGCAAAATTCCATACTGAATAGTCAACTTTCATAAAATGATGACATTTTAGAATATAAAATATGTCTAATATGGAAGAATATTTCAGTCTGTAATTGCCTTTAGTTATTATTTTCTAATTTGTCATTGTTTTATTTCTACAATACAATTTTGTATCATTCTAACTTGAGGGTATTATTTATCACAATTAAAAGATAAAACTAATTGATTTTAATTGTTGCCCATGCCTGATTAACATAGTTGTGCAAAACACATTTGTTCATTTAAACTCAGCATTTAGAGGTTCACACTTATATTTTGGGTTTCTGATAAAACATGTTTACATGCTTTAATGTTCAAAAACACATTATCTTTCTCCTACTGTCTGTCTTAATATACCTGTAGTCACCCTCTGTCCGAAATGCTCCGTTATAGCGCCTGTCTCTTTAAGAAGCCCAGTCTGCTCTAATTGGCTGGTGAGAAAAATACGGTGCACCTTTGCAAAGATAGTTCTCAAGCTGTGGGCGATATATACTAATGAGCCTGTCACTGACACGAGGACTTCCTCAAACCACCCCCCTACATCCTCTCCCTACCCACTTCCACTCCGTTTGCATGTTCGCGTGGCGGGTCCGTCATATTAAGTGTCATCCCAAACCAATTAGCGGGGAGTGGAAGTGGGTTATATAACCCTCCAACAGCGAGCCTGCATCTATTCCGACTTTATTGGCCATGGCATTTTGTGTTCGTCATGGAACACGCTCCTCACAAATGTGAGTTCCGTGCAACTACCCGTACAAACATGGACTACTCAAACTAAGATATATATTTAATATTGCCAGACAATGTTATACTGTAGTTAGGATCAAATTTAGAAAACGTTAGACGTGTTAATTTGATTGTAAAGTGTTATATATTTACAGGGACTGTTGCAAAAACCAAGCACGTAAACATCTGATTTAAAAATGAGAAGATGTTTACAAAAAGAAAAGAAATGCCAACACAGAAGCAAGTTTTTACTTTATCTGTATATTGCATATTCTTTTTATTCTTAATACTGTGAACCTTTGCACATCCCCTCCGCTTGATACGATACCATGTTTATAAAACGTTACCACAGTTGGAGAGAGGGAAGTTCGTCCCAAAGCTTGTCACTGTACTGTATCTATACCCTCCTCCACCTTACAGAAGGGTGCTTCATTCAGCTGCGAGTGTGACTACAAACTGAGTTCAGTGGGAGTGGGGAGTGTCCGGTTTGAGAAAAGCCCCCAGGAAGGGGAGACAAATCTGAATGGCTTCTTGAATCACATGTTTTCCGCTATAGACAGCCCACAAAAAACTGACTGGGCTGTCTGATTTCACAGTTTGTGGGTTGGTAGGAACTCCAGATACCCAAATATATATGAGCAGCAGCACTGAAAGAGTGAGTTTTTCATGATATGTCCCCTTTACCTATTCACATTATGTGTTTGGATTCTGTGCCACCAGACTAACGAAGGTTAAATTGTGATTGGCTACCAAGTAAAATTACAGCATACTGATTTAGAAGTAAGCTGTAATTAATAGATTTGTTAATTCTGATAACTTTTTGACTCCAAATTGCATATTTATTGAAATAGATAACGTTTCAATCCCAGTTGAATCTTTGTCAGTATAAAAGTGGAAACCACGCTCTACAGTATATCAATAGGTCAGTGACGGGAGTGGTTAACCATCCAACCCACTCACATCTTAAAACAAGTACACAATGAAAGCTCTGTCAAATTACTCCATCTAAAAGTGGAAGTACAGAGACAAAAATACATTTAATATATCAAGTTGAAAAGAAAAGTGTTAGACTGCCTCACTGTACTGTTCCTACATTGTGGATAGATCTCACTTATATTTCCTCTCTTAACGCTCTATCACTAAAAAAAAACATCACAATCAATACCGTTTGTTGTAAAAAAAGAAAGGTGTTCATTCAATAGCTTCTTCGTGTAATTGAATCACAGTTTTCGAGTGTGTTTGGGACACGCTCTCTAGCTGATTAAGCCATGAAAGAAAAAGTTCTGAAGCATCGATTAAGTAGATTCTACTGTACGAGTAGGCAGGCAGTTGGAAAAAGCCAGCAGTAATCAGCTCACAGAGCTGGAAACCAACTGTGTCATTCAGCCCTCCTTGCTCTGCCTGCGGCTCCGCGTCTCCCTGGCAACCCGTATTTTTGGAAAACCAAGATGGTCGACGAGACCGCGGCTCTCTGGCAGAGTGAGGGCGGCATCCAATCCCTGTGCCTCCTCTGCTGCGGCTGCGGAGTGTAACATAATGATATGTGGATGTCTCCCCACACTGAGCCAGGGCTGGCCCAGCAGCAGCAGCAGCAGCAGCACTTGGGTTGATTTAAAGCAGGAAGTGTACGTGTGAGTGTAGTGACCTCTGCAGCAGATGATCAGACATGATGACTAATATGGCCGTGATCGGGCTCTGTTCAAGCTCACCATTGATCCCAGTTGGCCCGGTCTATAGGATACAGCTGGTCTCCATTAAGGTTTACACTCGTCTCTGTCTGGTTCTACTTGAACGGCTGTATCTCAGAATAGTTGTCCCTCTGGGTCAGTCTGTCTGTCTGTCTGTGTATCTCTCTATCTATCTACTGTCTTCTCTCATCTGAGTCTTTCACATGTTGTGCACATGACCAGTGAGTGATAGATGAAGCACAGTATTTTTGTTTTATCCAAACAAAGAGCAGGAGAGATGTCACACCAGGACCAGGTATTTGGGTAGTTACACAAATCTGTGTCTCAGAGAGAAATAACAGAGCTGCAGATGGAGAGCTGATCTCAAAATGGAAACTCTCTCCCTTTTTTTTCGACTACAGTTTAGGCATTGACATCTGTCTTGTTGTTGCCTTTACTTTCCCCACTCCCCAATACAGAGCTGAAAACACTCTGGTGTCCCCGTGTACTTACAAAATCAGCCAATATTTCGGATGCCCAGGCTATTTGGGGATACGGCTTCAGACATCTGGCGCCCCTCAGAGTCTCAAACATTTAAAAGATGGTGGTATCCTGTTGAGTCATCGGCAAACTAAGCCGTACGCCTATGGCAGCAGCTCCTTCATTACTGCCTCCAAATGAAATATCAGCCATTGTGTCCAATCAAATTGAATCTGCAGCCCATCCTCTTAGGTGCTAAATGCATTGATTGTTATATAAACCATCAATTTGCAGGGCCATTTTCAGATTACCTGCCCTAGATTGCCTGGTGCCTCGCTGCAGTGTAGAGTGGGCTGACGGGGCCATCTAGTGGAAGGGGTTGGGTTCTGCACTATAAAAAAAAACGATCAGAACTAGTACTGACAAATTCTTGAACCTATGTGACCTCATTTTGAATATTGACACCTTTTTATTATTTAAGAAGGCTGTTTTATTTAACAGTGTAAATTCTGTTTTGTGCTTGGGAAATATTTTATATTTCTACCAGTGACAGTCTGGTGTGCAAAGTTGTGTTTCAGCACAATAGGTAATGAGTGTTGCATGCATGGGGATTATTATCATCTTCATCATAGACATAACACACTAGTATAATCATGTGTGTCAAAATAATAAAGCACTGTCTCATCGTCATCAGCTGCTCTGAGATATTCAACACATTTTCTGTTAAAAAATGCACAATTTATTAATAAATGAAAAGTAATTTATCATAGCGACAAGAGACAAAAACAGTCAAAGGCATTTTACTGTAACTCTGCAGGTCTATTCCACCGGAGATCATATCTACAGTATGGGTGTTGAGACTATAATTAAGGCTGTTTTATATATTTCTTTGTCTTCAGCTTGTATGTAAATTCATTATTGACAAATTATTTGTACAAAAGTAATTCATAAGTAGAAATAGATGTCATTTGCCACATCCTCTAAGCCAGTGGGCAACCTCCGGGGTCTGAAAAGTGAAGCCAATGTCTAATAACCAGCAGGAGGCGACTCCTCTGGTTGCAAAAAGAAGTCTGATTGTATAGAAGTCTATGAGAAAATGAGCCTACTTCTCACTTGATTTATTACCTCAGTAAACATTGTGAACATGAGTTTATGGTCTCAATCGCTAGTTTCAAGTCTTCTTCAATACAGCATGATGTTCATTTAGTAAATTATGGTCCCATTTAGAGTCAAATAGACCATATAGCAGGGGACGCTTTAGGGCGTGGTTACCTTGTGATTGACAGCTCGCTACCATGGCGTTGTCCGGTCTGGGAGTTGTCCCCATCTTTGTGCAAGAACTTTAACCCTTTCACAGTGTGTTTTCAGTTCATGAAAGTTAATTGTAACATTTTGGTCACCTAAAAATGTCTTATTCAGCGTTCGGTTGTACTTAGCTCCACCCTCGAGTGTCATTTCTGGTTGCCAAAAACCAAGATAGCGACAGTCAAAATGCAGAACTCGAGGCTTCAAAACAGCAGTCCACAGACATTTTCAGGCGACCAAAAATGTAACAATTAACTTTAATGAACTGAAAACACACTGTGAAAGGGTTAAAGTTGTAAAACGAAAACACTGACAACTCCCAGACCGGACAACGACATGGTAGCGACTATAAACGCCCTAAAGCATCCCCTGCTTTATGGTCTATTTGACTCTAAATGAGACCATAATTTACTAAATGAACATCATGCTGTATTGAAGAAGACTTGAAACTAGCGACCATAAACTCATGTTAAAATGTTTACTGAGGTAATAAATCAAGTGAGAAGTAGGCTCATTTTTTCATAGACTTCTATACAATCAGACTTCTTAGAGAAATAAGAGAAATAGAAGTTTAAAGCACTTCAGGATTGGCTTCACTTTTCAGACCCGAGGTTGACCACTGCTATGAAGTTACTCTCTTTCAGGAATCTCACAGAGAACCTGATTTAGTTTGTGAATCTTTAAAAAAAATCCAGTTCAATGTTTTGATAAAGTTATTGTAAACAAATGAAACCCTGGTAGAGATGATTAGAAGCTTTTTGTCTCGAGGCTGTGGTATCGTCAGAGCAAATGTTTCTCAAAATGAAGACCATATTTTCAGTTTTTCTGTTGCCTCTTGAAAGGAGATTGTTCCCACTCTCAGTCTTCGACGGCATCATCTCTGTCAGTAGCGGTGGGGGAATGATGATGAGGTATAGTAACACTAGTTTTGGATGCAACAGGGCTCCTTAATGCTGAGAAATTGGCCAGGTGGGTGGCGCTGTTATCAGCTGAGTCATCTCTGCATATCATATTAGCTTCTCGTGTCTCTCTCGATAAGGAGAGGGATAAAACAGAGGGAAGGGAAAGCAATGAGTGTCTGTCTTGTTTATGGTACCAGTGGGTGTCCTGCCTTAAGGCAAACAGATCTACTCCCTAACTGAGTCCAGATT
Source organism: Sebastes umbrosus (assembly GCF_015220745.1). NCBI lineage: Eukaryota > Metazoa > Chordata > Actinopteri > Perciformes > Sebastidae > Sebastes > Sebastes umbrosus. The sequence continues at coordinate 4,820,136 of NC_051272.1, forward strand.
TGGCTCAAAATGTTTGGGTTGAGTCTCCATCCCCCACCAGGGGCGTGCTCCCGGACAAACTATCAGGCTCTGCTTTCTGCATCCCTGAGATGTAAACTGCCTTGAGGAGGTAAAGATTCTCCGAGGCCTGATATCGCAGGTTCTCTGCAGGCTTCGACAGCAGAGTGGATAAAATGCTGCCCTGTTTGTTGATGTGGGCTGGTATGATGCTGCTGTCAACTCTACCCGAAATATCCTCGCCACCCTATCAGTGGCTTGAAGTGATGCAGAACCATCATTTCCAGTAGTGTGATGAGACTCTCTTCGTCTGAAGGTGACACACCACCTACCGAGCTCATCCAGGCAGGTTACCCCCATTCTGTCATGGAGGTGTCTGACACATGAAAGGTTATTGTCCCCGGAGGTAACGAGTCTCTGCGGGGTGTGCAGCAGTCCTAGTGGAACCACAGGGTTGAGCTGCTGACTTCTGGTATCAATCAGTGTTTCACAAATTCCTGCTGAACTCTTTAGATGTCGGGGCTGTACTTTAGGGGTCGTAGCTGGGGGTCCCCGGCGTCTGCAGCGGGCCTCAATCCCCTCCAAGCTCATGGTCCAGGGATTATCCCAAGTTTAGCTGCTTACATCCAAACATCAGCACCTGTGCTCTCTACACCCCGGCACCCAAGGCAGCCCAGTAGGCATATAAATGACTATATTCAGTGTGTAAATTATATTCAGGGCTAAATTTGATTACAGTCATTTACTGTAAATGCTGATGGAACAACATGATATGTAATTTAGGCGTATAAAAATGTCTACCTTTCAGCCAGATTTTGTCTGGTTAACTTAGACATCTAGACGTATTTTGACCTGTAAATCAGTGCTCATCCTGCGTGAGCAAGTTTGTACACAGTCACAGTAGAAGATCCTCATCCTGTTTGTGCTGTAAAGCAAAACAGCAGATATACTACTAGATCTAACCAGAGGCCACCAGTGCCTGAAATGGGTCGTACTGAGTACCGGCACTTTTGAGTTTTGTCCACATGAGTACACTTACTTCTTATCGTGTACCGCCACCTCCTGATGAGTCTGGGTGTGCACCTCATGCATGGTGTAAACACATCGCTAGCTTAATGGTGAGAAAACGTTGCTGGATATTATTTAATCTAATCTGTAGGCCAGCAGATCATTAATAAAATTATTGGAGAATGTATGCAATATTATATTTGTCTACAATTATTTTTGTAGCAATAGCTATACAAATAAGTCTTATTAACCGAATATATGTACAAAGTGTGGAAATGTATGTCTTATGTAGGCCTAATGTATGCATACAGAAATATTTTAGGTGGGATACATTACCAAAATATAAGTAAAGATATAAATAAACCCAAGCGACATGTGATGATCATGTCATACAACTGCTGAATTAAGGTACGGGAGGCCACAAAGTGTAAGTGGTTTGCATATTGTTTATGTCTTACTTGTGTTTTTTTGTATGCAAACTCAGCAAACACGCACACATGAAATTAAGAGTCAAGACTTTCATGATATGAGAGCCTATACTTTCATTACCTCTGCAGTCGCTATAAAAGACTGCAGCAGCAGAAATTGTGCTATAAACACGAACAGTACTGTTGATTTCACTTCCTACTTGTCTGTGAAGTCATCACCAGTTATTGAAGTTATCATTGGAAAGGAACAAAGATGCAATCTACCAGCAAAAGAAGCACAAAGTGCGTTACGGAGGATTATGGCTGTGAACTGCCGATGCTGTGTGTTATGATGGATCTTTGATGGAGTGTCAACTGAGTGGGATGTTATGAGCAGTGGACTGCAAGGCAACTAAATCATACACATTTGTTTTATTGAAACAGTCTTGATGGGTTTAAAATACCAGAGATGACATAGAGGACTCAAAGAGACAGTGATTGCATTATAAGGAATAAAGTCTCAGAGAATTTAACTCACTTTGAAAGTGTGGAGAAAAAAAGAAATGAAGCACAGGTTTTTTAGCCACATTAACAGAGTCGCTCCAGTTGGATGAGAAAGAAATCCTAACAGCTATCCACTGACTTTTCCTCTAGCGCCACCATGAGATTAACATCTTTTTGAGTAAATAACTCGACAAATATTTGCTGGATTGCCATGAAATTTGGTGCAAACATCCATGTCCCCCTCAGGATGAATTGAACTTACTGTGGACTTCCATCACCTGGTCAAAATTTTAATTCGTTCACTTTATTTTACAACCAAATACCTGAAAAACTAATGACATTCCCATTAGCCTCAGCTTTAGGTTTAGTGCTAATCAGCATGCTAATAAACTAAACCAAGGTGGACATATTAAACATTATACCAGCTAAAACACGCTAAACATCTATAGGGCCTCTTTCCAAATGTGTGGAGAGTTGTGTAACTGTATCGCAATCCGTGTGTGTGTGTGTGTGTGTGTGTGTGTGTGTGTGTGTGTGTGTGTGTGTGTGTGTGCGTGTGTGTGTGTGTGTGTGTGTGTGTGTGTGCGTGTGCGTGCGTGTGTGCGTGCGTGCGTGCGTGTGTGCGTGCGTGCGTGTGTGTAATCAGATTTGTAAATGTGTAAAATAATCTCTAAATCTGTATTCAGATTTGCAAGTGTATTGAGATTAGTAAATGTGCAGACAAATTTGTAAATGTGTACATAAATCTGTAAATGCGTACATAAATCTGTAATTGTGTAGACACATTTTTAAATGTGGACATAGATATTAATGGCTGAAAAGTATTTTGCTCTAAGAGCTGGAAATACAGACGTCGTCAGTCGTCAGTTAGAACTCAAGCAGGCCTCTCGGTTGGCTCCTTTTAGACGTGATTTTTGCTACACATCCTCGCTGCCTTGATGCTATATTGCTTTCTTATATTTATTATTTTAAGATTATTTTTGGCTTAATTTGATAGTGATAGTGATGGTCATGAAAGGGGGGGAGAGAGGATTGCTCTACCAGTTGAGCGACCGGGGTGCCCCGTGCTATATTGTTTTCAACTAAATTGTACGTGTCTTGATCTATTTTTGTATTATATAGTGTGAACTTAAATACTAAATTAAGTATTTATGCTGCTATTACAGTAAATTACCAAGAGAGCTCACCCTAAAGCACTTAATCGCTGTTGAAAACAGCTGCAGTTAATGTACCAGATGCCTTTCTTGCTTTCTTGCTTATTTGGCGACAGTTGGTGGTGCATTTTAAAAAATTCCCATGAAAAACTGTGCATAGACAGTAAGCAGTAATATGACTAAGCAGCTTGCAGCAGCATTAATCTGGAGAGAAATCTACATAGACGAGGTAGAGATATTTCTTATTTCTCAGTGGGTAATATCCTCAGTAGACCAGAATGCAACACAGACTTTAGACAGGTTGAATTTTAAGTTTTAACTCGCAGTTTCACAGCTGGAAAACCTCTCGCTCTCATGCTTTAACTATGTTATTTCTCTCTCTTTTCACTCTTTGCAATCCACGAGTGAATGCCAAAAGTTCGTGCCCACTCTCCAAGGTCACTGAAAGTCATTAAAGTTAGCTTAGGGAATTAGTAAGACGAACTGAACTCACCAAAAAAAGTTAATTACACCACCTTCAACTCTTGACGTACAGTGTGTGTTCTACATGGATGATGTGTGCGTATACGTGCCACATAGCGTAAATGAACTTCTAAATATAACTGACTCTCAGTGATTGACACCTGAAGGTTTAATATCCAGAGTCTTTCGCTCTCCTCATCCTCCTGCCGGAAGGCTTCTCACTCTTCATCTTGAAGTCTTTGAGAAAGCGCGAGCGAGAGAGGTGTCAGAGGGCGAATGGCTTTCCAGATCGATACGTGCCTCTTACTGCGGGGCAAACCCTCAGCTCTCAACTCTCCCAACTGGTTCCAGCTATTTAAGAATGTCTTTCTGGGGATCTGGTCCATTTCTTTCAATTAATGCTCCTTTCAGCCAGCCGACCATTAGGAGTCCATTAAAGCCCCTCCACCCAGGGAGAGTCATTCAGCCCGCGCTGCTGTGCTCCATCTTGTGATAACAGGAGCGTCTAGACTGCCACGGAGAAATAATTAACCTTTTAAATTGTTTCTTTGGAGGTGGCTGTTTGTAAGACGGCTTTTGTACTTATTTTCTTCTTCATTTGTTTATTTCTTTTCTTCCTTTTTTGCTGGTTTCTTTTTCTTTGTTTCTTTTACTTTGGAAATGACTTCAGATGTACATTAATGTACAGCATCATATTGTCTTTTATAATAATAATAATAATAATAATAATAACTCCTTTAAAAACTGAGTTTATAAAGTGCTTTGACAGACACAGCAAGCAAAAGCAGGATACAGGATAAAAGGCAATATGACAACAGAAAGCCAAGACTATGGTAAAATGTAAACACAGATAAAACCATACAATAGATAAAAACAATAAAAAAACATATCAATTAAATAAATACAAGTTTCAAGTTTATTTGTCATATGCATTTAAAAGTACAGTGTACAGTGAAACGCAATTAAATGCATTTTACCCTGGCTCTCTCTCAGCCCTTAAAATCTATAAATAGTACACTTGATAAATACTACAATAAATAAGACAATACCTGAGAATAAAATTATAAAACAACCTAAAAACCATAAAAACATCCATTAACCAATCAACAGCTCTGCATTCATTTAGCGCTACTGTTAGTAGTCTGACCGCCTGAGGGTAAAAATTGTCTCTGAGGCGAGAGGTCCGAGCTCTAATGCTCTGTAGGCACTTTTTAGGGAGATAAGAGAAAAGGGTATACAAATAAAAAATAAAAATGAAAAAAAACAATAACAAGATGATGAAAGGACGACATTACATAAAAGCAAGTCTATAAAAATGGGTTTTAAGAAGTGATTTAAAAGAGATTACACTACACATTATACACTAATCGATCTCTAATAATTTTCAAATAACCTCCTGATCCCTTGAATCCAAACATCCAATCGTCCAAACATAACTCAGGCTGGGTAATCTGTGATGTCTTTTCATCTCTATCTCTCTCTCTTTCTGTCTTTGATATGTGACAGGTTCTTGCTGGAGAGGAAGCCGATATCACCTCCAGCATGCTGAACACAGATGATGCCGATACCCCTGCAGAGCAGTTGGTTTACCACGTCGAGAACCCGACCAGTGGGATGGTGGCGTTGAAAGAGGCGCCCGAGGGGGGCGTCCTAAATTTCACGCAGGCTCACATCAACAAAGGGGAGGTCATCTTCATTCACGAGGGTGAGGCCACTAAAGTGTTTTTTTTCTTGCATTGGGATATTGTATATTAGTTGGCTTCTATCTTAGATAAATGCTGATATTACAACAACATTGTTTAAACTTATCGCGTTCTACACAAGTGTCTAAGCAGAAGTCACTGATGGACGATGCGTCTCCACTTCCTCCCATTGTACAAAAGTGAAGCCAAAATATACCGGATACAGGAGATGCCAACTTGAGAATTTGACATCATGTGGAGCCACAGTCTTGCGCAGTAGTGATCAGGCTTTGGAGCCGCGAGGTCCCGCCCAAGCCAATCACAAGCCGAGCACGGCTTAGCCACTTAGCTGCTACGTTAGCTCCACGGTAGCTGTTTGGCTAGAAAGACACAACAACTAACCATAATATATAAAAGTTACATCTCCTCTCTCATATAATTCCCGAACATCCAGCTTCGCGACTACTTCACTCAGAGCAGCTGTCAACGTCTCACTCCCTTTTTATAGCATCAAATAGCTAATTAAAACCAGACTTATCAGAAAATGAACACTTGAACATACATCAACATGATAAGAACTACCTAAAATGACAAAAAAAACATCTTTGGGAAAAATGTATTTGACGTGTACTTGGACGTTTTAGTTTGGCTCATGTCCCATCTGCTAACATGGAGGAGGCGGGATTTATGAGCTATACTGCAGCCAGCCACCAGGGGGCGATCCAGATGTTTTGGCTTCACTTTTGGGGAGCTGTCATGTCGTCTATCTTTATATACAGTCTATGGTTATGATCAACAACCCTATTAAACTGCCAGAGACATTTTGTGTTATGAGGCAGTAAACGTACTTTAGAGTAATCTTTGTTTGTCCCTTTGTTGTTTTAAATAAAAGTGTAATTTTCATCAAGGCTACAAAAGTGCAGTATAGCAAGTTTTAGATCACATTGTGCTTGTATAATTAGTAATATAATAAACAATAAGTAGTAGATATGAATAAGTATTATATTGTGAATTGAAATATAAGACCATGTGTGTGACCGTAAGCCACATCCAACCTCTTCTGCTCCCCCCAGGTGAGGAGTCTGGTGGTTTCAGTTTCACAGTGACAGACGGAGAGCACACGTCGCCTCTCTACCAATTTGTTGTCACAGCCAGGCCTCTCACCATCACCATGGTAACGCAGGAAGAGCTCATGGTGTTTCCAGGTAAGATGCCAAAGTCCTTCAGATTTTAAGCTCTAAAGACAGCAGTGATGGAAAGATTACCACGGAGACGGGTGTGTGGTCACTCGTTCAACCCAGTCATTGCTGCAATATAATAACAGGTCTTTTCTTTTTAAAAAAACATTGTGTTGTTCTGTTTTGTATCTATGTCGGACATAAAAAAAACACGGTCAAAAAATAAACTAAAAATGATGTACAGTGTGTCCGGTGTTTTGGTGGATTTTCCAAATCACAGCAATTGTATATTGGGCGTGCAGATAACAAAAATATAACCTCTTTTTCCTCTCACTCCATAAGTTACAAACAGTAGGAAATATATCAAGTTAACTACTACAAATATCTTTGATAACAGGACATTTCCATGAACATTGATATAGTGTGCGTCTATCCTTCTTACATTTAATGCAGAGTTGGTCTGGGATGTTAGTTTTGATCTTATGATATAGATTCAGATCCAGAAGTGGTAATTACAAGATAACGGCACAATGAGTTTGGTTAATTTTGTCAAGATTCTCCAGAGGCAGTTGTATTAAAAACAGTTATTATGTGTATCTGAAACATGCTAAAATGTTCAAGTATTACTAGTAGAGTAAAGTCATAAAGCCAGCAAACACACTGATTAATGTCAGTTACACGGTATCTATGCTTACATTAACCTCTACAAGCTTGAAGCTACTTGCCATAACGGACCAAGGAAGCTTGTAGCTGCCCGAGTGTATTGAATTCATTTCATTTCATTCATAACAGGAAAATTGTCTTTTTGTGTCTTACAAAAGTGACATATCATTTCAAAAGAGGGAACGAGGGTCACGGTGCTCCCCAGCAGGTGAAAGCCGATCCCGGATTCACTCTCGTTTTGAAACGATCTTTGTCCGCTTGGCGTTTCGCCTCACTATATTTGCGTTTTTTGGCGCTGTGTCCGCTGTTTTCATAGCTTCCTCTTGGATGCGTGCTTACGATCTGGCACCTGATTGCTACGTTTTTATAGAGGTTGATGCCCAGAAACGTCCCGAATACAGCAAAATAAGAAAATCCAGGCTGAGGGCTGCAGGATCTCTGCGGATACGTACACCGCCACACACTTCTAGTGGGTCATAAGTGATGACTGAGAGGGATTATTTTTAGTTTTTAGTTTTTTAGGAAAATCCTACTCATTGTGCCTTTAAGCTTACTCTTCCTTTTACAGTCCAAACTTGATCTAAAGTGTTCCAGTGCACCAAAGAGAAGCTGTTTTGTCTCAAGTCAGTTTAAATAGTTTGGAAATAAAATGTCACTTTATTTTTAGTGGTTAAAAAATATCATAACTTCTCCAGATGAAACTTTTGAGAAGTGAAACTATTTGTCAGCACAGACAATAACCTCATCTATAGATAGATAGATAGATAGATAGATAGATAGATAGATAGATAGATAGATAGTAACTTTATTGATCCTGAGGGAAATTCAAGTTTCCAGCATCTCAGTTCGATAGTGCAAAACATGTTAGTAAAAAGGCACAAGTAAGTACAAAGTATAGAGAAAATATACCAGATATAAAAATACCAGGAGATATATAAACTATTAAAATGTGAATATAGTGCAAAAAGTGATATATAGTGCTGGATAATAAAATATATGAGATCTAGAGACCAGGGGATTAAGAAATGTCAAATATGGAATATAATGCAAGATAAGAACTGAGGTAGAGAGTTTTTTAAAGAGAGATAAAGTGCAGAATAAAGCTGTACATTGTTTGTAGAATACAGTAAAACAAGTCTATAAAGGTGCAGAGTAGAGCTGTTTGTGGTCTCTATTCATAATAAACTTTACTTTCGTGCATGACACAGGAGATGAGTTTTCACATTTTTTGAAAGCTTGAGTAAAAGTTTGGAATGAAACTCTCGCCATCAGGAAACTCTTCCACACAGTGATGTGCATGAATTACTGTAACCGCTAAAGTTTTAGGCAATTCTATACTCTAATTTTACAAGCTCAGCTACACTTCCAAGAGGCCATTTTCAACATCAGAGGATTGTGTGTGTGTGTGTGTTTTCACAGGAACAAGACAGTCTATCACCAGTGCCAATCTGGGGGCTATGACTAATGAGGATGGAAATGAGATAAGCTACTCTCTAATCCGCCCACCTCGTTTGGGGAGACTCATCCTGGCCAATGACAGGAACCAGTATGAGGAAATTACCCGCTTCTCACAAACACAGGTAATTACTTTATCCATGTGTGACGCTAAATGTGTGTCTTTCTGGGATGTATTTCTTTGAGGAGACATTTAATTAATTTCCCTTTCTCCCTTCTTAAAATTAATGTTCTACATTAAACTTAAATGATAACAATACATTATTAGTAAACAGTAAAACACATTAAAGGAAGAAAAATAATGAAAAATCTTGTGGATAAAACAAAAAAATCCAGGAAAGCCAAAGGATAAAGCATCTTTTGATGGAATTTTTCTTTAATAATCAGTTGTATTAAGGGAGCACTGTAAGTTCAACTATTTATTTTTCTTCTTTTCAAATAAATCCTCTCCTCTTTGGGGTTTAACATTAATAGCAGGTTTCCGTTACTAAGCAGTCGTAGCTGTTAAAGGCACTCCAGTCGTCTGCTGTATAGACCATCACACAGACATATAAGAAGTCATAATGCTGCTTTAATGCATAAAAACGCAGCTAATCCTCCTTTCAAACACAAACTGGTGCCGCAGATCTCACCCCGTCTCCCAGAGGTGGAAATTAAGTAATTTAAATTCTTGGGGTTGCAGCTCTTGACTCGTCTGAATACTTTTAAAATGGTCTGCTCAGAATTAAACTGTAATGTCTTATATTTTACTCAGCATTGACTTTTTTTTATATCAGAAAAATCAATGCAATAATCTTGATAGTAAAGCTCACTCAAGACTAAAGCAGACGTAACTTAGTGTTTGTTGACATGACAGAAAATTGATGACTGTAAATGATGTCCTCACCTTCCTCAATCTCACCTAAGTCACATACCAAAGAAAGTTTTTTTCCTTTTTGAGAGACCATTAAACTGCCTGGTAGCTAATAGAAATGTACTTAAAGGTTCAGCAACTGTGCACACAACAGAAATTATTGACTGTTAATTGAGTTCTGCTTCACACACACACACTGTAGTTGTTTTCCATGATGACTTAAGTCTGTACTAAACATCAACAGACCATCTATAACTGCAGTCCACTTTGTGCATGTGTGCAATATGAAGCATCAACATGTTCCTCTTCTTCACCAGCAGGGGGCCTCGTTGAACATGACTTTGTGGTGTTGTGATGTTTAGGGTCACCATTACCATGAGCATCCATTCTATTAAGCTTTTAGCTTATTGAGATTTTACCCTTGATTGTATGTTAAGACTGGGTGACTGCAGTCTTGCAATTAATTTTAAATAAATCTATCACTGTCAAAACCACTGTGTGTAGTGGACAGGGTTGGAGAGGATTTAAATAGACACAAAGAATGATATCTAACAAATATCACGGGATTTATTACAGCATTTTTTATTTTTACTGTACAGTTGGCAAAGTAAACTCAGAAGTAAATATTGAGATTGCAAATTCCAGGCACTCTGAGTCCTGGAGTGTAATACAATGCCTTAGGTTTTTAATGCTTTACACCTATGTGTTTTTTCAACAAAACACTTCATCAGGATCAAGAGTTCCTTTGTTCATTCAGTGTGATTTGTTATTATTATTATTATTTACACAGAGATTGCTGACTTTTAGTTGTAGTGGATAGGGTTGGAGAGGATTTAAATATACACTTGGAGCACAGGTAAAGAGTGATACCTAACAAATGAGGAGATTTCAGGGGATTTATTACAGCACATTTCGTTTTTACTGTACAGTTGGCAAAGTAACTTCAAAGTAAATATTCAGAATACATGGAAAAAGAAAACTCCAGGCACTCTGAGTCCTGCAGTATAATGAAATGTCTTACGTTTTTAATGGTTTACAAAACCCTTCATCGAGGTGTGGCCCCTGATTTCAGAGAGTTTCTATGTTTATTGAGTGTGATTTTTTTATTTTTTTTACTTGTCTGTAAAGCAAAGAGGCACTTCTATTTCACTTTACTCAAATTACATAACCAAATATCCAGATTGTGTTTTAAAAAATCTAATCAAAACCAAAAAGTTCAGAAAGACAGACTTCAATCTGCTTTCTTAAACTAGTGGGGAAGTGGAATTTCTTCCCCACAAACATTAGAGACTCTGGAAGCTTTGCAGTATTTAAAACCAGCCTCAAGTTTTGGCTAAAGTCAGCACAAAAGTGTCACCACTAATGATTGCCTTGTACAGTATTTATTGTATTTATCGTGCAAATCTATTATTTCCATCTCAAACTGATGGACTTTTCTGTATTGTGTTGTTTTATGTAGTGTATTATTCATCATGTGGTTGTGTTTGTGCCCAGGGACAACAGATGCAAATTAGCTTCTAGCTAATTCTGGTGCAATTAGTTTTAATTGTGTGCTGTCCCTGCAGAAGTTAACAACAGAAATAAAATAAGAACATTATTGATTTGTAATTTTCAGCATTTGCTAGATTTGTTTTATGATTACGGGGTACACAACTTGATCATGTAGTATCACCACTATTCATCCACCGTACAGGCCCAGTGTTTGTCTGCGATGGTGGCAGTGTGTTCTCGCTCTCATCTGATTTCCATTCCTGACATCTGACCGTGCTCGGATGAGCATGAGAACAAATTCTTTCCCTGCAAACTGCCCTGTTCAGAGTGTGACAGAAAAATCTAACACTACGTCAAGCTGAAAACACGATCTTATGATTTGAGTTATTCAGCAGTGTGTGTTTGTGTGTGTGCACATGCATGAATAGACTCTTTCTTGCTTGAGTGAGTGTGTGTGTAAGAAAAGAGTTGAGTTTTGGACACAGTGACCTCAGAGAGCAAACTCAGGCCGTCACATTCCAGTTAGCAAACCCGGATCCCAGTACAGCTGAGCCAAACCACTACTGCAGCCATTCGAGCTCCCAGCTTGCTGTGGTTCTTACAAACGTCATTGGGAAAAAGAACTATAAAATACTTTACCAAACTAAAATGTCTTTGTCTTTCAAATCACTCAAGTCAAACCAAATAAAAAGTCTCTAAAAAGTGACAAACGGCAGGTCAAAAATCAAGCTCATATTGACGAGATATTGACAGATCAAATCCTATAGTTGATGATAGTAGATGCTTGACCAAAATACTCAATTTATGTGTCCTATTAGGTATTTTACTGATACTGAATAATATTTTATTTTTTTCCAAAAGACGTGCCAGGATATAATAAAGTTAACTTGGCTGTCTCTATTATATTTTATCTTATTTTTCCAAATATGATCATCTTATTCGATATGGTAAAACATGCAAATTGCAATATTAAGAGTTTTGAACAGCTCATCATCTCCTGATTTTGTTTCCCCCGACACACAGCTGGAGTCCGGAGCGGTCTACTATGAGCACCAGATACCTGAGGATCCTTTCTGGGTGGTGAGGGACTCCATAGATCTTACGCTGTCGTCCCAACCAGCCCCAGATGTCCGTCACATCCTGCCCATCACCATCTCTTACTATGCTGCTCACAGCAACATCTCCTCACAGCTGTGGAAGAACAAAGGTAACATCTTATATCAAAATTTAAATAAATTACCACTAATTCAACTTTTCTTTTAACCTTTATTTAACCAGGAAGGCGCTTGAGATAGAAATCTCTTTTTCCGAGGGAGGCCAAGACAGCACACCAGTTACAGATAGAAATAAAACACTACAAACAGGAAATACAGTCACCAAACACACAAGGAAGAGACTAAATCCAGCTCAAATAAAGCAGTTCATTTTTCATTTATATGGACTTTTAACATGGCTTTGAAATACTTTAACACAATCGTAGTTTTTGCATAAAGATTTACGCAGATGCTGAGATGCAAAGACGAGTGGCTAAACCATTAAAGAGGGCTCCGCCTAAAATAACAGCTCCAGAGTTACAATGTGGAGATATCGTTTTCACCAGCTGCAGCCGTGGTTTATTTAAACAGACACGTCAGATACGTATTTATTTAACCTTTATTCATACAGTGCAGACTGACTGAGTACACATTAGCTGTTACAGCAACACCCTGTTCCCCTGATACGGTACAGTTTGGGTGGAGTATCACTTTAAGGTTGTATAGTTTTATGTACGTTAACATAGAGGATACATACATTTGCAAGGCTGTGAGTTGTACCATAGATAGAGTGCTGCAGGGATGACGTATTTTTATAGGCCGGCGTGATGACAATTAATATCCCCAACAACGAGTGGGGTATTTACGGACGTATTTTATGTTGTGTAACAAAACGTTAAAATCTTTTCAGCTTGTGTTAACCACAGACCTTATTTCATGCATCCAACCAAAAACCCATTAAAAAAAACTCATTGACTCGAGATGAGGGAACCAGAAGTGCTAAAATGGCGAACTCATTTCCGTGTTTTAAGACTCATTCCTGCAGCTCTCTATTGATGGGAAGAACTGCAGTCATGTGACTTGTCCTCCACATGGGATCAACTAAAACTCTAATACTTTAATTCAACATGTCTGTTTTTCATGCAAATGTCACAAATTCTAAAGTGTTTTTATTTTCCCAAGTTTGCAATGTTTTGAAGAGATTTTATTTCGAACATATTGTTTTATTTAAGACCCGGCAGTCACAATTGAGTCATTCTTGAATCCAAAATATCTGCAAATCATTCTATGGTAAAAACATGTCCATTCTGGTCAAACTCACATTGATGTACATTCCTGATTAATCTGCCATTAAGATGGGAATTTGCAGCTTTGGTTTTTTATACAGTTTAAGAATAAATTTCGTATTATGTACTATAAACTCTTTATTGCCTGAATAATCCAAAGTCATAAAGGGACTTGTCACCCCTGCTTCTTTTGCTGCCTGAACAACAAGCCCCCTGCTCCACGTCTCTTTCCTAAATGTCCTGCTCTGCATAATTAAATATCGACAGAACTGAACATAAACTCTCTTTGATAACACATAAAACATCTGTTTGTTTTCATTGTTTCTGCTCAGGTTTGGAAATTGTGCAAGGCCAGAGGAAAGCCTTTGATGATTCAATTCTTGACGCCTCCAACCTTCTTGCTATCCTACCTGAAGATAAGCGAGGCGATGTCGATGTGGTTTTTGAGATGAAGCGTTTCCCTGACCACGGTCGTATCACCCTTGGTGGTCAGGACCTTCCCCGTAATGCCCCATCCTTCATGCAGGAAGATGTAACTCAAGGAAAGCTGGAGTATCTCCATGATGACTCAGGGGCTTCCTTTGACAGCTTCTCTTTCAGAGCCCGTCTAAAGTCTGAGGGTCAGAGTGTGGCCTCACCTGCCGAAGCCGTGGTCCTGGAGGAGGTATTTAATGTGTCAATCAAACGGCGGGGCTCTGACACCCCCGAACTAGTCACTATAGACATGCTCTTGGAGGTTCTTCAAAGCTCTGTGACCATTTTGACCCAGAAGCATCTGAACACTCAGGACGAGGACAGTCCGCCAGATGAGGTGCACTTCAAAGTGACCAAAGCCCCTAGCAACGGTCGCCTGGTTGACCTTACCACAATGGACCCCATCTCTGAGTTCACACAGGAGATGGTCAATCGTGGGCAGGTTGGCTTCGTCAGCTATGGCAGCCTCGCCGATGGCTCTATGGAATTCATTGTGTCAGACGGAGAACACCAAACGGAGCCGCACACGCTCCACATCGGCGTCCTCGCTCACACCCTGATTCTTGACAAAGCCCCTGAGATCAAGGTGAAGCAAGGCGATGATGAGACCCTGGTGACTGAGGAGATGTTGAAGGCCACTACCGGGGGCCCTGTTGAGGAAGACATCCTTTACAAGATCACAAGCGTACCCAAGTATGCAGCTGTCATGGTAGACCGGCAGCCTACATCCGCCTTCACCCAGAAACAGATCAAAGAAGGCCGAGTCAGTGTCCGCTTTGTTAAGTCCACTTCCCCTCGAGACAGTGTTGCGTTTGTAGCCCGTAGCAGGGCTGCTAATGTCTCCTCTGTCCTCAACATCACGGTCCAGCCTCTGGCCAACATCGCTCAGGATCCTCTCTTACCTCAAGGTGCTCTTGTTCAACTGGACAGGAAGCTCCTGGATGCAACTCCCCTGGCAAACAAGACCAGAACCTCCCCTACTTTCACTGTCATCCAACAGCCCCGGGGGGCTCGTTTTGTGAGGTCTGGAGGTCCCGGTGCAGGTCAGCCGGTGGACACATTCAGCCAGAAGGAGCTGGATGAGGGCCGTGTAGCTATGGAAATCCTAAATGGCGCCTCTGGATCACGAGGTGGTGTCAGTCAGGATGAGGCCCGCTTCCTGCTCAAAGCCCATGGGGTTCCTCCTGCAGAATGTGTGCTTTCCTTCCAGACGGGCCCCTACAATGCCTCTGGGGTTTACCCTGTCACTCTGTTGAGGATTCCCTCAGAAGCATCGAAGGACAGCAATGCCCTCCCTGGGGCTGGGTCCCCTCGTTCCACTCCAGCTAGCCCCCCCTGGGGGGGCAACACTGACTGGCCCAACGGAGATGCCCCCACCACAACATCTTCTGGCACTAGCTCCCACGGGAAACCATATGTTTCCCGGCGCAGCAACTTCTGGTCTATTCTCATTCCGATCCTGGTAATCCTTCTCCTCGTGCTGCTGGCGGCCATCTTGGCCTACTACCTGATCCGTAAAAACAAGACAGGCAAGCACGACGTCCAGACGGCAGCAATCAAGCCCAAAAACGGAGAGGTGGCAAGCGCAGAAACCTTTCGCAAAACTGACCCGGCCAATAACATCCCCATGTCCAACATGGACGGCAAAGACGCAGATCCGGAGTTGTTGCAGCACTGTCGGACAACGAACCCGGCCTTGAAAAAGAACCAGTACTGGGTCTGAGACACTTTGAGATAAGACACAGAGGGAGGTGATCCTCAAGTGTTTGGAAGTCTCCTCAAATCATTCCTCTCAGTATTAAAGACCTCTTGCCACACCAGTTTAAATGAAAATTATTTTTTGGTTATTTACTTATCTCAACATAACTGTGGACAAATTCTCAGGCAATGAAACACTGAATACTTATTGGCAAAGAAAGAGGCAGTTTCTTATCAAAGGAGGCTCAGGCCATGTCTATTTATTTTAGTTTTATCATTCCTCTTTGTCAAAGGGCACAAATGAAGACATAAACATGCCATGTGTTTGCAAAAAGTATCTTGGGTGTGCTCTGTCATTGTATTCCATATGATATCATAGGCCAATATTATTCATTTGAGTGGATAGGTGATTTCAAGTCTTTGTGGTGGTTCGATTTTAGTTTTTGGTTCATCAGGAAAGTTGATAAGCCTTGTACATAGATGAAGAGGTAAATGTATGCTGTATTATCGAGAAGATGCCTCTTTGTGTTTTCTCTTTTATATTTCAATGTTTTTAAGGTACCGTTGTATTATGTTTCTCAGGGCTAAATTCAGTTTAAAGGAATAGTACAACATTTTGGAAAATATGTGAATTCACTTTTTTTCTCCGAGAGTTAGATTATAAGATTGATAACACTCTAATATTTGTCTGTTAAACATGAAAATCTAATGAAAAAGGGGGACCAGCTAGGCTGTTTTGATCCAAAGGTAAAAAAAAATATCCACTTACCAGCGCCTCGAAAGCCAGCCCGTTCTCCCTCCCAATTCATCAAATATGGCAGCTTGGTCAGTGGCCCTACGCATGCTAGAACACTCTACATGGTCGTAGTTATGGCAAGAAAGGAGGAAGTCAGGTTACGTTGTATGAAGGGTGATCAATTCCACCAGAGGTGGCAGTCGCGGGGCGATGGATGGGTTAAACAAACACAGGACTTTCGCAACATTACTACGTCGCATACGTAACATAGCCTACTTAATAATGTAAAAAACATACTTATTTTAACCCAAACCACGATCTCTGAAGTTGTTTCCTGTGAAAATGGAAGTTTATTTTGAAAAGTGTGCATGCATGTAATGAGGGGAAATTAACTCATGAAAACTGATGCTAGAGGGGTACTTAGAGTGTCATAGTTTGACGCGTATGACCACTGACCAAGCTGCTGTTTGACGAGTTGGGAGTGTGAACGTGTTGCTAAAGCTCACTAGTCAACATGTTATATCTCTTTTGTATAATCCGCACAAAAACGACAATGTAAAAACAAGGAGTTGTGGTTTTATGGGGGGTTATGTTTGACTGGACGCAGTGACTTCCTGAACCTGGCTTGCTGAAACAAGCTAGCTGTTTCCCCTGTCTCCAATTATGCTATGCTAAGCTAACTATCTCCTGGCTTCATATTTAAGAGACAGATATGAGACTGGTATCTATCTTCTCATCTAACTCTCGGCAAGAGAATAAATAATCTTAGTTCCCAAAATGTCAAACTATTACTTTAATGTCATCACACGATAACATTTCAGTAGTTTTACTTTTGTGTGTAAAGAAGATGGTTTAATACTAAAAAACTTTAAAATGAAAAACTTGTTGCGACAAGTTGCACAGGTTTGATTGAATTTAGCTCAGAGTTATGTCATCATCTGTCATATGTTATTATTTCTGCATGCTTCCAAAGTGCTTGTAAATATTCACTGGACTGGCACAGCACTGACCGCAAAACTACGCAGTACAGTTTGTAGACCACAGGCAGGAGGTATTTTGGTAGTACTGGTCTTCAACACATCCGTATTGGCTGACAGGAAGAAGTGAGGTCATCTGAAACTGGGATGTTTCCAGTTTCCAAGTCTGCAATTAAGAAATCATAAAAACTGGTTGGTGCTGGGATGGGGATAATGAATAAAATGCTCCACTGTTTAGGTTTCATTGATGAAGAAAATGAATACTTTTGTTTTTCAGTTTTCACAGCTATTTTTGATTTTAAGCATTCCATATCTAAGCTAAATATACAGACTGTCATATATTGAAATCATGAGGTTCTTTTTATTCTTTAGAGTTGTTTTGTATGTTGAAACTAAGAAGAGGTTTACTGTAAATCTGACTCTTTTTGTTCCTCTTTGGACGTCTTTATTATCACTCTGACCTGTGACAGTTATCTTGTTGTTGAATGAAGTACTTAGGTAAAGTAGAAAGTGTACAATGAGGTTTTCTTTTTGATCCACTAAAGAAGAGAAAGACTCAACAATTTTCTTTTTCTAAAAAGTGTTTGACTATTGCTGTATATTTCTTTTCTCAAACCGTATACCGATGACACCTTATTCTTTGTTAGTCATGAGGTGTCGTCGGTATCCACTAAAGAAAAGAAAGACAACTATTTTTTTTTCTAAAAAGTGTTTGACTATTTGCTGTACATTTCTTTTCTCAAACTATATACCGATGACACCTTATTCTTTGTTAGTCATATACTGAATATACAATAATTTCTTTGCGGTATTAATCGTCTATTGATCTTATATTTTTGTAGTTTTTTGAGAGCTAGAAATGTGGGTATAGATTGTACAGACAGCACAGAACTCAGGTAGTGATGTGTTTCAGGAGACTGTTTATTTCCAGTGACATCTCTTACAGATTCTCCTTCGGGACATCACATCCACATCTTACCAGTTTTATGTGTAAATATTTGGTTTTTGAGTAAGGCTTTTGGGCTTTATTAACGTCTCAAAATATATATATCATGTTTTGCGTCAAAGGTATATGTACATGTAACTACATTTAATTAGATTGATCAACTACAAATTATGCCTGTGTGTCTGTTTGTGTGTCTCTTTGTGTGTGTTTGTGCAGGTGTCCATCACTCCACTCTGTCACTCTTCTGTTTTCTTCTTACCGAAGGCTGAGTTCATGGCAGAGTTTCATCATCACCCCTCTTTTTTCCTTATTTATTATTTCTGTCACTCCCCATACATCAAGTTAAGTGCTTTGTCAGAGATTAAACTGTAATCTGTAAACTGCAGGTGCCTTTAAAAATAATGATAATACAAAGTGATGTTTAGATTCTGGAACAAGAGAAATGTCTATTGCTGCAGAATGCCTCTGAGTTTGTTCTCGGCACTAATGGAAATAAAAAACGTTCATGCAACAAACCCTGCGTTGTTTTCAGTCGGTGACTTTGTTGTTCTACTGTTCAAAGCTTGTTTAATTCTTTAAACATTTCTTAATTCGCTTTTTTGTCCAATTAAGAAATGTTTCAAAACGCAGACATGTTTCATCACTTCAAAGTGCTGAGAAATGAGTCCATGTTTTTGTGCCTAGATTACTGTAATTCATTATACTCTTGAGCTGGAGTTTCTTCCGATGGTTCAAAATGCAGGAGTCTGTCTTCTAAAACAGACAAAGTACAGGGAGCACATTACTTCCAGTGTTGGTCTGTCGTCATTGCCTCCCAGTGAAGTTTAAAACTAAATATGACATTTTAGTTCTTACTAAACAACAAGGTGAAGTTCTGAATTTTCTGCCCATATATATTTAAAGTCTCTCATGTCGGTTAACCAATGTAAAACTGGATGTTTCCAGATCTTGACTTCAAATGAAGGGAGACGGTGCATTTGCTGTTTTTGCCAAGAAACTTTGGAATAGTTCATGATTAGATCTGCCAAATCTATTGACAAAATAGCATATGCTCTTGTTTTGCTAAACAGATGTTTTTGCTCATTTGTGTTATGCCATTTCCGTTTTAATTCTATTCTTTGCTCTTGTGCCTGTCTGTTTGATATTTCGTGTTAAAGGCTTTTATTGTGAAGCATGCTTTAACCTTTGTTTTGAAAATATCAAGAAATCCTTACTAACACAGTATTAGCTGGAAAATTGTAATAAAAGAAAAGGCTGTCTGCTTTATTAGTTGCTGTCCATGCAGTGGTTAATATTATAGCATGTTTAGAGTCACACTTTATATTTTATTTACTTTCAGAACAAGTTTTTTCAAAGGAAAACTTGGTGTTGTAAACATTTTATTTCATGGTACCTTTCAGCACAACATAATGACACTATACATGCTGTTGAATTCATTATAATGTATGGGTATTTACTTTTAAAACACAATGTTATTTGGACATTAGAGACAATACGCTCATTTTATTAGAAGAGATGTATTAAAATACAGTTTTCAAGAGAAATTCACAGCATTTTCCATGCTTTAGCTATTTATAATAAAAGATAGTGCTGCATTTTTCCCAGGGAAACTTATTTTTTGTCAACCTTTTGTTGTGTTTTTAATAGATGCTATACCTGTTTTGGACCACCAGGTGGTGTTAGGGTGCAAACAGTCCCTTGAAGAAACCAGAACAGTTCTTGCAGCCATTCGTCAGCATTTAACAAGATTCTCTCCATCCGTCATTCTTTCCAGTGAATGGCCTTTGCTTTCAGTGTTTCTCTCAGCTTTTTACATTTTCCTGCTCTCCTGTCTTCTCCCGGTGTTACCGGTCGGCCTCCACTCTTCTCCAAGCCGCTCATCCTGCAGGTTTCATAAGCTGCTTGGCACAGCTGTTCCTCCACATGTGTCTGCTTATGTCATGGTCTCTGAGCAGTCGCTGATGTCAAGTCTCAAGTTCAATATATGTTGAAATGAATACAACTGGGATATTGTATTTCACTGTGCTTAAAGAGTAAACTATTGCTAACACGAACCTAATAAACAAATTGACAAAAACAGAAAAGCTAATTAAACAAAGCTGATTGTCTTATTTGCCACAGATGCCTAAATTGAAACTGAAAGTAAACTAAAAGTAGCAAATTTCCTTAGCTGAAGTTTAATTGAATAAAGCAAAGATAAAACTGATGTAATTGTAATATAGCAAACCTATTGGATTCTATACAGCACAGATGTAAAGTAGATTTTAGTTCAACACTACAAGTATGTCAAAGCCTAAATGCATCTTTCTTTTCCTTGACTTCACCAGCATAAGTGTGAGTTATTATCTGTGATGTGAATTCCTGACCTGAAGATCAAACATTAGTCATTGGGAATAGCTCTCTATCTTGTTGTCGTGCCTTGTAAAAGCTTTTATTAAGAGGAGTTAAAAACAACTTGGAGCAGGACTTCATGTTCTGACACTGAAGGAGTGTTTGTGGTGTTTCCTTCTCCTGATACTGAATGGACACCTCCCACTGCCCACTCCCACAGATGTGCTTTAGTTAGACGTTTCTTTCTAACAACAGGCCTCTCACTGGGTTCCTGCTTCAGATTTTGGATGGAGATGTGTTTCTTAACGCATGTGTTTGGCCCAGATAGAAAGACTGAGCCGCTGATTGGCGGATGTTATCCTCCTCGCTCCCTGAAGACCAACAGGAATGAAAACACACAAGGCAGGGAGGAGGAGGAACCATTCTTAAGATGCCGTTAAGATAAATGCTTGAACTCCTCAACTTTGAAAATCAAGGAATAGACAAAGTATCACATCTGATGGTTTTGGCTTTTAAAGTTTGCTGCAGTTCTCAACATATCAGTGAAGAAATCTGGATTTAGAGCCAACAAAGGGAGTCATAATTGCTAAAGACAATTGTTTGGTAATTCATTTGAAATAAATTTTCCAAAAAAGATATCGCCTCTGCCAGAAGTTTCACCTCATCTGTCACAAACGTCACCGTACAGAAAATGTTCTAGATAAGCCAAGTGACTTTACAAGCAAAGCATCAAGTAATTAAGTCAGCATTATTTGCAGCCTCTTTGAGTTTCGGTTTGCTTGTTAACCTTCAATATAAGACTGAGCTGGGTTGTGTTGACATTGGCTTTGGCTCTTATTGACGGGCGAGTCGGCCTCAGTGGAAGAGAAATGCCTGTTTGCTTTGGACTTTACATTATCTACAGACTCCATCAGCTCTCGACATGCAGTAAGTGGCATTGAAAAAGGACAAATGTGGTGTTTCGGTGCACGCTGTTCGAACCTTACCTTCATATCTCTCACGTCAGTGCAGAAGTCACGACCTGAAAATAAAACCTCTCTGCCTGATTTGTGCATCGCTGCTGTTAAAGTTAATCCTCCACGGAGTCAACTTCCCTCCTAATTGATGCAGCTATCCGCAAGTTTGTTCCATTTGATCTCATTTTGTCGACATTGTTTAGCCTGCATAGTTGGTGCAGCCTCTGGGGACTGAGCCGTATCTTTCCTATTACTGGGGCCTCGACTCTCTTAATATATAAATTCAGTACTATAAGGCACAAGCAAGTAATTGATATAATTTTTTTCAGCACAACACAGGCTATTTGAATATGTAAATAATTCAATTTATATTTACATAGCGTCAAATCACAACAGAAGTTATCTCAAGACGGTACTCTATAATTTAGAGACCCAACAAGAGATCCCTCATGAGCATGCACTAGGTGCGGCATTGGCAAGAAAAAACTCCCCTTTAACGGGTAGAAACATTGGGCAGAACCCGGCTCTGGGTGGGCGGCCATCTGCCTCGAACGGTTGGGTTTTGAGAGAGAGAGAGAGAAATGTCATAAGAAAAAGTTAAACAGAATTTGAATGTTTCAATAATTTATTAATTTTTTGTAAAAAAAACAATTATGTGCAAAAGTTTACTATCTTCACATTTGTAGCCCAAAGGCCTCAGGTGAAAAACAAAACAAAAATAAAAACTCTATTACACAGACAAACAGAACTATTTAGGCTACATTTTTATCACAAGTTGAACCGGTGACTGCAGAGAGCCATAAACACATGAGGTCACCATTTCTGACGGCTGTCGTCAGAAAATGTGACCCCACTGTACCTGTATAATAAATGAGGCAAATAGCACAAAACCACATTGTTAAAAATTTGATTTAAAGATATAGCTTATTCACAAAACTCTAAAAGAAAAGTAAAAGATAGGTACAATGTGTTGCTGGCTCTTCACGTAGCTCAATACACTTCAGATAACTATCTTGAAGTATCTATTTACTCTCTGACGGTTGCTTCCTGTTCCAGTTTATTTCTAAATGCTCTAAACACAGCAGCATCCCTCCAATCACCTTTGTAAATCGGTGATGCGCGACAGTCATTGGCTCAGTGTTTTGCACACCGGTTCATCACCTGATAACACAGCTTGTGATTGGAGGAGAGAGAGTCAACATGTCTGCCGGAAATCTCATTCACCAAAACATGTCATATTAAAGAGTTGTTTGTTTAGTAGGCATTAGATAAATAAGTTCATAAAACATGGAATTATCGCTTTTAATGTTTTTCCAAAGTGTCCAAAATAACACAGTGTTTCCATGATGGATTACCAAGCACCTGGGTGGATTATAACTACAAGTGAATGCTTGTTGTAACGACTGAGTGGTGCACTGCAGGACAGTTTTTAAAGTAAGTTGCTACATGCATCCCTTATAGAGATATTATTAAAAATATGAAGAGAGTGCTTTTGCAATCGCAGGCGACTGATGCGATCTGTGTAGTTGCTGGCTGCAGTTCTCAGATGTCTTGTGAATCAAACAGTGTTGGCGATGTGATGTCTTTCAGTTGAGTCATTTCTGTGGGTGGCATTCATGTATTTATTCCAATAAAACCGCAGTTTCAGCTGTACAACATGTCACTTTGATGTGTGCCAGAAAATGCCCGAGCTGCAAATGTTAAAGCTTTCATGTAGGAACTCACTGGTGACATCAACTTGCACTGAGTGACCTGCTTACAGTATACGGCTTTTAACCGGAATTTCAGTGTAAATTAATCCATGAAAAACAGATTTAAAGATTATTCCTGTCTACTTGTCTGCCACTACAATTTTTTTTAACGTTTTTAAAACTGTGTCTGTGATCAAATCGCTCTTATCTGAGATATACATTCATAGTCTACCTGTCAGACAGATCAAATAAAGTTCTATGTAGATTATATGTAGTTCTTGGATCATCTTGTTGACATTATGGGCAAATATGTGTCCATAAAAAGCACTAAATGTGTATCTACTGGAGTCAGAGTTTGAGCAAATGGCAATAAATCAGAGTTTACAATGTTTGCATGAAACATTAAAACAACAGATGTTGAGGGTTTACTGGTTACTGGTACTTGGTTTGAGTTTATTATGATGATCACAACAATCTGAAACCAAACCAAACTGATATTTTGTGCATGCACTGTGCAAGTATATCCTCTGAGATTCATTGAGACCACATGTTACATTCAGTCTGTGATTACACACAGCTGTCAGAGAGAGAAGGTTTGTAGGTGGGTCTTCGGGGCCATATGTTGGGGGTCAGGAGAGCAGTGTAATGTGTTGAACTGGGGCCGGAAGGGTGAGACTCAAACAGGCCTGTCGCTGCAGTCGGTCCCGGAGAAAGAGAGAGGCCTTTCAGTCAGAAGGACACACACAGACAGCTGGAAGAGGGATTAACGTGTGTCGTTGTGAACAACCTGTTGCCATCTGTACTGTGTGTGTTTGAGTGTGTGTGTGAGTGCTTTTCCTTTTAAATGTTCATGTCCACAAGAAAGATGCTTTCACATTCTTTTGCATCACTGAGATCACTTTTCAATAGTGTCCTGGTCTTTAGTCTGTTATTAAATCACTCTTTAATGCGGCTATAATCAATATTTTCATGTAAATAATGGACCACGTGGCTAATTGTATGTGAAAGGAGTTGCTTGAAGTGATAAACCCACAGAGCATTATCTCCCGACTCTCCAGTCCACCTCAGCTCTGTAGCGTCTCATCAGCATAGTTTCCAGATGCAGAAGGTAGCTTTACTTTGGAAAAAAATAAATTAAACCCTCTGTATGCTATCTGTGTAGCACTGAACATTAAACAGACAAAGTTAGCAACTAGCTGGTGAACATAGTGGAGCATGTAGCAGCTAAATAGCCAGAAATTCTCCTTAGACGTTGGTGGAGAGAGAGCTAAAAGAGAGTGAATACTGGACTTAAATTCATCAGATGCCTATACCAGCACCTCTAAAGCTCAACAGTTTACATGTTATATCCATAGACTGTATGAAATATGGTCGTAGTCTCTGTGACGTCATCCATACGTTTCTGAAGAGCCGTTGTGAAGCTCAAAGTGGGTGGCTCTGGCAGTGACAACACAGCCTAACCAGGCAGTAAACATGTGTATTTCTGCTGTAAAGTTGGGCATTTTAACACGGGGGTCTATGGGGATTGACTTGCTTTTGGTGCCAGCCTCAAATGGCCATTCGATGAACTACAGTTTTTGATACTTCCGCATTGGCTTCTCAGCACCGGAGGTTGCCACTTGGTTATATCTTGTTTGTTCAATTTGTACCCAAACAAAAAAAAGAAGTAGTGGTATTAAAGAGTTCAGGGAAACATGTTGCTAATGATCGGTTCATTGCACAGCAAGTCAAAGTTGAACCAGCAGAGGGTTTGTCAGTAAGCTGTGATGTGTGGGTATTTTAGCACTCGTCTTTGTTTTCGCTACCAAAAGGTTCATGTTTGTTCCCCAAATGACTTTTTAGCGATGTCGCCAAGTTCCCAGATCTTCGCAAATAACTTTGGTGAGTACCGTGCCATTATTACGGTTAGGAACGACAGCGAAAAGTTAGATCCAAGTTGTTGTGAACTGGGCTCCAGTATCCGAAATCGCATACTATTCACTACATATCCAATATGTGTACTATGGTTCAACATACTTTTGTGTGTATAATCAGCAGTAAGTATCTTTTCAGACGCACTGAGCAGTAATTTTCGTCGTCCCTGAGAGCCTCCTTGCCGGTTGGAGATGTGTAACCATGGTAACCCATGCCAACCTCGTCTGACCAAAACACCTGTTTGTGACAATCAAAGTCTGAATTAATTTAAAATATATAATATGCCTCGCTAAGTGATACACTTACTACTATTGACGTTACAGAGCTGTCCGTCAACATCTGTCATGAATGATGTCGTCACTACCGCATTGAACTGTGGGATATTTATGCCGCCATAGTGTCCAGCGTTGCATACTGTAATATTTCACCAGAAATAGTATGCAATTCACGTACTATTGGTTTCATACTAAGGACATACAAAAAAAATCTCACATACTATTTTAGCGCACTAAATAGCATGTTAGTGTGGAATTTCAGACGCCACCCTGGAATTATCCTTTAAGGGTACATGTGGGTTAAAATTAGACTTTATAACACTAAAAATATCCGGAGTGATAATCATAACTGCAGTCCAGTTTACCCTAGTTTGACCTTTTGCAAAGGTTTCTTTTGGTTGATATGGTTTAAAACAAGATTATAGTCCAGTTTCTCTGCCTTTTCCCATTAACACCCAACGCTACAGCAGCTAGTGGTTTCTACTGAATGAGAGTTAATGAACACAGTTCATTCCTCAGCTCGCCACAGACCCCCAACTAGCGAGCCACCTCCCCTGATGGCTGCCTAGACGCCAGCTTGCCTCTGAAGTCATGGCACAGCTTATTTGGTTTTGTGGCCTGACCAGCGGAGCAGATGATTCCTCGGGGTCCAGCGCTGAGCGAGACTTTCACCCTCTCCTCCCCTCTGAGAAATGCACTGTGGTCGCCCCAGCTTTGTTACTCCCACCGGCTGGAACGCTATTGTCATGGAAATCTCTGTTGTGTTTTCCTTGTGTGTGTGTGTGTGTGTGTGTGTGTGTGTGTGCGTGTGTAATACCCTGCAGTGGGGTGGGACAGACTACAGAGAGAGCCAAGGAAAACACAGCGCTGCCTCTGGTCTATAATATTGCCTCCCGCCCTCCTTTCATCCCTCCCTCCGTTGCACCTCATCCTTCTCCCTTCCCACCCTCCATCCTCGCCATCCCCTTCATCCCTCCTAATGCCCTCCAAAAATCATGAAGCGAGGCCAAGAGTCTGGATCTGGACTGGGCAGGAAATCACAAGGGTGGACCCCCGTCGCCCAAAGCTTGGGTGGGAGTCATGCCCTCAGATCTGGATTGTGTCACTGCTCCGTCCAGCTGATAGGGTGGAGCTCTCCCTCCAGGGTTTATTGGGTCACTACATGAAGCAGGGAGACAGATTGCATTAGTTTGAATGCACACGTGCATGAAAAATGCAAAACAAAAAATTATCCACACAATGATGATCTTCAAGTTGGCAGGCAGTTGTGTTTTTCACAATTTGTTTCACTCCTTGTTATTTTTCGGGTTTGTGATTAAGGCGGAGAGTCCTCCCTGTTGATTTTGGACACATGAAGGCACCGAAGTGTAACGTGAGCAGAGGAAGTGGGGTCCTGAGGTGGTCCTGAAGGTGTATGAGCAGGATGAGGTGGTGGTGGTCAGATCGGGCCAGGCCGGGGTTCAGCACACACACAGACGAAGGTATGCAGGACCTGACTGGGAAGTTATTTTAAGAGAGAGCCCTTCTGGAAATTCACTCAGAGCTGTCTGCCTCCGCTGCTTTTCATCACAGATGTTGCTGTACAGGCCACCGCATCGCAATTCAAGTCATACAGAGGATGGAAAAAAAGGTTTAATTGAGCTTCACATCAATTTACCAAATAGAACAAACTGAATATACAACTACTGATGTACTTTAAAGTAACGCTCGACTAATTTTACACGTCAGTTTACTAGTCAGGGCGAGTACTACGCAGCCTGTGAAAACAGTGATGTCTTCCTGTGGCTCTGGAGGAGCTTTGGGATGACTTGAGTAATCTTGGCTTGGGCTTGGAAACTATTTTAACAAACATTCTTACACAATGGCATGGCGTTGAAAGATTATCTTCTATGTTCTTTGGAAGTGATGTCCTCCATCGCCATTATTGATTTTGGCTACGTGGTGGCAGCAAAACAAGCTGTTAAGACGACTTTGACATATCACCTGAAAGAATGTTACTGCGAGGTTGTTAGCAACATACAAAATTAGGAAAACAAGAAAAAGTTAAAGTAAGGAAAAAAAAAAAATGTTGTTAGCTAAACTGAAAATTGAAGTATGTAAAAACAGGGCTTCCCAAAGTTGGCCCTTCAGATGTTAGCAAATTTTTCATTTTAAATTGAAATACTTAACGGTATTTCGGAGGCTGTAGCAGGCTCGGATTTAGAGTCATCATATGAAACTAGAAAAATTAAGGAATCTATCGGTACCAACCATGTCAGCTTCTTAGGAAGGAGGCTAAATATCACTCCAAAGTTGGGCTAAATTTTGGCGAGGAAAAACTGGGCATGGCCATTTTCCCAGGGGTCCCTTGACCTCTGACCTCAAGATATGTGAATGAAAATGGGTTCTGTGGGTACCCACGAGTCTCCCCTTTACATACATGCCCACTTTATGCTAATCCCAAGCAGTTTGGGGCTAAAACCGTGCAGTTTTCTGAATGCAGTATAAATGTGTTATTTGTGCCTATTCTTAAAATGGTGTGTTTGAATATATCTGCATACTGGGGTCCCTAAACAGTCTTTGAAATGCATAAATTGGGTATCACTGGAAATGAGCCCAATTGTATTCAGCAGATGGGTTTTAAGGGGTTAACTATGTAAAAGCTAAAATAACATTCAATTAGGGGAACATGGGATCCTCGTACCATTTTGCATCTTAACAATACAATAGGTGTTTACTCTTGCCCCGTGGTCAACCAATGAGTTCCAGGGAAAAAGTTTGGGCACCTCTGTGTAAAAAGGTGAGTGGACAACACAAGACATCAATTAATACATTAATGAATGAAGTGTTAAAAGCATTTAACATACTAATAAGCATTATCTTGCATAAGTAAATACTCTGGACCAAGGCTACTAGCTTCCATGGTTTAACTTCTATGGTGACCTTAAAGCAGCCATGTTTGTTTGTTTCCAACGTGACGTAATCACAGCAACTGTTTTGCCTCATTAGTGCTTCCAAGGAAACGTTGGGTCTTCCCATATTCACGAGAATATATCTTAACACTTCTCCTACTGTAGTACCTCTCTAGTCTTTACAAACACCGGCAATGTGTCCTGTTTACAAAGTGGGCGGTTGTTTTTCTCTACTGGCATGGAAGATTCACTGAGATCTGTCTAATTGCTGGTAATATCTGTTCACAGTTTAGTCTCCGACTGTCCAGGAATGCTTAAAACCACAATCAGAGGGAGTGTGGGGAAGAAAAAAAAAATCACAGAGCTGCAGACCAGAGGGGAAAAATGTTGGCGTGCCTCCAGATCTGAACAACCAGAGCAGAACCTTTTCTTTTTTTTGTTCTTATCTTTTTCCCCTTGCGCTCTGACATTTGCACAGGGCGTGATGTGAGCAGATTAACCGCGTCAGCCTCTACACTTCTGCATTGTATGTCACGCTCTTATTTGTGCAGTGTTTGATAATGCTATCTAAGACTTGTATTTATTTTCCTACTTTAAATTTCACCTTTGAAGTGACTCGTGAAATGACAAAGAGCTGTTGCAGCTCTGGGCTGGGCTGCTTGTGTATTTCTTTTGTTTTTGGGTTTCCTTCTCATCAAGCAGAGTTTTCAGATCTTTGTCTGGGTGTAATAACATTATCTAATGGAATATCTGACTTATCTCTTCAGAAGATGACCTCAAAGTTCCTGACATAAACTAACAATTAGCTCTCAGATGCTAACAATCAGGGCTCTGCATTTACCTCTTTCATCATAATTACGCAAATAGGCAAAACCTCTCATGCAATGTTAATGCCAAAGTATTTCTTCTCATGCATTTTGACCAACATGCTGCCCGGGGTAAACTGACTGGCACTCTTATTCTCAGGCTTTGAGTTTAGTGATGGATGGTTTGTCTATGAGGGAATAAGCAGATCTTCCTTCCAACATCCACCATTTCAAACTTGAGTCACATTCTTAAACCAAAACACTGCGGGCAACGAAAGTAAAACTCACTTAACATGAGTGATGTTGTTCTGCATGGAAATATGAAGCAATACATATACTGTACATCAGGGAGCGTTGAATCACAGAGCATGGATGTCTGTGTTGTTGGAATAAAACAGTTTAATCACGCTTGGCTGTATGCTTTTCTACAGGCTGGTGTTAGCTTTTCAATTTTCCAGTTTGCTCTGTCCATTTCACGGACAGATTGTCCCGGGGGGATGAGAAGGGGTGGGGGCAGTTTGGTATGAGACAGTCTGACCGAACCGTCAGTCATTGCCGTGTCTGTTTAACAAATGCATTTTTTCTCCTAAATTGAAAGCAAATGTTAAGATTTTTTATCAGCTTGTGCAACCACAACATATCCGCAGGGGAGATCAATATCAGCGACATGATGATTTTCTTTGGCTTATTTCTGAGATTTCAAAACTTTTTTTTTTTTTGCCTGTACCCTGTTTAAAAGCAAAACAGTCCCCCCCACACACACTTTGTCATGGTCATAGGGTTTGTTTGTACATTGTTTAGTTTTAGTTTTTAGTAGGGCTGTCAAAGCTAACACGATAATAACGCGTTAACGCAAATTTGTTTTTACGCCACTAATTTCTTTAACGCATTAACACAAACGATCTTTCGGAGGTTGTAGCGGCTCAGTTTTAAACCTAGAGTGAAGATACGGCATCATATGAAACTAGAAAAACATAAGGAATCCACTGGAACCAACCATGTCATACTAGCTTTTCGCAAAGAAGGCTAAGGGGTCCCTTGACCTCTGACCTCCAGATATGTGACTGAAAATGGGTTCTATGGGTACCCACGAGTCTCCCCTTTACAGACATGCCCACTTTATGATAATCACATGCAGTTTTGGGGCAAGTCATAGTCAAGTCAGCACACTGACACACTGACATCTGTTGTTGCCTGTTGGGCTGCAGTTTGCCATGTTATGATTTGAGCATATTTGTTATGCTAAATGCAGTACCGGTGAGGGTTTCTGGACTATATTTGTCATTGATTTGTGTTGCTAATTGATTTCCAATAATAAATATATACATACATTTGCCTAAAGCAGCATATTTGTCCACACTTGGCAAAAGAAGCAGGACATGTAGATAGAATCACCAAAAAGAGAGTTTAGTGCTGACATGTATGTATTAATCATCCATTGTTTTAATTGGGTACTGAAAGATCTATACATGTTGAGTTGTCTGATGTGAATTGGCATTATATTCCACCAGGCAGAATGGCTAAAGGCACTTTTCCGCAACGGAATAGTCTAATTTCCTCTCATAGACCCCTCTAGTGATACGTGATAGTTTCCTGTTTTACTTTGTAAGCCACTCTCCTCATGTGTCATGTCTTGTTTTACTTCCTCCCGTTGAGTGTTTTCCCATCAGTTTTGATTGTCTGCCCCGCCCTGATTGGTTACACCGGTCCCTCATTGGTCCTGCTCTCACCTCACCTCCTGCTCACCTGTTCTCACTTCCCCAATCAGTCATCCCAGTTCCTTTGTGCCTTGTTCCTAGAGTTTAACATTTTAGCCTATATGTTCCCAGTGTTTAGCATTCTGTGTGTTTTTTTAATTTACTGCTGTTACCTGCCTTTCTCTGGACTCTCAGCCTGTAAGTCATTTATCAATACTCTTCCTGTTGCCTCCATCTGTGTTTTGGGTTCAAACCAGTGATTCCTGAGTTTCAGGAAGAGACATGAGGAGAGTGGTTTACAAAACAAAACAGGAAACAAACCACAAACCCTGGGACCATGACACACTCGTAGTACTTGAAGAGAGCCCAATGTAACAAGCAAGCAATCTAAAGCATACCATTCTAGTTATTAGGCCTTTCACTGGGTTCAGCGCACATCACAGCGCGACTTTTTTGAAAAAACGTTGTTGTGCTGCGCAAGCTATTGGAAATAATGGGTTTCAAAGCGCAGTGGTGCCGTTGCTGCGTTCTGTGTGAAAGGCCCCTATAAAGGGTCATGTCTAGAAGGTAACCAACGAGTTGGGAACTCTTACAAATAGTCAAGGTTAGGCATTGACCTTGAATGGTTAAGGTTAGGATAGGTTGTCGGGCAGCGAGTCTCACGAGTTTTTGCAAGTTTTTGCAAGTTTTTGCAGGTTACTTTCTAGACACGCCCCATATAAAGGTATAGGCAGTCAAAAAGAGCACATTTGTTGTTATTAGTATTATTTTGCATTGTGATTTGCTGTCATAAGGACGGATTCATTATAACATTGCTGTGTTTTTCTGTCCATTTCCTGTCATGTCTGATGCAGTCATTCCCTGCCTGTCTACCAGTATAGTCATCATGTTCCAGTTCCAGTATACCCCCTGAACCCTCACAGAGTTTAATCAGAGTCACTTGTGAAGTGTCTGAGGAATGGGACAGCACTTTGTGAAATAATTTTAACTAGACAGAGACATTGCTACGCAAAGTAAAGTGTTTCAATACAGTCCTGCCGCCATAAGACAAATAAGTGCATATATTGTTATACAAAGTACTGGTCAACGACATGTGTGTTTATTAAGGATGTCATCTTGAGGACTCCTGCATGTTTAACTTCACAACGCTATGCATTGTGGGGGGGTTTCTCTGAAGCAAAGTCTGCAGAATTGTGGACGTAAAGTGCGCATGAAGGGCTCAAATCCTTCAAACACTTTGCAGATTTCACAGCAGGACAGCCCTGAACCCTGACATGTTTAGCGAGAGCATGTGGCTCTGAGTGCCTTTTGGGAGACATTGGAACTCGGCCAATTCCCGACATTTTGACAGCACAGGTGTAATTAATAACATTAAAGATGATGGCTGTATTCCACTTTGGCGTGCACGTTTCAGGGCCCTGGTATTGTGACATGCTGACTCACTGACTTTGCTTGGCTTATAGAACAGAGCCATCACTTATGTTATCAGTCACACCTGTGTTTGTCCTGCTATGACAAGTCAAAATGTCTGTGTGAAAGGTCACCTGATCCTCACCTGCCAGCACACCTGCCTCTCATTCCTCCTAACTAGCCGTTTACCACATATAAGTCATCCATTGTGCCACCATAGCCAAAGCAGTTCAACCTCTGTTCTTGTTTGCCTGCCTGCTGTTTAAGGACTCCTTCCTGTTTTGGGTTTCTGGCTGCTCCCCGTCTGAATTCAATGCAGCTGGTGAGCTGGTCAACTTGCTGTTGATGCCAGTTTTTAAATGTTACTTTAAAGGCTTGTGGCAACCTAAGGGGCTGAAAATGAGCCAATGCTTGAGGCTGGCATCAAAAGAAGTCAATCCCCATAGACCCCATGTTAAAATGTGCAACTTTACAGCAGAAACAAACATGTTTACATCTCTTTAGCTAATACTGCCGTTCATGACAACTGGGGGGGGTGAATTTTCATTTAACTTAAATAATGTTAAGGCTTAAAGTTATGCATAATTAAGGACGTTTTACTGTCGTCCGGCAGTCGCTTTCAGTCCAAAATGGCGGAGGCATAGCTTTGCTGCTGGGCGCTGACATTGCAATGGAACGAACAATTGACTTTCACTTCTTGGCAATATCCGTTCTTTGCCAACGGTACCTTGCCCTGCAAGGCCTCGCTCTTCCCCAGCTACCACCCTCTCGTCCAAATATGGTCACTTCTGGCTCCAAAAAACCCAGATGGCCACGGCCAAAATGCCAAACTCAAGGCTTCAAAACAGTAGTCCACAAAGCAATGGGTGACATCTCTCTGTGACTACGTCCACTTCTTATATACAGTCTATGGTTAAAGGTTGTCTACAGTCAAGTTCAGTCATTGTCATGAAACTATCCTGACAATAAAATGTGTGAAACACCAGGAGAGAGAGAGAACGTACGTCACTCATTAGTGGAAGAGGGAAAACAGAGAGAGCTGGCAGAGAGGAGGCTTTTGGATAGGACACACTGAGATAATGATTTTTTGTGGCTTTTGTTTCCCAAAGCAGGAATGTTGTTTACAGGGATTGGACAGCGTCTCAGGAATGCACACTGTGCTCTGAGGAAATGGTTCTTGTCTCCAGAGGGAACTTCTACAGCCTGGCTGCAACCCAGAGGGGAGAGGTTGATGGGGACTTTATGTGTAGCACAAGGAGCATGTTGAGTCTATGAAGAAAATAACCTTACTCCTCACTTGATTTATTACCTCAGTAAACATTGTGAACATGAGTTTATGTTCTCAATCACAAGTTTCAAGTCTTCATCAATACAGCATGATGTTCATTTTGTAAATTATGGTCCCATTTAGAGTCAGATAGACCATAAAGCAGGGGATGCTTTAGGGTGTGGCTACCTTATGATTGACAGGTCGCTACCACGGCGTCGTCCGGTCTGGAAGTTGTCTGTGTTTTTCGTCTTACAACTTTAACCCTTTCACAGTGTGTTTTCAGTTCATGAAAGTTAATTATAACCTTTTTGGTCACCTAAAAATGTCTTATTCCGCATCCGGGTGTAGTTAGCTCCACCCTCTTGTGTCACTTCTGGTTGCAAATAACCAAGATGGCGACAGCAAAAATGCCGAACTCAAGGCTTCAAAATGGCAGTCCACAAACCAATGGGTGACGTCACAGTGCATCCACTTTTTATATGCAGTTTATGAAGCTAACCATGAATGTTTAAATAATAACATGACTTGTTGCCTCTTGGAAATTGCAAACATCATTAACAACTTTTAAAGTAACATGTAAGGCATAATGTACAGCGAGCCGGTCATTGTTGTGAAATAAACCTCGACAGAGTGATTGCTGTACATTATCCCGCTTATTACACGGCTACTTAAATTAAGAAATCAATAATTTGACACAAAAACGATTCACCAGAGTCTGACATCAGAACTGCATCCATAGCAACGGTCTGCTATAAAGAAATAACAGACCATAGAATGCCCTGATTGACCAATCAGACCAATCAGAATCGAGTATTCAACACAGCCGTGTACTAAATAAATATAAAATGAGCAAAATGACTCAGCAACTTTCTGGGCTAAATCTTGCCTTGGATTTATTGAGAAACTGATTTTGGTGGATAGTTTCGAAGAATTTCCAGCCACATGTTTTTACAGCTTGAAAATTGGAAGCAGCGCCCGCGATCATCCAATTAAGTGAAAGGAAGGTTCGAGCTGAGTGAAGAAGAAAACTGTCAATCATGTCGTTCAGCCCTCTTGAAGTTACGTCCGACTCATCCGTGGAGAGAAGTGCTTCTGTGATGGAAACAAGTGGTTCTTATTTCAACAGTGCTCAACCTCCTGTTGAGGATCCTTTCAAAACAGTTGGTGGATGGATGAGAGCTGCTGCTGGTTAACCCGTTTGCTCCTTCATATATTCTTGTGGATCGCAGAGAATAATAGGGAGTTAGAACAGTCTGTTAATGAGCAGTTAATGCCTTTAGAGACTGTGAAGGCTCGCCCGTTTTTACTGATCTGAATCCTCAGCGGGTAAAGAGAAGTACTAACACAGCCCACAATTCCAAACCCTTTATGGCGTGGTGCCTTTTATTGAGGTCTGTTTTAAACAGGATGGTTTAATTTCTTCCAGATTTAATGATCGGGTAGTTTTATTGAGCTTTTTGAATCTCAGTTGCCACTAAAACATACTTGTAGCAACCTCGAAATTATCTTTTCAGCACTGTGACTTTTACATCTTGACTTTATTTGGTAAACTGCACACGATAATTAGATTTATATTACTCAGGATACTTTCATTATAGTTTAATAATATAAAACTTGGCTCACAAACTGTGAAATAACCACTTATCCCCAAATGAATGAAAGTCACTCCCTACTGTATGTTTCATCTTTGCAAGAGGTAGCTTGCATCCTTCCTACCTCGTCCTCTATCTCATATTTTCCTCTTGTAGTCACTGTACTTTACAAAACACAGTCTTAATATCTTCCGTTTTTCCATCATTTCTTTCATACATGATCAACCACGGTCACAGTTTTGACAGCCACCTTTCAAGCCTATACATGATTACTATCCAAAGCACGAATTTGGAATGGAATATCACTTTGAACTCCGGCTGGCAATCATATTGGATCGTGCAACACTTCGTCACTTCAGCAGCTCATTAGATGAGCGATATCTCTGGCAGCTGCTCAGAAGCCTTCAGGTTGCAGGATGTGATCTGAAATTTCCACAAGTTCAAATGTTGCCAGCAGTCACAAAAATATCAGAACTACTTCTCGTGCTCTTATTTGCTGAAAGGCTTTTCTACATGAACCATCTCAACTCGACATGAATGTGCTCCTATATATAAATGTAGCCCTCTCTGGTGGAATTTGGGTCAGCGGAAAACAACAGGAATACTCATACTGGGAATCTGCAGAATGATGGTACATTTAGCAGGGCTGTAGTCAAGGCCACTTAAAGGCACTCTGTACGATATTCAGAGCATGAATATAGCAGTAAACAACTATTGTCTTTGTAAAGATATACACCGATCAGCCATAACATTAGGACAGCACGGGCACCCTGACCGGTTTGCGGCTATGCAGCCCCATACACAACAAACTGCGATGCATTGTGTGTTCTGACACCTCTCTATCAGAACCAGCATTAACTTTTTCAACAACTTGAGCTCCAGTAGCTCTTCTATTGGATCGGACAACACGGGCCAGCCTTCGCTCCCCCCGTGCATCAATGAGCCTCGGGTCTGACCCTGTCGCCGGTTCACCGGTTTTCCTTCCTTGGACCACTTTTGTTAGGTCCTGACCGCTGCAGACCGGGAACATCCCACAGAGCTGCAGTTCTGGAGATGCTCTGACCCGGTCGTCTAGCCAGCACTATTTGGCCTTTGTCAAAGTCGCTCACATCCTTACGCTTGCCCATTTTTTCTGCTTCCATCACATCAACTCCAATGACAAAATGTTCACTTGCTGCCTAGGTGCCATTGTAACGAGATAATCCATGTTATTCACTTCACCTGTCAGTGGTCATAATGTTGTTAATGTTATGGCTGATCGGTGTAGAGCAGTAATGTCTACCTGAGCAGAGAGTGAAGTCAGTCTCCCTCAGAGCTTCTTTGTGCTTTGTTGACATCGCCGGGCTGTTAGTGCATGTGAGCAAATTGCTGTTTGCTTAAGACACCTTATGTACTGTGGGGTTCTGCACGTATTCGGGTAGGCACCTCCTTATTGACCGGCGATGTTTATACAAATTTCAGTGTGGGAATGCGTGCTCGTGATTGGAGGAGAGTACCCATAGAGTCCAGTAGAGGGCAGAGCCTGTGAGAGTTAATTTTATGTGAGATGTTGCAAAGATTAATTTTCAAATACAGTAAACAAATGTGTTTGGAATAGGAATATAGTGTAAAGGTGAAGGGACATTGGTGAAAGCTTTATAAAGATACAGAAGTGCTCAGATTAGAATTAGCACCACTGCAGTTTCCATGTGGTGACACACCAGCACTCTTACTCAATTAGAGACCGTGGTCCGGATGCAACAGCAGCATTTTGTGTTCTGGCATAATAGTTTACAGGCCGCCTTGTATTTGTCTGATCTAAGCCTGAGCTGTTGTCTTTATTTTTTCCCAGCAGCCCCGGGTATTTCCACAGCTGTCTGACTCGCTTGCTATCTAAAGATCTTTGGATTACACAATCTCCTCCCTTCTGCAGAAGCAAGACTTTGTCATGTGATGTCCTGAAAGCGCTCAGCAGAGAAACTATTCAGGCACGAAACATGAATTACCTGTCCGGGCCTGTAGCACCAAGGAACAGATTTCATCATTTTAAAGAAACGCAGACACGCACGTATACATTCGCAGCCCCATTGACATCTGTAAAGTACCAGGATTAATGTATGACATGTTTTCCTCCCAGCTCAATTGTGTAGAGCAAACAAAACCACAAGAATCACACTGTGTATGTTCTCAGCACTTGAAATGCACTCTAATGTGACAGCGCTGAGGCACTTGAGGTAATAACAGTATTTACTGTCTTTCACAGTCAAAAAACATTTAGAGGAGTTTGTCAAACCCGGTATTCTGATGTCACCAGTGGCGGAAAAAGCACTCCGATCTTTTCCTTAAACCTGCAGTCCGTAAACTTTTGTCTCCCCCCTCTGGCGGTGAGAGTAATTACATAAACACTGTCGACGTATGCCTGTAGGTGAGCTCGCCGCATCTCCCCTGCTCCCTGGAGCGCTCTCTTCAAGTCTTCCCGTGCAAATTTTCTTGACTTTAATCCTTTCTCTGAACGTCAAGTTTCCTTTTTATCTGGCGCATCCACTCCAGAAACTTGACTTGGTGAACTTGACAACTGACTTTGACTGAATGTTGTATTATTGACGTGCATGCCGTGCGACCAATCATGTGATGACAGTCAAGGATATTTCCCATCACTACGGGAAAGTCGCAACAGACACCAGACACCGCAACTCTGGTATACTGCAAAATACAGAGAGCGTCCCCTGCTGGCGATAGACTTAAGCTGTGTTCACACTATGAGCGACAAGTATTAGCATCAAAATATACTCAAAGTACTCATTATGCAGAGTGGTCCATTTCAGACTTGATCCCTGTGGGGATCAATAAGGTCTCATGTTAACCTGTATTAATACTTCATCATTATGTAATTGTTGGTTATGTTTTGTAATTTCAAACTGAATCTGCAAAGTAATTACAAGTTAACAAATGTAGTGAAGTAAAATGTGCAATATTTGCCTCAAAATTGTACTTAAGTGCAGTACTTGAGTTAATGTACTTAGTTACTTCCGACCACTGGATGTTACATTACCGTACTGCCTCACAGGGAGTGATGTGTGGTTATTAACACAAGTAAAATATGTTGCTGGCTCATGAATTTGGTAGATAAGTCCATAAAATCAGTTTCCTATCCGTTGTCTGTGGCGCCGCTCCAGGCTGTACATCAGTCTGACTTCATGGCTCTCTGCTTTTTCCATTTGCCAAAGAATTGTTCATGTTGATTAATGCTAAATTGACTGTAGCAAGTTGATGAGTCGGTATTTAAATGTCAGTGTTTATCGTGAAGCAGAGAGAATAGACAATAGGTTTTTCATGGTACATCCAGTCCTCTGAAGACACCTCTGATGTCACCCAGCGGTGATGACCGTGTGGAGGCTGCTGTTTCCTGATTAACTTGTCAGGAGACCTTCTTGAAAACATCAGAAAAACATTTCATTGGGACTTTCCGGAAGAATGTGGAAGCATTTCGGGTTCAACCCACTGGAATGTCCTCTGTTGTAGCCAGGCAAATGTGAGGAACCAGCCTGGCTTTGGATCGGCAGGGTGTTTTGGAAATGTTAATATGAACCTGAGATGGATACTTTCATCCAGAAGTGACCTCCAGGATTATCAGATCAAACGTACATTGTGACAGTGAAGCCAGGGAAGATGTGACCTTTAACCTCTTGACCTTTGATCTACACAAAACAAATGGATAGGCCTACTGGGTGGTAGTGTGTGAATTATAGAAGGCCAAACAGCCACATTTTTAAGAGTTCTGCGCAGCTAAATGCCAAGATGAAAAGTCACGTATCGTACGCCTTCACCAAGATATCTTTTTTATTATTGACAACAACTCCAATCTGGAACTCCTTTTAGGTAGAAGAAAGCACTTCAGCCTGCTGAAATGCACTTTTTCTGATTTGTCTGGACAATAAGATGCATCTGGAACCAGTCAGTCTGAAGTCTGGGTCACCCCTCCCCCTCGACCATGTGTGAGCGGAGGGCAATGAGTCAGGGAGGTGAAGGAGGGCAGACAGAGACAGAAAGACAGAGATATAAGAAAAGTGTAGTTAGTACAGAAATGACATATGCCATGCACATTACTCTGCCACTAAGAGGTATATCAGTTTGTTACAATGGTAGTAAACAAGTTTTATTGAGTTTCATAAATAGATTTATAGACCGTTTCAACGGAATTGCATTTCTAGCCAACAGCTTGGGTCCATGTTTACTTCCTGTCATCTAATGTCATTCATAAGTTGCAGTGTATGTGAATGACATAAGCTGACAGGCTTTGTACAGTAAGTAAAAAACACACTTGGGCTCTACAGTAGCCATGTTTTCATCAGCTTCAAATCCCGTTGGCTTCCGTATCCTTGTTGCTGTTCTGTATTAATTAAACTATTAGCTGACATGTCAAACACTGACTGGATTTAGGAACACCGACTACATCTGTACACTGTGTACTGTTTATTCTCTAATGGCTTTGGTTCAGCTGGATGAGGAGTGAATGTTCAAGTGAAGAAGAAACATGACTCATTCATTTGCAGAGAGACATACTTCCCCTCTCGTGTCAGTTTAGAACTTTTTAGAAATAAATGTTCGCATTTTCTGGAGCGTTTTCAAATTTGTTTGACAAAGTGATAAATCAGCACTTTATGGGAGTTTATTTCAAACAAATCCACAGTAGGAAAAAGAGGTCAGATTAAAGGAAAGAGGGAGGAAATGAAGCTTTTCTGTTGAGTAAAATCATGTTTTTTCTGACTTTTTTAATCTAATTTTTGTTCGTTTTTCTTGTGAAGTATTTCTACCTCCTCAAGCTTTCAAAAATCCTTCAAATGAACCAATCGGGGAAGGAAAAAGATACCTCTTTGGTTGAACTGTTCACAACTCACATTAACTCTAAAAGGCCACATAACCTGGGTTTAATGGTCACAAGTAGATATTGCTTCAATTCACGGGGTTACAAGCTAAAGTTTGGAACCTTTGCAATAAGGAGGTATCTGGATGTGTTTCTGCATAAAACTGAAAGTGAAAAAATACGACTTTTCCACGATTACAGATTGCTCG
This sequence comes from Sebastes umbrosus, assembly GCF_015220745.1. Classification (NCBI taxonomy): domain Eukaryota; kingdom Metazoa; phylum Chordata; class Actinopteri; order Perciformes; family Sebastidae; genus Sebastes; species Sebastes umbrosus. The sequence continues at coordinate 4,860,026 of NC_051272.1, forward strand.
TATCTTTAATTCAGTAAAGGGACGATAATTACCCCCAAAGACTGGCAGTGCCAAGATTCCTCTCCCAAAATAACTCCCGAATCTGGGTGTGAATGTTGGCTTTTGGCCCCGCTGTGACGTTGGCCCGAGCAGCAAGCAGCAGGAAGGGGGGAGGGATTACCAAAAACCCACCATGTGTGTCGATTCGACCATCTGTTGCCTTTGTTTCCTCCACATGCTCGAGGAGGAGGCCGCTGTAATCCTCCGCACCGTGGAGGTCAAGTCCATGTCACTGCAGTCAGTCCAGGAGTGAGATAACCATCCCGTCTGGTCATCCATGAAAGTGATGGCAACGATAAATTCTCAACTTAAATATCCCCTTTTTACTGCTTTACATACTTCAGGGAAGCTTGCTTACAAATGACCGGGAAATTTGAGGTTTAAAACTTGGAGTCTTGACCTGTTTGAAAAAGTCATGTGTGATTCATGTCTGCAGTGAAACAGTTGATTCAGACAGCTGCACTGCTGCTGGAACCTAAACACATTAGCTGCTGTGCTCTCAGGCTGATTTTTTCATTAAGGGAAACAAATGAGGATTCTGGGTTCGCCGTGTCCTCTGAGGTATCCTGTCGAGGGGCTGGAGGCGCACTTTTCCTCCCCAGGCTATGCAGACGTGAAATTGCTCCTTTCCTTCACTCAGCATCTTTTTTTTTTTCTTCTTCGCCTTCTTTTATAGACATCTGCTGGCACTTTGGGCCATAACGCTTTTACCACGTGCCCCTGCATGCAGCACTGCAGACCTGAAAGAAATCCACACTTTTCCCCCTTTTAGACGAGCCAGGTGAGTTACTTTGGAGGTTTCAGGCATTTAAGAATGTGTTAAGTAATATAAATGTGACTTGTAACATGACGCCCAAGCACGACCAAACCAGTAGCAACAAGACATTTTGACTTTTTTTATGATACAAAATTGTTTCGCACCACGCTGGAGCCGTTTCAACAACCGTTCCCTTCTGGAAAATAGGTAGTTATAACTCACCCATACAGGCTTCAGCTGTGTCTGATGGAAAAAGCCTAAATGGAGGCAAAGTTGACCGGTTTTCATCTCCCCCACTTCCTCACTCGCACAAATTAGGTAGCCGCGGAGAAGTGCACTGTTAGCATTACTTTGGCACTACCTCAAGGTTTTGGAACTTTTTCCAAGGTGTCGTTTTACTGCCATTGAGGCCTTTTTTTTGCTTCACTAATACTCTGTGGTGTACATCATAGAAGTGTGTTGCAGACGAACTTAATTTGTCTGAAAATACTGTTTAAGTCGCCTTTCGACACTCTAATAAGTGTGGTGATTTATGCTTCGAATTTAGAATTTTCACTCCTCTTGTCAGTCGTGGGTTTCTAAGTGAACTTGATGACGTCTCCTCCTGGCTCATATCATGACGGTGACATCACCCCCGCCGCTCCAGTTGCATAACAAAAACCTGAGAGAGGCGGAAACGTTACCATCAGACACAGGAATTCGGTTCATATAGAAACATCTGGATTGTTTTTTTTCTCTTTTTTAAGTTGAAAAGGTTGGAAGTCATCGAGTGCATCTGTAACGTACTCTTTGTTCCTGACAGCCAGCGGAGCAACTGTGATCCTTCAGCATCGCTGTGTCAACACGACAGAGAGGAACTGTTACTGCGATGGCACCTAATAGTATTGTTAAGACACCTGATGTCAGGGTTAAAACAGAAGAGGGAGCTCAGATATTATTAAGATCTATGCCAACACCTCATTCATTTTAACAACAGAGCTGTTGATTCGAGCTGTCTGAATGAAATGTTTGCTGCCGAAACATCTGGAACAGATTATATGGGAGAGCTGGGGTTTTTTTCTTTAACATATTGTGCTAGGCTACAGTTTGGCATTCATCAGCTGTCTCCAAGCATTAACGCAGCAGGGGAGCCTCACTCATATAAGGAAACTTTCAATAAAATGTTCCTAGACTAAAAATGAATATCAGAATAACTGTTTTTTGAAGGGTTTTCCCTACACATCTACACAGCTAAAGAACAGATGTTGTGCTTTTTGGACAATGACTAACATATGCTGTCTCATAAGTTTAAATAAGTATACTTAAAGGAGCTAAATTCAAAGAGCATTAATATAGCAGCAGACAAATTGCAATGTAAAGATATAAAGGAGTAATGTCTACCAGAGCAGAGAATGAAGTCACTCTCCCTCTCTGTGTGTTGTAATCAGAGCTTCTCTTTTCTTTGTTTACATAGTTGGGCCTGTTACGGCAGTTACAACTGATAATGACATCCCGACCCACGGCGCCATCGCAGAAGCGTAGCGCCCAGTCCGGTTACTCCAGGTAAACACTGTTAACCCTATGTTCCCTCAGCCCTATGTTCCCTCAACCTTATGTTCCCTCAGCCCTATGTTCCCTCAGCCCTATGTTCCCTCAACCTATGTTCCCTCAGCCCTATGTTCCCTCAACCTTATGTTTCCTCAGCCCTATGTTCCCTCAGCCCTATGTTCCCTCAACCTATGTTCCCTCAGCCCTATGTTCCCTCAACCTTATGTTTCCTCAGCCCTATGTTCCCTCAGCCCTATGTTCCCTCAACCTATGTTCCCTCAGCCCTATGTTCCCTCAACCTTATGTTTCCTCAGCCCTATGTTCCCTCAGCCCTGTGTTCCCTCAACCTTATGTTCCCTCAACCTTATGTTCCATCAGCCCTATGTTCCCTCAACCTTATGTTCCCTCAACCTTATGTTTCCTCAGCCCTATATTCCCTCAGCCCTGTGTTCCTTCCCTCAGCCCTATGTTCCCTAAGCCCTATGTTCCCTCAGCCCTATGTTCCCTAAGCCCTATGTTCCCCCAGCCCTATGTTCCCTCAGCCGTATGTTCCCCCAGCCCTATGTTCCCTCAGCCCTGTGTTCCTTCCCTCAGCCCTATGTTCCCTAAGCCCTATGTTCCCTCAGCCCTATGTTCCCTAAGCCCTATGTTCCCCCAGCCCTATGTTCCCTCAGCCGTATGTTCCCCCAGCCCTATGTTCCCTCAGCCCTGTGTTCCTTCCCTCAGCCCTATGTTCCCTAAGCCCTATGTTCCCTCAGCCCTATGTTCCCCCAGCCCTATGTTCCCTCAGCCTTATGTTCCCTCAGCTCTATGTTCCCTCAGCTCTATGTTCCCTCAGATTATGCCATTGTTCCCTCAGCCCTATGTTCCCTCAGATTATGCCATTATTCCGACAGCCCATTATTCCAAAACCCCATGACCCGCCCTTCTCTGCCTCTGATTGGCTTACCCTGATATTCTTACTCTAGTCCTAACCAATCTCACTCCTCATGCCTAAACCTAACCAACCCAACCAACATGGGGCTGAGGGAATACAGGACTGACCCCTCTGTTGGCACCGTTGCCGTCATTTGCACTGTTTCTGCTGTTAGCACTGTTAGCTGTCGCCATGCACGTAGACCCTCAATCATGCTCGGAATTTGTAATTTAGCACTTTGTAAACAATAATTAATTTGAAACAAGACTGCGTCTACAGCCATGGTAGCAGCTCTGTCAGGGTGTAATTAAGGGTTCACAAAAGTTAGCAGAATTCATCGTCTAGGGATCATAAATAGCAAATTTCATAGTAGTTGTCTAGATATTTCACTCAAAACCAAAACGGTCAACGTCTCTGGTGGGTGGCACTGGAGGAAAAGTCAGGGGATCACTAACCTCAGTAGGCTTCAGCCTGCGGGGAACATGAATGTCTGTACAAAATGTAATGGCAATCCATCCAGTAGTTGTTGAGATATTTCAGTCTGAACCAACAGACCACGCCGGCCACGGCGTTACCATGGCTAAAAACACAATATAACAGATAATAGACCTAACAGATCGCCTCCTCCGACCCAAACCTTGAATTTGATGTGAATAATTCTGCTCTATTCAGACTCCTGGCAGGACGTGCGCATATTTCCTTGCGTCTCATTTATTTTGGTATAACGTCACTGACTGTGTCCGTTTGTTTACGCGCACACAGAAATTTGGATAACAGCTCCTGGCTGTTTTGGTTATATTCAGGACAAACTGTTTGTGTGTGTCATCACACATCCTGCTCACAAATATCCTGATTTACTGAGTATGGGTAGAAAAAAACAGTAGTAATATGACAACAACAGCATGTTTCAGTGTCCCAGTTTTTCATCAGTGTTGTGCCTTGGTATATTGTTTGTGTATTTCTATACTTGAGAGAGGAGTTATATGGGTTAATGTGAATAAAATATGATGTTCCAACTATAAAACAGAATACGTGAGTAGTCTAGATATGTCTGCATGGAAACAAATCCGTACAAATCCACAAAGAAGAGAAAGACAGAAGGCGATCACCCTCATTACTTTTATTAACATTTTTTGGTCCCCTTCCCTTAAATCAAGTGACAAATGACTTACTGGAAATCCCCATCTGTTATTTCAGAGACCGAAACTAAAGCAGCGCAACTCACCCGGTCACACGTCCATGTTAAGAGTCAGTCACCTGTGTGAAATGCCTGGTATTTAACTCGTCACGCAGCGTTGGAACATGAGAGGAAAAATGTCATTATGAAACCCTGATTGGGGCTGCGATGCGAGCGCTTCTTCAAATAGTTTTTGCACCTTGCATGTCTTCCTTCTGCCCAAAATCTGTCTTTGCATTTGGTGTCCTTTCTTTGTGGAATGTTTTCTTTTTTTTTTTTTAGTTTTTCCAAATGCTCTTCACATTTTCCTCAGAGTAGAACAGATTCAATTACAAAACCAGAGAGCACATTCAATTTCACTTCAACCAAACAGAGTAAAAAAAAAAAGGAAGCCCGGTAGAAAATGTCTGACTTCTTTGGTCTTGGAGAAACTGCGATGAGTACAAATGATGAAGTATGAAAAGTAAAGGTTTGTTCAAAATAAACACCACATTAAGACAGCGAAGAGTTAAAGGCTGCAGATGTGGACTGAGCAGTAACCGAGACATATCTGAGTCACACTAACACACAAACACAGGGACCATTTGTTTACTGAGAATCCTGCACTGAATCAGCACTTTCTTTGTTATGGGAGAACCATAATATGGCTCTATAACCTCACATTCTGAATCTCACAAACACCACGCAGAGATGTCACAAAATAACTTCTCCTTTCACGTTTCATCCACAGTCGAACACACCACTGACAGATCAAAACCTCCGAGTCTCACAACTGACGAATAAACACTGGAAACTGCTATAGGAGAAGCGTGTCACGCTCACAGAAACATCCCCGCTACACTTCTTGAGGTAATGCTCGTAATTGCAAACGCAGACTCCACATAAACCTCTTAAGGTTACACAACGCTAAAGATAGTCTCGTCAAAACCGCGAGTTGCCATGAATGTTTTCTTTTCTCTTGTTAAACAGGATGAGTAATGTTACTGGAACAGCTCTTATTTAGTAATAAACACGCATCCAAGCAGTGAAGAATGGGATCCTCACAGTCACATAGATCTCACTCAGTGTGGAAAAAATAGTCCACTAAATGTGGAAAACAAAATGTAAAAAGTGACACGTCACTGTGATCACAGCTGGAAGAAGAGACTTAAGATATACTGTATGTATTATTATTATTATTATTATAGGAATAGTTCAACATTTTGGGACATATGCATATTCGTTATCTTGCTGAGTATTAGATGAGAAGATTGATACCATTTTTTATGGCTCCAGCCAGCAGCTTGTTAGCTTAGCTTAGCATAAAGACTGGAAACAGATGAAAACAGCTAGCCTGGCTCTGTCCACAGGTAACTCAATCTGCCTACCAGCACTTCTAAATCTCACCAATTAAAGGCCTTTTACACATCGGGAGCGTGATGAATAAACAACATGAAAATGTGAAATACTCGCCTGCGAATATTACGCATCAAACTATTCACACCAGCAGAAACGAACAGAATTTAACAGATGCAAATTTGTGACAGTTGCAACACTTAAAACAGATTTGAATAGATTTGCGCGGGCAGAGGACCAACTACCGCGATCCTATTGTCCCAGAGCAGCGTCTGGCAGTCAAGTTATTTCAATGAGTTTCCTTTTAGCAAAATGCTCGGAGTGAATTTGCCTCTGGTAAACAGTTAAGCAGTATGTGTCTAGGGCTTTTATTGTGAAAGGTAAGCAAGGAAGTAGTGGATCTGGTATGCGCTGCCTTTGGAGAGTGGTATCGATCTTCTCATCGAACTCATGGCAAGAAAGCGAATAGGCCCAAAATGTCAAAACAATTGTAAAAATGCTGTAACAGAGTTATTATGGGTACAGTGTAGATAATCTGAATTATATAATGTGTATTTTATTTGGGCATTAGAGGTTGTGAATATTAAATCGTACTGGTTTTTTTGACCACATTAAACACAACATTCTGGTAACAGGAAGAATTTGGTCTTGTGTCAACTAGTAAATGATTTAATACAAACATTGAAATGCCATGTTGATGTTCTGCCTCACACAACCAGTTAATCCACTTCAACTATCTGACTAAGTGTCATACTAGCTGGCTAGATTAACCTGCTGCTACATGAAACAATAAGATATAATATTTAGTTTTCCACCGTGGAAAAAGGGAACTGATCAGCACAGTAGTTGACTCATTTCACTCGCTCACACACACATAAACACACACACACACACACACACACCCAACACTATGACCCACTAGTGTATAAAAAAACATGTGCAAACTTGTTTCTAAATGCAACTCATTAAACATAATTCCCCCCCATTAGACACAAGACATACTACAGACAAACGGTCCTTTTACAAATATTCCATCAGAATGCCTCAGATCATTAATTAAAAGGCACTTACTGCATGAAGATGGTAAGAAAACAAAGCTGAACGACATGATATCAGTAAGTCTTCCACACGGTGCAAAGTTAAGACAAAATTAAGACTTGTACTAAGAGATAGCAGAGAAACTGATATGAAAGCTGCAGAGATGATGGTGAAATTCCACTATAGTATACACTTGTTTGGCCCGATTTACCATCTTTTCATAGTCTGATGAGAAAACTTCAATAACATCATAAAATGCTGCATTAAAAAGCACCTGGAATGTTTATCGGATGTTGGTAAATAAACCAGAATATTGGGAGTTTTTTGAGAAATGAACACATTTGAAGCAACTTGATTCAGTCCCAGGAGAAGCCAAAGTGCATGATGTTGGAAAGAAGGGGACAATTTCAAAACAGAACCCGTTTCACTATCGAACAATCAACTATGAATTTGAAACCTATATTCTTATTTTAATGTTACAAACACCTTAAATTATGTAAAATAAACATGTGACGTTGCCTATGTGATGTGTATTTCAGAAACAAAAAGTTACAGTAGGTCAAAAAAAAAAATGTGACTTTGAATCCATCAAAGTGAAAGACTTGACTGGCTTCGTACGTCTTTCCAGTAACTATTGCTTAATTTATCTGAGTCTTTTCAAACTGAAACATGACCAACTCAAAACGCCTTGATAAAAGAGTCAAGACTTTTCTGTCCTTCTTCTTCTGTGTTTTTTTGGCATCTTGAACTGGACAGCAGCTCGGAGTCTTTAGAGAGTGTCGTACATGCGCAGGGTGCGCTCCAGTTGCTGGACAACCCGCTGGTAAAAGGCTATCTGCTCCGTGAGGTAGGCCTGCATCATGTCTTTGAAGTCCACCTCTCGCTGCTGATGGAAGTGGCTCATCTCCGCCTGGAGGGCGAACCCAACCGTCCGGCAGCGTTTCCTAATGCCGTCGGCCTCGTCCTGGTCCATCTTTCCTTCGTCGCTCATCCGCTGGCTCTCCTTCACCTTGGCGAAGGCACCTGGGTTAAGATAAGAAAGTTATATTATTTTAAAAACTCTCATATTCTAAACCATGGCGTTTTTTTTGTTTTGTTTTGTTTCAATTTACAATGTTAAAACAGTTTAAAACAGCAACCATAATCCTAGAGAAAATATGTTTTCCTCGAGACGTAATTGAGAATGCAGTTTAGTTGTGTGGGAACATAAGGAGACAGGATTGTTCAAAACACAAAATGCCTGTGTCATTATCAGTAAACTGTTGCACATTAGGCTGGTTAAAGGCCATCCGAATGACGATAAACAAAAAACTCCTCTTTAAACTCAAGTGGTGATGCAGATAGTTTCAGTTTTACTACCCAATTGAGATACCCATCTCTGAGGTTTCTGCCTCCACCCAAATACAACAATAGCATATTTTATCACTTAGACATAGTGGTATCTAGCCGTTTAGGTAGTTTTGGTTTTATTTCTGAGGGGGTTTTTTCTTAAGATTTCTGCCTTCAACCCAGCACAATGAAGGTACATTTTATTAGTTCTGCTCACGGCAAAGAGAAACTACATTTAAAACACTTAACAGCAAGGTGTCTTTACAGAAACATTATGTATTGGTTGCTCTGGATAATCCGCCAACACATTCTCACTACCAACTCATCAAGTACTTCTGCTTAGTCAGTGCCCCTCGGCATCGGAGACAGATGCACTAGGTACACCTCTAGCATTAGTTCTGGGTGTGTCAGGGACGGCGTGTCAATATACGCTCATTACATGCATACTGTCCTTTCATAATTAACTTTCGTTTTCACAGAAAGTTAGGTTTAGACAACACAACCACTTAGGTAGGGTTAGGATACAGTCGTGGTTCACGTTAACTTCACTCACTGACGATACTGACGAGTCACTTGACTGACGTGACAAAATAAGTCAACGTTACTTTTAGTTTCACACGGGACACGAACAGCATCTCCTGGTTGAAAGTCTTGTGTTTTGTTTGACCCATCCACCACCATTCCCACCCCCCGCTCTTAGCGGACTCTCACGCTGTTAATACTGCATCACTTGCTGTGACCACTGGTTATTGCCGCAGGTGGGTTTACATTGGCGTCAGCTGAAAGCCTGGTGCGTCAATAAAGTGTGCCTCCGTGTGTCTGTATCCGATGCCGAGGGGCACTTCCCAAGCGGCGGTAGTTGACGAGTTGGGAGTGAGACTGGGGTTGAATCCACATACAGGGACTACTTTATACCAAAATATAGTTGCTAAGAAAACTGCAAGTCAACAGGGACACTGATTCTTGCTCCTGATTGCTGTTGAATTCTTCAAATGTCATTTTCTTATACTATACTATACCTATACAGAAAAATGTCCCATAAATTTTAAAGAGGCAGATAAAAGGCCGAGGTAAATTCAACCAAAACTATCTGAATGGCTAGATACCATTATATTTTAGTGAGACATTATGCTTTGTATCTGGTTGGACTGACCAACTAAAAAGTCACTATTTTCAGACAATGTAAAACGTTGTCCCAATAAGACGTTACTGATAATAAGAGTGATGTAGAGAGTCACTGAAAAGCTGTAAAATCTGCTTCTGATGAAAGCATACAAATAAAAACCCTGTAACAAAACGTTGTAATAAAAGTTAAAAACAGTCTCAGATTTTATTGCTCTTTGGGCTTTGGGTGGGTCTGTGTTACTGTGCGTTGTGCTACACTGCTATAGAAATGTTTTACCAATATCTCATCCATGGCAGTGAAGACCAACATTGTAACTTTTCCCCCCGAAATTAACTACTGTAAAGCTGCACACTTTATAGGAAGAGAAGGGAACACGCCACACAATTACTGTTTGTTTCATTGCATACCAAACGTCTAGTTTCAGTAAGATGCGGACAAGTTGTAACCGCATTCGCCCAGACTGAACATGACGTCAGTTTCCGAGTGAACTACATGGCAGCCTGATGGCATGTCGCCACGCTGCATTTCCCATCAGATTAGTGAGTCCGTCTCAGGCTCATGCAAGCTGAACTTGACACCAGGAAGAAGGCTGATTTCAGTCATGTATATAAGTTAGCTGGCAGGACAAATTTGCACAAGCTAGTTTCTTTAATGTGTCCGCCGCAGCGTACCTACAGGTTTTATCCATTAACTGTATGCCGCCCTGGATTCTGTATGGAATTCCTGGCAGAAGTCGGGGGGAAAGCATGAACAGCACTTCACAGTCTGTTCCAGCAAGGAGGCGTGTGGACTACAGTCTGTGGCTGTGACCTACATTCATGTATTCTGTTTTCCACATGAGAGGAGAATGTGCATCACCAGATAGCATGTCTGTGGGACATAAAGGAAAGGCGTGGGTATGTGTGCGCAGCGGGGAATAATGGGGGAGGTTGAATCAACATTTTTGGATCCGCTAATGCAAAATCTTCATCACAAAGAAAGCTTGATGTGTTCTTCCTCGCAGCGAAATCTGCTCTCTAAAATGATGCAAAACTATGCTATTAAAGTCCCAAAATACAAGGTACAAAAAGAAGAACTGTGGCCGAATAAAAAGCAAGGTTGTTTCGGTTTTCTTCTAGTCTAAAACCCAATTCTTCTTCCAACATGCTTTTGCAAAAGCTCATCACAAAGAAAGCTTGATGTGCTCATCCTCACAGCTAAATCTGCACTCTAACTTGAAGCAAAACTATGCTATTAAAGCCCCAAAATACAAGGTACAAAAAGAAGAACTGTGGCCGAATAAAAAGCAAGGTTGTTTAGGTTTTCTTCTTTTCTAAAACCCAATTCCTCTTTCTCTATTTTTGGATGAGCTCATGCAAAATCTCATCACAAAGAAAGCTTGATGTGCTCTTCCTCGCAGCTAAATCTGCTCTCTAAAATGATGCAAGACTATACTGTTAAAGCTACAAAATACAAGCTGCAAATAGAAGAACTGTGGCGGAATAAAAAAAAGGTTGTTTAGGTTTTCTTCTAGTAAAAAACCTGATTATTCTTTCAACGTGTTTTTGCAAAATCTCGTCACAAAGAGAGCTTGATGTGCTCTCCCTCACAGCGAAATCTGTTCTCTCAAATGATGCAAAACTATGCTTTTAAAGCCCCAAAATACAAGGTACAAAAAGAAGAACTGTGGCTGAATAAAAAGCAAGGTTGTTTAGGTTTTCTTCTATTCTAAAACCCAATTCCTCTTTCTCCATGTTTGGATGAGCTCATGCAAAATCTCATCACAAAGAAAGCTTGATGTGCTCATCTTTGCAGCTAAATCTGCTCTCTTACTTGATGCAAAACTACGCTATTAAAGCCCCAAAATACAAGGTACAAAAAGAAGAACTGTGGCCGAATAAAAAGCAAGGTTGTTTAGGTTTTCTTCTAGTCTAAACCCCAATTCTTCTTCCAACATGTTTTTGCAAAATCTCATCACAAAGAAAGCTTGATGTGCTCATCCTCACAGCTAAATCTGCACTCTAACTTGATGCAAAACTATGCTATTAAAGCCCCAAAATACAAGGTACAAAAAGAACTGTGGCCGAATAAAAAGAAAGGTTGTTTAGGTTTTCTTCTAGTCTAAACCTGATTATTCTTTCAACATGTTTTTGCAAAATCTCATCACAAAGAGAGCTTTGTGTGCTTTTCTTTGCAGCTAAATCTGCTCTCTAACTTTAATGCAAAGCTATGCTATTAAAGCCCCAAAATAAAGAAAAACTGTGACCGAATAAAAAGCAAAGCTGTGTAAGTTTCCTCCTATTCTAAAAAACAATCCCTCAATCCCACTACAGGCGTTCTGCCTCTTTTCACTGAGCTAACAAATGCTCTGTGATACATGGCCAGTGGTCTGGAAAGTCACCAGATTTGTTTATCTTGCCCAACCAGACTGGCCACCGCATGTTTTATGGCTGTGGCCAAAGAGAGCGAATTGGACTATTTCACATGTGACAGCGTCATGGGTCTGTGCTGGGTAGATATTAGCACTCTGTGGGGGATTAAGAAGGAGTGAGAGGAGAGGAAAGGAAAGGAAAGGATAACAGTGTGCAGGGGAGCTAAAAACACAAATAAGGCTTTCTAGAAGGGTTTCTGTCGAGTTCACCAAGTTCAATTTAAGACCTTTTTAAAACCACATAGAATGCATGTTAAATAACAGTTTCATGATCATACCTGCCAAAAGTAGGATGGAAAACCGGTTGGGACAATATAGCCTATAATTATTTATCATTATTACACGGCTTTGTTGAATACTCAATTCTGATTGGTCAATCACAACGTTCTATGGTCCGTTATTTCTTTATAGCAGACCGTTGCTATGTACAACAGACCGTTGCTATGGACACAGTTCTGATGTTGGACTCTGGCGGATCATTTTTGTGTCAAATTATTGATTTCTTAAGTAAGTAGCCATGTAATAAGCAGGATAATGTACAGCTAGCGGGTCATTGTTGTGAAATAAACCCCTTCACAGCGATGCACTATACTTAAATCAAATTTTTTCAGTACTTCCCAGCAGTACATAAAAGTAGTTCCTAATAATATAATTAAGTGAATCAATGCAACCTGAACACGCAAAAGTGGCAGTATTAGCCGAAATGGAATATAATATTGATAACTATGTTTTCATGAGTGTATAATCACCTTACCCAGCCTTTGATTGGGTAGAATGACATTTTACAGCTAACATTGCTGCCGCCTGGCAAGAGAAAATATTTAAGACTTAAATTAAAGACTTTTTTTGCACCGTCTAAAGACTACTTTTTAAGACTTTTCAAAACCTGCAGATACATACAGTATCTACTAGTTTACATACAGTATCTACTAGTTTACATACAGTATGTGTGTGTGAGAGACAGAGAGAAAAAGAATGGGGATAGTCAAGATTCATTATGGCCACAACCCTCTGGGGAACTTAACTCAGTCATCCGCTAAATTCCCCGTTCCCACAGCCCGAGGTCACCGCGGGATGAGCTCAGGAAGTGCAGCACTTCTTCACTACGTCTTCATCCATCTTATCTCCGTTTGACATAAACATGAAGTTGAGAGCGGAAGTCCCTCTTTAGGATATTTGTATTTGTTTTACAGCGTGTGCATTGCTTGTGAGCTTGTATTTATATGGGCTATTAGTGTTGATGAAATTTCCCAATTCCCTAAAGCTGAGCTCTTTTTAAGCAAAGCCAGCATTATTTTTCTCCACAGACTGCAGATTCCTTTAAGATCCAAACATCAGCACGCAGCAGTTTTAAGAACAAGTGTGTCTAATTTTAACTCATTCTCATCTGGGACCCGTGGTTTCCAGTCACAGTTAATTAAATCATTCTTCCTGTTTAATGCTAAAGCGGAGGCGTCGTTGGAGTGGAGCCCCTTGAGTTGAGGCTAGTTTGTATAAATCAGCTGATCCCTGTAATCAGCGGCTGATAGGTGGTGTGCTGGCATCAACTTTTTGACCAACCATTTTACTGTCATAGGTGTCTTTAGGAAGCCATATATGTAGCATGACGCGATTCGTCAGATTAGCTAGCAAGCTGAACAAAAATGTAATTTCACATTAAAAGTCCATCTTGGCTCTTGCTGTATTATAGTCCATGAGTGTGTTCCAATCCACGTACTTACAGAAGTACACTTCAATGTAGTGCACTTTGTGCACTCTGTACTCACTTGAGTAGTGCGTAAATTTCAGCGGGGTAGGGTCGTCTGAAATCGAATACTCTGCGGCGCACTGACCGGAAATGACGATCACAACATTTGACTTTGGCTCGCTACCCGCCAAAATATATTCTGAAAAAAAAATGAAAGCAGAGTGGAAATTACGTTTCCAACGTTGTCGCCTACGCCTACGATGTGTCCTCCTGTTGGCTGAAAATGCACCGGTATGTTTAATTATTGTATTGTTTTATTCTGTTATCTACGTATGTTTGAATAGTGGTCGTGGCCCTGCCATTTGCGCTACGTAGCCAAGATGGCGACAGTTGAGTGTGGAAAGTGTCCAGCGTTCCACTCTCAACAATCTGACCGTTTTGAGCACAACATCCGGGTACTTTGAGTGCACTGCATTTTGCCGTACTTCCCAGTGTGAACGCACTTATGCACTCAAAGTAGTAAGTGTAAGTACAGAAGTACGCGGATTGGAACACACTGCATGTTTGTGCTGTGAACAGTTTAGCTTTCCTACAGAGTAATTCACCCTTATAACCTTTTTGCAAAAATTATTTTATTCCAAAACGAAGACATTAGTGAACTGTTATTTGGCATGAACTGAAACAAACCCATCAGTACAAATCAAGACCTAATCCTTTAAAAGTTAGAGGTTAATACAATCTACAACTATGAAAAACACTGCTTATTGCTTCACAATCCTCTAGAGGTGTGTGAGTTTGTATGTGTGAAGAGTACTGGTCTAATATGTGAAAGCATGGCCACTGACTTCACTGCGCCAATGCAAACCACAAATCACAAAACACCCCCATACTTTCCTTTTAAGGTTTGGAACTAGGCTAAATTTCTCTCTCGCAAAATAAAAGGAACAAATATTTGGCGGGTAATGGCACGACGCTTTCACATCCAAGATAATGTGCTATGGTTTGGTGAACAAAGTGACTGAAACAGCCATGTATAGCCTATTATAACACTAGAATACAGCCAAGGTACAATACTGTAAGTCCACATACTGACAAGAAAACATGGTGTAGTGTTTGAATTAGTGTAATCAGAATGAGTCATCAGTGTACTGTAAAATAAACTAATCTGTGATTTTGGTCCAAAGACTTCAAACACAGGAAGAGCTAACGTGACTGAGAAAGATTAGTGGATGTTATTCACACTGGACGGACCAGTAAACAGAAACATTTTTCAACTGAGGACAAATGAGGCTTGTCACCACAAAACAGTAACCATTAGTAAAGGGCTGTCAGTGTGAGAGTGTGTGGCGACGCTGCTGACGTCTGAGTCAAGCACCACAGTGAACTGATGAGACGTTTGTTCTCTGGTGATCTCTCAAAAAAAGTAAATGAAAATGGCAACAACAACAAAAACAGTGTTCTTACTGAAACATATTGATGCTACAAAATGTTCTCTCAGCTGAAGTCACACCAGTGAGTGGCAAAAAAATATATGTGTCTGTGAATCAATGTGAAATAGGTGTTATAGAGGCTGGGTCGTGTTTACCTTGTCCATATGTACGCCCCCTTCTTGTGGTATTCATGACCTCTGAAGTTTTCTGAAAGCATCGTATTGAGTTTGTCTTGGTCATTTTATAGTAGGTCTGAGGAAAATGTTGATATTCCCAACGGCCTCATCTTTTTCTTCTGTCATTATGCCTTTGCATTAACTGCATTAGGCTATGTTACCCGCTCGCTAGCTTGCTAAATTGTTAGTCTTGGTGGCTTCTAGACGCCGACAGTAACATTAGTATTAGTTTACGATATTATCCTGGTTGCCGTTGCCTAGCAGCGGTGTTCTCACAACTTAAGCAGCACTGGGTAGAAATGGAGCAAATATGATTTTTTAAAAAAGTGATTTTTATAAAATGTTCACTTTATCCTGTCAGTAGTGCATGAGACAGGTAATCTGAAAAAAATCATGTTCCTCTGTCCTCCAGTGCTCCTAACGGCATCTGCAAGATTTCACAAACCGGAGGAAAACAACCAATCAGAGCCGAGCTGGAGCCTTGCCGTCCAGCTGTCTGTGAAAGTTTGTGACCAGGCCGCCATGTTAAGATCAGTTTAGGAAAAACGAAGCACCGCCCACCAGCCGGAGCACACTTTTCTCATTTCACAGCTAAACAGTACACTACAAGATGTTTCTGAAAACATCTGAGGAGAGAAATCGGCATTACAATAACAGAATTTTGATTAATATTTGATCAGCGCTGCCTAGTTTGACCGTTTGGTCGAAGTTCACGAGTGATTGACAGCTACTTCTGTTGAAAGAACAGCCAATAGGAACGCTCTCTCTCTGAAATGACCTGTGATTGGTCACCCGTCACGGGCTAGATTTTTAAAGCCTGAAAACAGAGCCATGAGGAGGTGCAGAAGTCTAGTTATCTCTCAGAACACTTGAATAACAATATGCTGAAAGGTTATTATGGAATTTTTGCCCAATGATGCCAAAAACATTCAGTCTACTGCAGGTTTAACCACTGGAACACACTCGTACACGACTTCCCATGTCGTAACCACGGGCTCACAAGTTCCATTTGAAGGCAGCAATAGAGAACTTGAAGGGTTAGCTGGTGAGCTAACAGCTAACACCCTAGCAAGTCAAAAACATGCCAGCTCTAGTCTGTCGCTATAGCTCCCTGGCCTTCTATCTCTGATGGTGTCTAGAAGGTAACCCACAAACTGGCAAAAACTTACATAAACTCTTGTGAGACTCGCTGCCCGATGACCTATCCTGAGCTTAACCATCCGAGGTCAATGACCTTAACCTACTTACACTACCTCTATCTCTTTTCTCCGTACTGTGCAGCCATTTCCTATTCAGGATTGTACAAAATTCCATTCAACAATAAGTTATTGAAGAGGGAAAAAAAGCTTACCTCGGAGAGCTAGCTGGCTGTAATCATTCCTCATTTGTAGAGAAGGTTAAATAAATTGCAGGATGGAGCAACACAGCTAATGAGCTTCCTCCCTGTGGCTCTGCCTTCCCTCAAAGGTCAACACTGTCAAGACGGCACAAATTCAAAATTCCTCAAGTTGAACTTTAGCACAAAAAATGTGCATATTTACATACCCGCAGGTGAAATGACAAATTGTGGTGATTCCATTAAAATTAATTGATTTTGCAATTTGAAATGCTGGTGTGACTGGTCCTCTAGTCTAGAGATTAAAGTAAATTAAACTGACATTTGATCTCGATGGACAGGAGAGGAGAGCAAAGGAGAGAAAGGAAAAAGACAGGACACAGAGCTGAACATCTGAAAATAGAGAGGAAAGGGAGGCTTTAAGAGAGAAGAGAAGAGACGAAGAAAAACTGAGACACAGCTTCAAGAATGCATGACAGGGTCAAAAGCACTATATCTGCCAGCGTTTAATGTGGGCTTTAAAAGCCTGGAGGATACACAAACAAGAAAAACCCCACTGCTGAGTAAGCTAACAGTAATAGTGTTTACACCAGCTAATCAGATACATGGATAAAAGCAGAGCTGGAGTTTATGTCCTCAGCTGGAATGTGCTCACAACCGATTTTAGCCATCTCAAATATCCTTTGTCCATTTGTCTTTGGGGCTAATATGGCGATGGGACACTGAAGCAAAAGTTTCCAATTCTTTTGATTTCTCTTTTATTACTTCAGGGATGAGGAATGTTCAAAACAGAACCACCCTCTTTAGCCTGCACGGGGAATTAGTGAGCAGAAATGTGTAATCTGTGATCCTCTGCATGCACAAAATCACTTTGTGCACATCTACGACTTTTTTTACCATGACTGCAACTGTTACCTTCACAGAACCGGCTTATTCACCGTTCGTAGCTACTGTATACCTACGAGAAGTAATGCACTGCAATTTGTATGTATCCCACAAAATCAATTTGCATGTAATCCACGTAACGTGAAATGAGGCCTATTGAAAGAGGCTGGGACATGGGTCTTGGGGTATGGAGTATAACACATGCGCAGTGTAACTGGAGCTGCGGTCGTGCGTTGCGATTGGCTCAATTTTGGCGAGTGCAGACAGATTTTACTGCGCTTGTGTTGTACCCCTAAGATATGACGCGTTGATGACGCATGACATTTCCTCTTTCCACCCTCCTCGACGTGAACCAGGAAGTATAAAGAGCGAGAAACGCCGCATAGGGAGGAGGTCGGGGTGGACGAGTGGGTCTAAAAAGACCGGACTTTCACACAGGAGACCGGTGTTTGTACCCCGTGTGAAACCACAATGTTGATTTATTTGTCAGGTAACTTCCGTATCTAAGTTAAGCTACTTCAGCAGTTATTTTAACCCAAACCACGATTTTATCCTAAACTTAACTATGTAGGTTTGTTGCCTAATGCATATAATGAGCGGAAATTGATAGATGTTGCTCGACATTCGTAGGAAAACGTACAAAAAATGAGGAATAACTTTTCATAAGATACCATACGAACCATTGTATGAAGATACGTTGCACAAAACAACGTATTCTGCAATGTTTCGTATGATATCTTACGTAAGAGCTATTCCTCCTTCTTCATTTGTTTTCCTAATGTCCAGCAACACGTGTCAATATCCGCTCATACATGCATACAGTCTTTTCAAAATAAACTCTTCACAGGAAACAACTTCCTTAGGTTTAGGCAATACAACAACTTAGTTAGGTTTAGGAAAAGACCGACTTGGTTAGGAATAGGCCATAAAACTACATAGTTAGGGTTTAGGAAAAGATTGTGGTTTGGCTTAAAATAACTCCGGAAGTGGCGTTACTCAAGTACGGAAGTTACGTGACAAATAAATCGTTAACTCCTGGTTTTACACAGGACACGAACGCCGGTCTCCTGGGCAAAAGTCTGGTAATTTTAGACCCACCCATCCACCCCGACATTCTCCCTACGCAGCGTTTGTCACTCTTTATACTTCCTGGTTCACAATTACGTGAATTACACAGAAATTGATTTCATGGGATAAATATATATATACTGTATACATGTATACCGTGAAAGTATAGCATAACAGTGTATGAGAACAGCCTGCCAGAAATAAGACATGAAGCTTCCAACAGCTCTTGAAGCTCTTAATTGAATCCATGCAAAGAGATGTTCAGCAGATGTTCTTTTTTTTAATATGCACAGAGAATCAGATCTAAAACTACTAAATATTTCACTTTCACACAGATGGTGTTATAAATCCACACTCCTGTCAGACATCAAGATGTATGTTTATTAAGTGGGATATACTGAGCACTGATCTTGAAAGGAAGTATAATCATTCACCACTAATAGCTCTGTGTATTTCACAATGTCCCTCTGCAAAGGGATTCATTTCCACCCTTTTCAGCTCTGGTCTTACGCTTGTATGAAAAAAGAGTGTTGTCACAGTTCAATCAAAAGCTGGACTGGATATGAATAAAAATATTTGGGATTTCCACAACAAAATGAGCTTTATGTTGAGTTCTGTAGGCTTTTCAACCACAGCCAGCCTCACGAAGGTCAGGCATTAAAGAAAATCTGTTTCGCATGTCATCGCACGTCAAGTAAAAGAAATGATCAACATTAACCATGACATCATAATTACTTTGTATAACGTACTGTATTATTATTTCTTTAATCTTTGTGAGACAAGAGTTGTCATGTCGTGAAATCCCTCCGGGTCTAAGGGCTTTCTGTTCTGTTTCTGATTGTGACATTCACTTAATTTAAACCAGTTTCAGCTCTTTTGTAATGGAGCAGATGTACTATTTCCTCTCTGTGTTTGCCCTGTAACGTTTAAGTGTTGCAATAACTTGAGAGAGGCAGCACAATAAAAAAATAAAAAAATGTAAGATGTTCCTATGATGACAGATATTTGGCTAATCCTACCAAATGAAATAGTAGGTCAAAATGACAAGGGGTTTTCCATTGTCTTAACTTTTATGATGGTCTTTTTCATGACACAAGAAAAGACCAGAGAGAACAGCCAACAATGCTCTCCTCTGAGGGATAGCGTCTCCATGCCAACCGCAAGCATCGTGTCAGCGATACCATGACAACAGCTACGTTGGCAGACACCCAGCATCTGTCTGACAGTTAAAGCTTCATTCCTGTCAGGGGAGGGAACAGATTAGGACACTGACAGTATAAATACTCCCTTTCAATGTAACAAGACGGAGTCAAAGAAGATGCAGATTTTTACTTTAGCTGCACTGGAGCTCAATGGACAGAGCCAGAAAAACAATGAATCTGTGAGCTAACTGGTGAGCATAATGCCAAACGAATGAATTAATCAAAACATGAACAAATACAGATGCTTTAAATGACGTCTATTTTCCATTTATTCATAACAACGCAAGCACTTGGAGAGTCGACCTCCAAAACCACTTTTCTTGTTCAGGGTCAACAGGGAGTGAAGGGTTGTCCCAGCAGGCATTGAGGAAGAGGATGGGTACGCCCTGGACAGGTTGCCAGTCTATCACAAGGCTAAAACATATAGACGGACAAACACATTCACATCTACAGGCCAATTAACCCAACCTGCATTTCTTTGGGCCTGAGAAAAAACACATGCAGAAAGACAGAGATCATGCAAACTCCACACAGGAAGCCTCCAGCTGTGATGCTGTGTTCACACTACGAGCGACACAGCAACAGACTACAAGTCATTTTCAAAAAGGAAGCTACCAACTGACGGCCAACACTTGTCAACATGTGACGGGCGTGACGCGCTACAAATAACATTGAGCTGGTCTCAACCTTTTCTAACGCTCCAACGACGCAGTAAAGTGTCAACCAATCATACGTTTTTGTTTCACCCTGTTCTTTTCCATCTAAAAAAATGCCGGCTCCCAGTGCTATTTAGCGATATAAATATGTCAACAAGCTTTTGAGCAACACTTCAACGGCGACTCAGCGACAATGAACCTGGCCACGCTTGGCCATTTTGTTGCTTTTGTCGCTTGTAGTGTGAACATAGCGTGAGGCTATAATGCTAACCACTAAGCAACCATGTCAGACTTTGCAGGCTTTCACACTGAAAATAGCACTGTGTTTAAGCAGCATTAATTCATTTTTTGGCCACTTGGGAGAACTGTACAAGCTGAAAACACAATATCTGACACATCTAGCAGACACAGAGCAACAATAACATGCATTTAGAGTTGTGTTTTATCTCTATTATGGTCTCCACCAACTTCTTGAGAAAATATCTGTCTCCTTAGCTGCTAAATGCTCCACAACTTTCACAGGAGGCGATTCCTCTGGTTGCTAAAAGAAGTCTGATTGTATAGAAGTCTCTGAGAAAATGAGCCTACTTCTCACTTGATTTATTACCTCAGTAAACATTGTAAACATGAGTTTATGGTCTCAATCGTTAGTTTCAAGTCTTCTTCAATAAAGCATATTGTTCATTTAGTCAATTATGGTCCCATTTTCGAGTCAAACAGACCATAAAGCAGGGGATGCTTTAGGGCGTGGCTGCCTTGAGATTGACAGGTCGCTACCACGGCGTTATCCAGACTAGGAGCTGTCCATGTTTTTGTCTTAAGACTTTGACACTTTCACAGTGAGTTTTCTGTTCATGAATGATAATAACTTTTTGGTCGCCTAAAAATGTCTTATTCAGTGTTGTTGTACTTAACTCCACCCTCTTGTGTCACTTCTGATTGCAGAAAACCAAGATGGTGATGGCCAAAATGCTGAACTCAAGGCTTCAAAAAGGCAGCCCACAAACCAACGGGTGACGTCACGGTGACTATGTCCACTTCTTATATACAGTCTATGATTTATCACAGCTTTCTTTAACTGGAAAAAACTGCCAGATTGACCTGGAAACAGGAATAATGAGAGCAGTGAGAACAACACAGTAAAGTTGCGGGTCAAAACAATGAGCTGAAGGACACTAACATGCACTTTTCTGGCTAATTGTGAGCTGAATGGCGTTGCATTGTTGTAAGGCATAAGTTGAGCAAGGTTCAACTTGGTACAACTCCACTGCCAACGCAGAGGTCCCATTGAAATGAATGAGGAGGCTGCATTTCTTTAACCCGGGGCTATTGTTTGTCTGAATGTGGCCTTAATAGCTACAGACTACCATGCCTAGTTTAAACTTGAGAAGTCAGCTACGATAGCAAGCTGTCCTTTATACTCCTTTGTTGACACAGTGTTAAAGAGGTGTTTAACTCTGTTGTAACTGATGTCACATGGTTAGTGGTGGTGTTGTATTAGACTGCATTGTACACTAAAAGGTAAAACTGTTTCGTCCAATTCCAGTTATTCTCATTAGCGGGACAGAAAAAAAAATAATGTGGAATAGCTATGGCACTAGTCTTTTCAATATAAACTAACTCCTCTCTTACCTCATGCCTTATTCAGTCTAATGACACTTTACCACAAAATCTGTGGTTGTCGGAGAGGAGGAGGAGGGAGGCGTCGGCGGTAAAGACCGAGTTCTTGGAGACATCTGTAATCTCCTTCAGTGTGAAACAGCAGTGCACTGGGCCAACGCAGACAGGAATGCAGAAGCATGTGGATAGACGGTGTGTGTGCGAAGACGAGGGCCTAGCCTTTGTCAAGATTTATGAGTAAGCAAACAGGAGAGAGAAAACATTTGCTCTTCATGGTCACCACAGATAGCCATGGGGACTGTGGCCAACAAAATAACATACAATTAATGTTCAAAAGGTGCCATGACTGGACCACTGCACGCTCCTGAAACCCTAGCCCGGTTTCACAGATGGAGGTTTGTCTACCTGCTGACAGTGCTGTATTTTCTTGGGGAATGTTAATCTGCAACATGTTTGTTAGACAATATAAACACAGCCTGAGCTCCTGGTCAGCACTTTGAAAAAATGAACAATATTCCATAGAACTGTTCAGATAAAACACACAACGACGTTCATGCGTGCACATTTCCTCAGAAGTTCAAACTGATGGAGCCGGCATGTGGTGTTGTAATGTGTTGCCATATGGAGGACAACTAACCTCTTGTCCAGATTAAAAGACTGGCTGGCCTGCTGGAGGCGTCCCAAGGGAGCGAGCTCATTCTCAGACTGAATAATGCTCGGCTCTGGTGTGGATCACAGAAGGTTTTATCCCACTATCAGCGATAGACCACACTTTCTATGCTTAAGAGCACGCTAAATTACAAAATAAATGAGTCGAGATAAAAGGGATGACAGCTAAAGACTGGTGCGTTTTATTTTGAAAAATGCACTGCAGATTATCACAGCACATTTGTCATGACTTGTTGCTTTGGCTTTATATCCTTTATGACCTTGTACTTCAGGATTTTAAACTGCAATTATTCCGGTGTGGCCTTTTCTAGCTAAGCCACAACGATATCCAACTGAGAACAAAGCTGACTGAAGCGGAAGAACAACCACCTTTATGGCGGCCGCGGCTAATGCATGAGCTAATGGAAAACGTGAAGCATAAAGTAGTAGTAAGATAGACCTCAAAAACAGAGGAACAACTTGTTGATATGTGGCAACAACACAACTGTTTATTTAACGTGTCTCCATGACTTCATCCATCCATCCTGTGTGAATATTCAGTACAAAGTAGTGCAAAACAACATACACTAAAATCACGTTTAATCATGAGAGATTTTGCGAGATTTCCGTTTTTTCGGGACTCTTGTTGTTCATGAATGAATCTGTTAGTGTGTTTTGGCCAAATCTTTGCTCACCACACACTATAGGAACAAATCTGTTACATTTAACATAACATGTCGTTATGTGTGGAGTTTCTCACATTTTCAAAATCTGATAAGATTTGATAAATATTTTAGTGTGGGCCGGCCTTTCCTCAACATGTCATTCTACAGTAGGAACACAGGTGATGCAGATCCAGATCTCATGCGGGAGCCGACTCCTCATATTTCCTCCTCTTACACAACACGTGATCAGATCAGATCAGACTGATACCCACACCGCGGGGCGGGGCGGTTTCACTCTATTGTGAACCCTTTTGTGATGATTCAAAGCTTCATGAGGTGGTTTTGTCTCCGATTAGTGCCTCGGTTGTTGCCAGGTACAAAATCTACAGAACATGATATCTGCTTTACTCTCATGAATACCTTTACGTGTTATAATTGCTGGCTGTGTAACTCACAGAGGATACAAATTTAATATTTAAGAGCAGATTGATACCAGAACAGTATGGCTCTGTTCATGATTATACAGTATATAACAATGCAAAAGAGACTGCACGATACATGTCAGAGTCTATGATCATCTGCCTCTCACACTAAAACCTCAGAGGCCTTTTATTCTATAACAATGCCATGTAATTAACCCCAGAGACCAAGATTTTCAATTGTATTCAATATGGGTTGTAAGAAAATATTCATACACACGAGTACCGCAAGAGTACATTTTGCGATAATGTATCAATGCTCCGGTTTTAATTAACCTCTTAAAAATCCGACAACCCTGCCGGTGGATCCGGCCGCTGTTCTGTATTTCGCAGGTTGTAGCGGATTCAGTTTTAAAGCTAGAGTGAAGTTACTGGTATCATATAGGAACTAGAAAACCTAAGTAATCCATTAGCAACCAATGTCGAAGGAGGCTAAATAACGCTCCAAAGTTATGCAAAATTTTGGCGAGGAAAAACTGGCATGGCTATTTTCAAAGGGGATCCTTGACCTCTGACTTCAATATACAGTATGTGAATGAAAATTGGTTCAATATGGGTGAATATGAGTCTCTATGTTATGATAATCACATGCAGTTTAGGGCAAAAACCATGCAGTTTTTTGCATGCAGTACAAATGTGTTATTTTCCCCTTTTCTAAAAATGGTATATTTGAATATTTCTGCATACTGGGGTCCATAAATAGTCTTAGAATTGCATAGATTGGGTATCACTGTAAAGCTGAGACTCTTGTGGATCCAATGAGCCCAACTGTATTCATGTGTGATGATGTTAGTCCCCATAGTAGCCATTTCACATAGTGACTCTTTTATATACATAAGGTGGTGAGTCTTTACACTATGACAGTTTTCCTAAAATTAGATTTGAAAATATATCGCAATATATTGAATTGTTAACCCTGTATCATGATACGTATCATATCGCCAGATTCTTGCCAATACACAGCCCTGGTATTCAATTGAGATCAAGGTCTAGGGGATTGGCAGAGGTTCAGAGAGTGCGGCAGAGCCTTTGGACCAGACTAGATTTACTTTCTCCATTATTGAAACCAGGGCAGCTGCCCGGACAGATATTCTGATATAAGGGGGAAACAGCAGGGGGAAAGATGAAAAGAAGAAGACATGACGAAACAGAGTGACTTGTAGATTGACCGAAAGCAGAGACTCAAAGATCTGTTGACTAAAAGCTAAAAACAGATAAAATGTGAGAAAGAGATGTATGGAGCACACACTGACATTTTTTTCTATAACGTACCCAAAAACCTTCTTCTCCTCCCGAGATCCGTTTTATCGAGGCCACATGCAGTCCCTGCCCAACACCACATCTCAAAGACATTCACATTAACATTCCTGCAGTTCACATGCTCACCAGGATCCCGGTTAAAAACCAGCTCCTATAGAACTCAGTCGGGCAGGAAAGAAGCAATGAGGACATGAAGAGGAGGAGGAGTGCACCGGAAAAGGTTGACCTCAGTTCTGTGTGTTCGGAGTGTTGCCACAGCTGTATCTGGTTCAGCAGAACACAAGTCACATCAAGGGGGAGTTATTGGGCCGGCAGGGAAGACTCAGCAGAGGGAAGAGGTCCCTGCCTTCACGAAAACACTGCTACACAGTTATCTCCTCCAGTACAGTATTTGTTGTCTCTCGGCTCAGAAGGTTGGGTACCGTTTTACATTTATTACCTTGCCTTGAGGAATATAAGCATTTCATTTCATTTCTTTTTCATTTAACAAAGAAGTCAAGCTTTGTTGAAGCAAAGCCAGTTGTACAAGATGTTTGCCTACCTGAAATAATCTAATCTAGGTAAAACTATGATTCAAATTAGGAACAATTTGATTAAAAATGCTAAGCGTGAAATTGAGAGCGTTTCTATTGCCTCTCAACGGCTCTCAACATGGCGACAACTGTAGCATTTATTAACGCTGCACTGCTACACTCAGCTATAACGTTAATGCTGATTTCAAAATCGCCGTCAGTCCGTCACACACAAACACATGCTCCCTCACGCTCTATGTCTGTCTTTCTGTCTCTCTCTCTCTCTCGACCACACACACAACACTCGCTCTCGTTAAGCACACAACCTAGTTTTTCCTTAAAGGAGTTTGTTAGGGGTGACTGGCTCACAAATAGAGCAGGTCGTCCATCAATCGTAAGGTTGGCGGTTCGATCCCTGGCTCCTTCGGTCACAGCGTCCTTGAGCTTGACGTATGGACTCACTGCCATCAGTGTATGAATGTGTGTGTGAATGGGTAAATGTTGAGCGCTTTGAGTGGTCGGAAGACTAAAAAGCGCTATAAATCCACATCCATTTACTTGTATAACACATTTTAGTTTAAAGAAAACATCTTAAAAATACATAATTTCCCGATGCCTAGGCAGAAACCCTGCAGAGGGTTGGTGCTACGCTTCCGCAACGTCGGTCGGGACGGCGTTATCAGTGGTAACCGCCGTATGAGAGCAGTGCAGAGCGGCGGGTGTGAGCGAGCCAGTGGGGCAAGCTCACGACAATGCACTAAAAGACACGCACGGCCAGCCCGGCTATGTCAACAAAGCACAGTGAAGCTTCATTCTCCACTCAAGTAGACATTACTCCTCTATATCTTTACATAGCACATACCGTCGTTGTTTGCTGCTACATTAAAGCTCTGAATATCGTACATAGAGAACCTTTAAACTGTAAGTAAACAAGACCACCGGGCATTTCTAGTTTCAGTATCAAAATAATGACCAAATGAATTAATGAATGCCAACTTTCAGACAAGTATCAAGGTTCAATACACAGCCATGCTCTTGGCAAGTACCGAAAGGCTAATAGAGTACAGCTGAGCTGCAAAAACAAACATGTCGAGCAATGCATGACGTGTGCTAAAGTATGTCGACAGAATTTGCCACAAAGTTGTTAAACTTAAGGTCAGTTGTCCATTCTCCTCAAGATCCTCAGAAATACTCGAATCACTCTGTAATTTGTTTTATTGGCCTATGCACACGATCATCTTCTTTAAAATAATTCTCATCTTCATCATCCTTTTATGGTAAAACAAAAATCCCTTGTTGTTATTAAAAACGCCAAACATGATCATTCATGATCAAAAGCATTGAAATACCGCTGTATACTTTCTCCCTTTTTCTTTTCATCCTAGTTTTGGTAATAATCCCTTAAAGTGACGCCATGTTTTGATGAACAGTGTGGCTTCATGTGATAATTACAAGATAATGGTAAAACATACAAAGTGGTAACAAGGAGAGAAGAGCCATAAAGCCAGAAATCTGACTCCGTAATGTTCCAACATTCGCTAACATAAGCTCGACTGTACTGAGCAGAGCCTGGATCATGTGTGTGTTATTGCTTTTGAGCTGAACTTTTCATTTGAAAGAGGAAGAACATGTTATTTCTTCTTTAAAAAGGCTACACAGTGTTGTTTTACAGGGTCAGTTTGCCAAATTTACAGAGACATATTTTTCTACTTACCCCTGGTGGTATATAGCCAAGCAGATATTTTTGGGATATCCACATTTGTCATTTTAATATTAAGGGGGTGATTTCCTCGGTGTAGCTCCAAACATTTAAAAATTATATTTCAGAGCCAGATATCTCAAAACTTTGACATGTGAAACCGCAACTATCTGACAACACCCGGGTTGAACAATAACATTCAATTTTTGTGTGATTTGGGTGGACTGACCCTTTAATATCACTCAGATGGATTTGTTTTTCTCATTTATTCATGGGTGGAGTGACTAAACTAAACTAGCTAGCTGAATTGTATCACAAATGACCTCTGTGATAATGATTGCCAGCTGTTTGAAGGATGATTATAACATTTACCGGCAGCACAGTTTTCCTCCCTGGCAGCAGCCCTTTCTTTCCTCCGTAACCAGCTCCAACAGCTGATACGGTTATTTGTTTAAGAGCTGACACAGAATGCTGATATGAGCGTGCTCTCACTGTCTTGGACCAGAATCTAACAAAGAGGTCACAGGAGATTTAAAAAAAAAAAGTCTTGCAGAGCTGCAGTGTAGACCTGAGCAGAACTAATATTTCACCACAAGGTTTTATGAAAATCAGCTGTCGCAAACGCAACTGTCACACAGTATTCAAATCAGGAATGTTGACAGTTACAGGAAAACAGCATGCTTTATGAATTTCGGTTACTGATTAAACATTGATTGGAGTGTTGGTGCAACAGTTTTCAACAAATATAAGCAGTGAATCTCTAACATTAGCTGCTTGGAGCATCCCTTGCCACTCTGGGCATTTATGCTTTAACATTCACAGCTGTGAGTACCGATAACTGCAAACAAGCTGAACCACTTCTTGAAAAGTAATCCCCTAAAGACACATCACCTGGCTCTATTTTGCCACACTGATATGTGATTGGTATGATTATTAAAGTAGGTTTTCATAAAGAAAAGTGGTGTTTAGAGCTGCAATGATTAATCGATTAGTTGTCAACTATTAAATTAATCGCCAACAAATTTGATAATCGATTAATCGGTTTGAGTCATTTAAAAATTCTCTGATTCCAGCTTCTTAAATGTGAATATTTACTGGTTTCTATACTCCTCTATTACAGTAAACTAAATATCTTTGAATAATAATAATCAACAGATTAATCAACAATGAAAATAATCGTTGGTTGCAGCCCTAGTGGTTGTGATTTCAGGGGCCCAGAGTGACCTGTAATATCATATTAAAAAAATTGGGATAACTGAACTTTTTCCTCACTTCATAGAAACTTTTGCATCTGCAGACAAGAATATGTTTGGAAATAATAAAAGGTAAAATAGTAGTAGTTAGCATTAGTATCGATAAACAGTTTATCTTGACGATATAACCACTGGAAGAAGAAGATGTAAAAAAAAAAAGTCACTGAGAATCGCTAAATTAAAAGACCACAGGAATGACTGCTAAGAGAGCGTGTCACCAAAATAATTTTTTTTTAAAACGGCGATTATATGCTGATGTGATGCTCTATATTCAATTGCATTTACAGAACTAACCAAAACACTGAGAGAGGCCTCTGTCACAGAGGTGATAAAATATCACTTATCCATAAGCCACTCCCTGCCCGTGTCACTCAGGTGTCACATCATGGCTGTTGGTTGTAATATTACACTACAACAAAGCTCCTGCCTTTTTGTCTCATCAAACTTTGAACAGAGCAGAGGAGTCTTAGGTGAACTGACACAACAAAACACGCACCCGATTCTACACAACATATATCAAATGGTGGTTTAGTGATATCACTAGTTGGGTAAATAGTTTGATTAGTTTCAGTCTCTAATGACGGCTATTGTAGACACCCTTTGTAAGATGTCAGTAATATGAAAAGGTAATAAGAGCTTTTGATATTGGTGTATTGTATTGGAGTATGGCAAGTGAATGGAATTATCTTTCTACTACCATCTCTTCAAAGACCTGTTTGCACAGGTTGTCAAAGTCCATCATTGTTATGAAAGTATTTGTTAAGCCGAGAGAATGTGGTACTGTAGTGTGTGTGTGTGTGTGTGTGTGTGTGTCTGTGTGTGTGTGTGTGTGTGTGTGTGTGTGTGTGTGTGTGTGTGTGTGTGTGTGTGTGTGTGTGGGTGGGTGGGTGGGTGGGTGGGTGCGTGCGTGCGTGCGTGCGTGCGTGCGTGCGTGCGTGCGTGCGTGTGTGGTTGGGTGGCGGTCAAGGAGGTGGAGAGCAAGTGACCTCAGATGCTGCAGGCAAACACTCTGACCTCATATTCATCCCAGACTGACAACACATAAAACATACTGACACAAGATGAGGGGAGATGCTGGAGGCAAACCTGACCTAAATGTCAGCCATAACAAAATAAATAGCACAGACTCAGACGCGAAACGTGATCATGAGCTCAGACATATATATTATGTGTATTATTCTTAACTATTATTGAAGCCTTTGCAACACTTGAACCTGCTGCTTGTCTTAATTGAAGGATGCTACTGCACTTGTTACAAAGTAGTAATGAGTATTTAGGTTCAGTGATAATCTGCTTGGCTGCTTTGATAAATTCTAATAGCTGTGAAATGAAGAGCCCATTATGTGGTCTGATGGCTGTAATTTCAAATAGGGAACTGTCTTTGGACATTCAGTTAAAATGTGAATAAAGCTGCAGGAATTA
The DNA here is from genome assembly GCF_015220745.1 of Sebastes umbrosus. Classification (NCBI taxonomy): domain Eukaryota; kingdom Metazoa; phylum Chordata; class Actinopteri; order Perciformes; family Sebastidae; genus Sebastes; species Sebastes umbrosus. The sequence goes on from NC_051272.1 coordinate 4,889,678, forward strand.
AAATCAGATGGGAGGCTGAGGATGCTTCCAAACATCTGTGTTGATTATGGTCGTAATCATCATTAACATTTTTAGTGTGGTTACATTTATAATTTGAGTTTGCATGCATAAGGTACATCAGAGAAATCTCTACTACTCATGTATGGTTTTACCTTTCTGTAGATGAATGATATCGGGGAAGTTGGCGAGCAGGCCTTGGTAGAGCGACAGCTTGTCCAGCATATGGAAGAGGTCATACTTAGGTTGCTCTGCGAACATCTCTCCAATGTTCTCGTAGGTGCGGCCTGTATGGGAGATGGCCTTGTTGAGGGCCTCTGAGCTGTTGGGAGGGTCCAGCATGAACGCCTGGCTGACGGACTGGAAAGAATTTCCCAGCCGCTGGAACTCCTTCCTGAACCCACCCAGGTGCTTACGCACCAGCTCCGAGGCGACGTGAGTGAGCTGCAACACGCTGTCGTCCATTTTCTTAGCGAAGGCCTTGAAGGTGTCGATGCGCTCCTCTACATCCTGGAGGTCCTGGTGCTCGTTGGGGATCTGGAGGGTCAGCATGAAATGGGCGCCCACCATCTCGTCCTTCTCAGCCCGCCTCTTGCCGAGTTTCCACTGCTTGTCGTCGGCACACATCAGAAAGTGCTCGAAGCCTTCGTACTGGGAGAGGACCGGGTGACTGGTCATGTGGTTCATCCACAGTATCAGTCGCCTCTTGCGCTTCTCGATGAAGTCTTCCTCGAAGCGCCCCGTGGCCTGCTTCTCGGGCAGGTGGGGCACGGAGATCACAGTGAACTTGTGCAGCAAGCGGTTGTACAGCCAGTCAAAGTGTTTGTAGCGCCTGTAGACGGGACGCCCCGTGTCGCTAGGCGTCACCCGGTACGAAATGTACGTCTTGATGCCCTTGAACTTTGTCTGTTTTGTTGGGTCTTCGATGGAGCAGGAGAACGGCATTGGGCTCTCCTTCCACAGGGGCCCCACGGGACCCATCTCGATGGTGTACGACTCGGCTATCTTCGCCATCATGGGCACGTCGCCCAGCACGAACGCTTCCACCCCTGAGCGCACAAAACTGGAAAACCTGTTCAAGTTCCTGCCCACCATGCTGCCCTTCCTGGAGTTGGAGATGCTGTCCTGTCTCTCCATGTGTGGTTTGGCCCGGTAGTGCACGTTGGGGTTATTGGACAGCGGGCTCTGATGGGCATGCCCGTTGGCCCCGGGGCTCCGAGTGTCACCGTCGTCAACCACAGTCGACCTGTCGTCCCAGTCGTCCCAGTCATCGTCGTCGTCGTCATAGAAACTCTGCTGCAAATGCAGAGGGGTGTTTGGGGTCGAGGGGAAATAGGAGGAGTCGTTTCCTAAAGATCCCGCCGGGCTGATGGAGCAGTCGGTCACGTTAGAGTTGGAGCGAGTGCGAATAACTTCCACATAGGACGCGGGGAAGAGACCTTTTTCCCCTCGGCTGTTCTCACCCTGATACCAGCCGTCCACTGAGTTCTCGTCAAAGATAACCAGCTCCTCGTTCTCCTTGATGCTGATCTCCTCTTTGTTTTCACTTTGAAAAGTGTAGATTGCTTTGGCTTTCACTGACATCTTGATACTCCAGTGGCTCCTTAAAGCAAGAAAAAACTCTACATGCACATAGTGCCTAGATTATACTGTGATGATGCATGCTGTGTTGGAAAAACATCTGACACTAGCTCACTGTAATATTTAAACTCATCTCAAATTACATGGCAGCTGTTGGATCAGGTGTGCAACAGCACAGTATGTAAAATTAATGATATGACAACTTAGTAAACACAGTTGTGTAAAACTATTAGAAAAAAGTTAAAGATATACCTACTGTGACCACTAGCATCCTCAGCCCATTGAGGCTCTATTGTCCTACTGTCTCTTCTGCTTAAAAGTCTAACAATAAGACTATAAATGCTCTATAACACATTAACTTCCTCATAACAGAAGGACTCTCTTCCTCCTTTTACATCACAAACAGGTTCAAACACAGGACTGGTTTCAACCACAGAGCTCCTCCAGAAAGCACCGACGGTGGTTTTAATCCTCAGAAACTGGACTGCATCACTCATCCGAAACTTGTTTCTCATTAGGGCGCCAAAACATGATCCTCGATGCAGATATCTTTGAGATAAAGTGGTACAAACAGAAGGAAAACAGAGGGATGCGTGATGGTATCCCCGAGCATTGTGAGCCTGCTCCACATTCCCTCAGACTGAAACTTGCTGCGTTTTCCTTGTAAACAGGTTCCTGCGCATCTTTCAGTCGATCCTTTTAAATTCAACCGGAAAGAATCAAAACATCAGAATCCAAACAGCCTCCTGCTACAAAGTATCAACACACAGCACCGGTCTGCATTGTTGCTTTGGTTTATTCCTGAGCGCGCTGCAACAAAGTAACTCTTTCCATGACGTTCTGCTGCCTGAGACAATTGAAGGCAACTTCGCCTTTTTTTCATCAGCTCCTTTATATTCTTTGTGGAGGAGAAACTGGCTCAGCACCGCCCCCCACAGGAGAAACACAGTATGACCTGCAACACACATCACAACATCCACAACATCCACTCTGATCAGGCTTCAGATGAGGATGCATGATGTGCTACAGATACAGATACAGATGCAGATAGCTTTATTTATCTTCGAAGGGCAATTAAGTTTCTACAGTCCACCGAAACATATACACATGTCATACTGTTATTGATGACATACAGTCATCAATAACAGAGGGAACACAGTAGATGGCATATGGTGAGGTGCAAGATCAATAAAAGTACGAGAATAAAAATATTTTAAATAAAAACAATAAATACAAGAATAAAAACAAGACAAGATAAAAGAATAAAGGAATACATAGAATAAAGTGCCAAGAGTATTTTTACATTGTAGAAATGCTCCTTTTACTTGTAACGGAGTATTTTACACTGTGGTATTGCTACTTTTACTTGTAACGGAGTATTTTTACATTGTATTGTTGTTACTTTTACTTGTAACAGAGTATTTTACACTGTAGTATTGGTAATTTTACTTGTAACAAAGTGTTTTTACATTGTAGTACTGCTACTTTTACTTGTAACGGAGTATTTTTACACTGTATTGTTGTTACTTTTACTTGTAACAGAGTATTTTACACTGTAGTATTGGTAATTTTACTTGTAACAAAGTGTTTTTACATTGTAGTACTGCTACTTTTACTTGTAACCGAGAATTTTTAACACCTTAGTATTGCTACTTTTATTTGTAACCAAATATTTCACACTGTAGTATTGCTACTTTTACTTATAACAGTATTTTTACACTGTAGTATTGCTACTTTTATTTGTAACCAAATATGTTACACTGTAGTATTGCAACTTTTACTTGTAACAGAATATTTCACACTGTATATTGCTACTTTTACTTGTACTTGTAACTGAGTATTTTTACACTGTATTGCAACTTTTACTTGTAACAGAGTATTTTTACACTGTAGTATTGCTACTTTTACTGAAGTAAAAAATCAAAATACTTCTTCCACCACTGTACACACATAATAATAATATAATTTCAACTTATATAGTGCTTTTCAAGGACTCAAAGACGTAACAACGTATCAAAGAAATAACTGAGAATTTCATTTTGTTTTGGAGGAAAAACTGTTTGAGGTGGTGTCATCTCATCCTCGCCCTGGGTTAAAGGTCAGGTTTTAAACTATGCAGGGCAAATTTAATATTTCACAATATCATCGCTTCTGTACAAAGTCACTCTCCCAACAGTTCATCGCAGCTTATAGATGTAACACACTTAGTTAAACAAGACTGGTTTAATAGAAAGCCCCTATGTGCACCAGTAACACAGTATATTTCTGCAGATCTGTTTGCTGTGTGAAACTCCGGGTTAGTTTTCTGTATTTAGTCGGCCAACTAGAAGTCTCCGTTGGTGGGAAACACGATGAGAGCGTGACGTCACAGCAGCAGCAGCCTCCTGAATGTCCTGAAGGTATCTAATGTCTCTAATGTTTATATTCATGATATTATCACACCAAACCTAGTATCCACTAGTTACTGTGGGTCTGATAGTGATGTGTAGTTAGTAGGCAGTCAAACCAGTAACGTACCGCTTTAATATCAGTGATGCTAACTACTAAACCCGGCTTACTGCATGCTAGCAGCGTTAGCATGATGCTAGCTGCTAAGTGTGGCTAACTGTAGCATCATGTTGTAAAAACATCTGTATCATCTGTTTGAGAAGAGGTTTGTGTTACATATGCTAAGATTACAGCCATGTGGGTAAAACGTACAGATACATAACGTCACATTGTGTTGTAGTAACTAATGTTACTACATAATATTAATTCAGCCTCATGTAGCATCGAAACTAACTATCCATGTGAAGTCCTCTACTTCTTCTACTGTGCCTGAACTCAGTTTGAGGAGCCAATGTGTTTACATGCTTACTGCAGCTGTGATGTTACTATCACAATATAATAATGATGGTATCCTACTAAAGACTGCTATAAGCAGGCAGTGTCTTTTCATAACCAATAAGCCTATTTTTTAAGTAATTTTATTATAATTATATTAAGTAACCAAGTGATTGTAAATTGAATGTAATTGAGTTTTACAATATTGGCAAAACAAACAATTTGAAGGCATCAACTTGGACTTTTAATTTTTCCATTTATTTCTGACATTTTATAGACAAGACAAATATAAAAGATAATCATTAGATTATTAAAATAACTGTTAGATATGGCCCTAACCTATACACATGGGTCATCTGTGTGATTAAAGCTTAAAAAAACATATAAAAGGGCAAAAATGAGCGTTCTAAAAGCAATAAACAATAATATTCAGTGTGAAAAGGTAAAGTTATTTGGCAGTTGAGAAAAGTCCCTCTGTGTAAAGCACATCGAGTCTGCGTCACTTGAGCACACGCACAACAACATGAATATGTGTGCCATCATGCAAATGTCAAACAGATGTTAACTGACAAAGGGCTGAACTGCCAGAATACAGAAAATGTCTGCAGTAAATGATGGAAACCACTTTGCCTCAGAATCACAAAAGAACATAATACAGCCAGCATGGGTGCATCACTATTATAGTGAAATATCATTTGTCTCATCCCACTTGTATTCCATTTAATATTATTCATTTTCTTACATAATTCTTCTGAGTTTACAAATGTTCTAGCACACAAAAGTAGTGTCAATGCTGTTCCTAAAGATTATGAATGATCTGTGGCACTAATAATGTCATTATTTTCAGTTTCAGACCTGCATGATACAGTGGTACTTAACTAAATTCATCACCTACCTTTCCTCACAATATAAGCAGATGACTTTCTCACATAGAGGTGAAAATAAGCTTACGTTGTTGTATTGATTTAACAGAGTCCCCATGGATGACCTGACCCAAGCCCTCTCGGCCAGCTTCGCTGTGTCCAAGGAGCCCAACAGCACAGCCGCCCCCCACCCTCGGCTGGCCCAGTACAAGAGCAAGTACAGCGTGCTGGAGCAGAGCGAGCGACGGCGGCGCTTCCTTGAGCTGCAGAAAAGGTAAATGTCCTTATATTTCAGGATATGACCTTGGAGTTTCTAACTGTTAGTTTACAGTCTGAAACCTGTCCCTTCTGGTCTAGAATTTCTCCATCCTCGTGTCACTACTTCTACTTAAGACATTAAATAATGATTATCTGCCCTCATTACTTCTGTATTGCACCACAAACACTTTTTTTTACTACTAAATGGAGACAGGCATTCCACTGGAAATCTTTTTCCATTCACTTCTGCTTTTCATTGTTTCCAGCAGCTGCATACTTACGTCTGCAGTAACAGTTGTCCGCTACATTAAAGGTTGTGGTTACACTTGTCTTTTCAATGTGACTTTTGTGATTGGAATTCAACTGTGTCTGCATATGTGTGTCCACACTTGACACTTCATGTGACCTGCCTGATCGGTTAGTGTTCAGATATATTTCATGGTCAAAAGAGCGGCGGTAAAACGGTTTATAAACGCTTTTCATTTCCTATAAATTCTTCACAATAAAAATACCCTGTTATTTTTGCTGCCTACTCTTCCTCACTGCAGTATTCGTAGACTTGTTTTATTGAAGAATTGACGATAACAAAACTCTCCTATGTTAGTGATAAACACATTTTCCTATAAATTCTTCATAATAAAAGTCCCTCGTTATATACTGTAGTTATCTAAAAGCTTTTATTTTTGGAGAAGCTAAATCAGGGAAGGTTGGGTTTTTCATCAGCAGTAACGTAACACGACTCAGACAATGGCTATGTTCACAATCACATACTTTTTACTTTTAGTACATACTGCAGCTGCCCTTACAAAGTACGTATTGTTGCATGCAGTATGCAAACAATTGGGACATACTACTACATCACAACATTGCGCCTTGAACTTTGACCCTCTTGCTCATATATCCACTGAGCAGAGTATTTTACTTCATTTGAGACATACTAAATCTTTTTCTGGCGTACTAAATAGTATGGTAGTGTTGGAACACACAGAATGTGTCTCAGCACTGCTCCAGCCCCGGTTTTCCTCCTCTCTTCCCTTTGCTCTCGCTCGGGAGAGGAACTCCCGTGTGGGGGAAGATGATGAGAGACCTACGTTTGATAAATTGTCCGTATTGTGCCCACATGCTGTCCACACCTCACTTAGATACAAACTCAATGCTTGTCAGATCACCTCGTCACGTGGTCTGGCTGATCGGATCCCAAGGCGAGCAAGACACGATCTTAAAGCGTACAGACTTGACAGTTAATGCGTCCTGGCATGATCAGATAACAAAAGTCACATTAAAAAGTGTAACCACGGCCCTCGACACGGTAACGCTCAGTTCTAGAAAACCCTTTAAAGATGGCTTCCTTCCAGCTTGACAGAATAGGTCAACTTAAGAATGCAGAGTGTGCAGATACACTGGTGTCACTTCTGGCTGCAATTTAAATGTATGTTTGAATGTTTTGAGTGACTACCATGCTTTGTGTGCAGCTAAATTACACAGATGTTTTCATCTCTAAAAAAAATGCCACAGTGCACGTATCTGAACAAACCTTTTTTTCCCCCATCTCTAATTTCAGTAAAAGGTTAAACTACGTCAACCATGCGCGGCGTCTGGCTGATGGGGACTGGACGGGGGCAGACAGCGACGGAGAGGAGGACATGGAGAAAAAAGAGGAGGGGGAACGGGAGAAAGATGGTCGCACAGAAGAGGAGGAGGAGGAAGAAGGGATGGAGATTGAGAGGAGGAAGCTGCCAAAACATTATGCCAACCAGGTCAGTGTTTGATGTGTTATTACCCAGAGATACATTAGGCCATGTACTTTTTCTGTTGTATTCCTCATCTTGGCCAGCAGAGGGCGCATGAGTTTGTAGAATGACAGCCCGACAAGGTGGTTGAATGCCATCAGACTTGTGATCATCATTTTTGGACTCTTAAATACAGTGTTGATGAAGATGAAATGCTGAGTTTGTTAACAAAGTTCGTCTTCCTCCTCAGCTCATGCTGTCAGAGTGGCTGGTGGATGTGCCATCAGAACTGGACACTGACTGGCTGATGGTGGTCTGTCCTGTGGGGAAAAGATCTCTCATTGTTGCCTCCAAGGTAAGAGAACCTGTCACTGCTTTTCTGTTGTTTCACACGATGTCTCACTGCTGTCTCTGAATTTTTTTTATTCAGCGAGGAAGAGGCTCTTTCTTCACACTAATTCACCACATCTAGATCTATCAACCAAATACAGTTGAGATTCTGCGAACTGCTGCTTCTTATTGGCTTTTGAACTAGTTTCCATCTCTGCTGTCTTTGATGTGTGATCTTCCTCCAGCCCTGATTGAAAGTCTTACCACTCTGAAAATTTGATTAACATGAATGTAGCAATTCATAATATAATAACTGCACATAATTTGATAATTTAAATGCAATCAAAGCTCATAATGTTATAATCGGCACATAATGTAAGAAAACCGTTTTGTGCATAATTTAATAAGTTATTACATTCTAAGAAAATGATTACATTATAAACTAAGCAAAAAAAATATTGAAAAATGTAATAAATTCAGCGTTTAGTGTAAACAATTCCGAAAAAAGAGTACTCTCCTTAAAACATAGGAACCCTTCTAGTTCTACATAACACGAGTGGAGATAGTAATTATATATTATATTATTTATACATAATTATTTTTAAAGTGACTGTAATAATTATGTATTGAACAATTATTTCACATGCTAAGAATAACCCAGTGTATTAAATTTAGCATCATCTCTGTAAAGGTTCTCATTTGTCCAGGTCACTCTACTTGTAGTCCTGAGTTTTGTCTCACATCCAAGAGGCTTCATCAGTTTGAAACCGATTGTTGAAAATGTCCTCGAGACCAAATGGAGCTGTGAGCATAGCAGTGCAGTGTGTCTACAGTTTAGGCCGTCTGCGAGTAAATGCTACAACTCCTCAGAGGGCTGCCCCCCCCCCCCCTCCCACCTCTTTCTTTAGTTGATTAGTTTCTTTTTATGCTTTTTTTTCATGCTGAATGACTCATTTCCAAGAAACTTGTGAGCACATCTCTGGTAAATATAAGATTTGGGGAGAAACTCATTTTCACAGATCTGATAATAAAATCCACGAATCGTTTAGTCGATAAAATCATACGAATTTAGAGACAACTTCGGCCCAGGTTCACTTAAGCTGGGCTGACCTTTAGTTGCCGCCGGGCCTGATGACTCTTCCGGTGGAAACCCTGCATTATGCACTCATGGTTTTCTGATTATTACATGATATTTTATTACTTTTACATAATTACATTATGCACAGTTATTACATTATGACTTGCTGAACATGAACAACAGCAGTCAGGATCTTTTCTAATTTAAATGCACTGTCACGACTGTACTGAATCAATATTTTGAGAGGATTTTTGTACTTTGCATTTATTGCTAGTAAATTCAACCTTGCATTCCCGGTATCGGGGAGATCGAGGTGAGTTGTGCATGTGAGTAAGATGAGCCACCTTGTCTGGGCAAACCTTCCCAAAATGAGTAATGTGGGAAGATCTTTCCTGAGCCTGTGACAGAGAAAGCAGTAAGCAGGAAGTGATTTCATTAGGATACTGTAAAGATGTGCGTTCATAGTGAATCATAAAATTAGCAGAAGTTTGAGTCTGAGTTGCTATGGGAGGCAGTTTTATCAAAACAAAATAATACAGCTGCATATATATATATATATATATATATATATATATATATATATATATATATATATATATATATATAGCCACTGGCATATGATTGTTTGAAACACTTAAGAACATAAGTATGCAACATGACTACAAGAATATAATGCAAAAAAGAAAAATGGGTTTGACCTCGACACCGAAGAAATGTTGAGAAAACTGAAAACAAGAAGTTGTGTCAGACACACAAGCAACACAAATGTTGTAACGACGGCTGTATTGAGCCATATTGTGTCTCATTTATTTGGAAATAAGTGAAGTTCTCATCATGCTCACGTAGACATGAATTATGTCATTAGACTGTAATACAGGAACAAAAAGAAAGATCATCAGATCAGTAGTCTGCCTCTATGCTGATAAGGCCCCTGGTGAAAAGAGGCACATGAAGGTTTTAATTTGTGTAATATTGTTTCAACTCTCTTCTACTCTGTAGTGCATTTCACCAACAGACCAGCAACCAAAGGTTTTAAAGCTTTAGTAAATATAGCAGTGGCTCCCATTTGCAGCTGGGCTGCTTGGAAACTTCATGGTATAAAAGTTAAATAGTAATTATAAAGTATTAATAAAACAATTGTGCCGTAATTTCTTTGAACTTCGCTCTGTCTGTTCTTACAACTGTCCCTGTCGAGCCCGCAGCAGGATGAGAGCTGCAACTACTGATTTTTTTGATTTAATCATTTAGTCAATGAAATGGCATTCATTTTTTCTCAGAGGCCACAGCAATTTCTCCAATTTACTTGTTTTGTCTGACTAACAATATAGAACTTAAAGGAATAATGTGTAATATTTCGGGGGATTTATTTGCAGAAATGGAATATCATATTCATAACTATGTTTTTATTAGTGTATAATCACCTGAAATCACCTGTGTTTTCAATAACTTAGAATGAGTCCCTCATATCTAAGTAGGGAGTAGGTCCTCTTCACAGAGTCTGCCATGTTGCTCCGCCATGTTTCTACAGTAGCCCAGAACGGACAAACCAAACACTGGCTCTAGAGAGAGCCTTTTGTGTTTTTACGTTACCTGATGGTCACCGTAGTTTTCCGACGCACTTTTGAAAAGCCGCAGAGTGCAAAACCGTGGTACCGCCAGCCGCCATCTGACTTCCTTTGCATCTAAAGTTGTGTTATTATGGTAAGGATGGCCTCTGAGCGAGGCGAACGGCGTTACCGCGGTTTTGCACTCGGCGGCTCACGTTACTGCAGTATTGGAAAGGGAGGAGTGAGCGGAGGGGTACTCAGGTGGTTGCAACCTGCAACCACACCACTAGATGCCGCTATATCCTACACACTGTCCCTTTTAAGATCATATTGGACAAAGAAAAACAGTAAATCATCACATCTGCGAAACTAGAACATTTTTAAATTAATCAGTCCATCATCACATCCTTGATTACTCAGCCTTTGGAACCTGTTATCTACATAAAATTGGGAGTTTGGAGTTTGGATTTACCTGCTGCCGTCTGGTCAGATGTTGGAAAAAATCCAAACTTGGTCGATGGTCAGTCACCAGGGCTCTGTGTGTGTTTAATTTGACTGACAGGTTTCTCATGATTCAACAAACAACCCCCTTGTAAAACCATTTTCCTTTTTCAAAATCATCATCAAGACATAAATTATAAGAAGTGAAATTAGCTGTCCATAGCTTCTTGTTAAAAAAGTGAACTAGTTGTTAGAACTTTGGGGTTTTTCCAGTTTACCTTCTTACAACATCGCATGTGTCTTTCTGTGGTAGTGTGAAATGTAAACCGATTGCCTCATTTACCACGTATTGTATCAGTTCTGTGGTTTATGAGTAATGAAAAGGCTTGAAAATGTTTTTTTATCAGCATTAGATTACTGGTAGCTCTGGTACAACATGCCTGTCCTGTCATACTGGCCCGAGGCTACAGTTTTCCTCTCGCAGCACACACAAACCTTTGTTGAGCTAGTGTCACTCCACACCCTGTGATGCAACCATTTATATTATCATAATGACTGTCACCTGTTCCCTCACTCAGTATTTCAGATCTTGACTCCACTGATGACGAATCTTTGAAACGCCATGACGCAGCGCTCTTTACCAAACAGAAACAACAGATATTTTCCGTTGCTGGAAGAAAAAAGTGAACGAGCCAGGTTTCATCTGCTCGGTAGTTTATTCTCATATATTTGTCTGAGTTACTTAATGTGACACTTTTATCTTCTCCAAAGTTCGTGCGCAGCTCTGTGGGAACTTTAGGCACTAGTGCCACGAGTTAAGGGTTTGATGACTGTTGGGACCACCTACACTAAAAATCTCCGATCTGTAGGTCCCATTATTCTCATGACCCCAGCAATTATAATACATAGGGTTCCCACGCGTCCCGGAAAACCCGGGAAACCGTTGACCAGCTTTCCAGTCATTTAAAACACATGGAAAATGAGAGAAAAATTAAAATTTCCTGGAAAATCTTGCATTGTCCTGGAAAATTATTTCAACATTCTCCCATTTTCCTTTAGCTGAAAATGAACTATAGGCTATCGATCAGAGCTCCCCAAAATGGATAGCATCTGAAAGGGCTAAGTTACGTTCAGGGTCATATTAACGTTGAAATGGTAGTTTATGAAGGAGAGTGTTTTGAATATGCTGCTCTTGGTTAAGATGTTTTTGTCTCATATTTATAACCAATAACATAAACACATGTACAAGACATTTCAAACTCAGTTCATCAGTTTAAATGACAGAGTAGCTGACGTTGTGGTAACAAGTTGTCTCATCGCTCATGTATCGTCTCTGTTTTTGACTTTTCTCCTCGTGAAGGGCTCCACTGCAGCGTACACTAAAAGCGGCTACTGTGTGAACCGTTTCCCCTCCCTGCTGCCCGGTGGGAACCGACACAACTCAGCCATGGGAAAAGGTAGGTGGGCCTGTTGTATGTGCAGCGCGGTGCTTAACTATAGTATAGACCAATCAGGCATTTTAGCAACACAGGAAAGTGTTCCACCAACAGAAGGTTCCCCCGTCGGCTCCCAGTCACCCGTAAGTTTATTTCCGTTTCAGGTTATGTTCAAGCTAAAATGTAGCGCATTGACGAAACAACATTGAAAGAACTCCCAACTTAGGTTTTAAATGTAATAATCACAGACAAGTTTTTTAAGGGTGCTTTCACAAGCCAAAATTTAGTCTGTTTTAATCAAACTCTAATGCAGTTCGTTTGGGCGGTTGTGAGCGCAGTAATCGAACTCTGGTGTGTACCAAAAGAACCAATCCAAGACCGTTTTGCAAGAGGTGGTCTCAGACTGTTTCCAAGCGAACAAAAACGCAGGCTGCCTGTGTGGGCATTTGTTGAGATGGACACAGGTAAACAACAGGTTGACATGAGTGGGAGAGGACTGACCTGGACTTCTGCAGAAGTCCGATGTTTACTTGACATCTGGGCCGACGAGAGCATACAGAATATGCTAAATAAAGTCCACAAAAATAGTGACGTTTATAAAGTCATTCGAGATAAATTTGTGGGCCCAGTAATGCTAAATCAGTGAAAACACTTTGACAGCAATATATAAAAGTCTGCAATTCCCTGCATAGAAGTGGCAGCTCTCGTGACAAAAAAGATAAATTCGCTCCTTCATACACGCCTCTCAGCAAATTAATTTTTTGTTTGGTCTACGTTAATTTGTGCACTGTGAAACCGAACCAAACTAAACAGAAAACAAACCAAAAATATAAATTTCTGATAAACGTCCTTAAAGCTACGTAAGGGGCAATAAAAGGGAAAAACTGAATATTAATGGGGTCAATTAGAGCAGAGATCCAACTGAAACACCTCTAAAATAGTTGATATTGTTATACAGTTTTGTCTTTTGCTGTTTTTCGACTCGTAAACATGCTTTTTTTTAAGCCTTCTGGTTAAATCTTGTTCAAAAACAATACATAGGACCTAAAACTGATTTAGACTAACCGAATATATCAGAACTTTTGTGCCATTATATCAATCAATAATTCTATCAAACCCCTTTCATTAAAATCATTGCATATATTTAGGATGAATATGATTATTGCTGTCCTCCATGCCCCCCCGCTCCAGCAGCTGGGTCCCAGAAAGCTTTCCCCTTTTCCCCTCTTATGGGCGGGCCTGCTTGTACAGTATATACAGTATGTTGAGGTCATGTTGTACTATGAGGTTGTAAAAGTCTTTTTATTTAGTAAATAATAGTTGAGATAATAAGTGATTGTGACTACGTTTCATAATAGTGTATTCTGTATATCCATCAATGGCCCATGACCAGACTACACGATCCTGGACTGCATTTACAGCGAGGTGGACAGAACGTACTACATCCTGGACGTCATGTGCTGGAGAGGCCACCCGGTCTACGACTGCCCGGTAAGACTGGCTTCTAATCCTGCAGCGATCCAGGAATGCTCGTCTAATTGCTTAAGTAGCAAAGTCTGGGCCACAGATGTGCTTTTTTTGCCACGTTGCCCATCTCATTGGCTCGGGATTCGAAAAAGGAGGTTTTTGTTTACAGTACTTGTTTTCTCATCAACAGACTGAGTTCCGTTTCTACTGGCTCCAGTCCAAAGTCCAGGAGACGGACGGCCTATCAGAAATCGCCAAACGCAACCCTGTGAGTAACTGGAATACTGCCTCTCCGCTTCATGCCCCATTTTGTCCTTCCCAGTCCTCAGTGCTCAGTGTTGTTATTTGAGCCGCTGCAACATGTTTATTCAATCTGAGGTTTTCTGCATGTTGTTTGTTGTGCTTTATGCCTTGCTGCACCTTATTTCCACATATGGTAGAAATAAAGTCCTGAACTTGAACCTCCTCAGGGGAAACAAAGACAAAGGAAATTTAAAGGAAAACTTCCAATACCCTCTATTGTACTAATTGTGCACTAAAGTGATTATTTCACACAAATCTTGACGATTACGGGGCTTTGAGGAAGCCCAGAGTGAACTTTGAGTTCATGTTCCACCTCTTAATCTTCACTGTTTGTGCGGTACAGCCCAGTAGGAGCTAAATCAGGCTTAGTCCTTGTAGAGTAAACTCAACATCGGAGAGCAATTTCTCACATTTGACAAGAAGACAAATTGTGTTTGGATCTAACAACGTGGTGTTCTGGTTTTTGTTTGGTCCAACAGTTCCGGTTTGTGAGCCTCCAAAGCACGGACTGCACAGCGGAGCCGATTCAGAAAGCCCTGGCAGCTGAGTACAGCTTCGGCGTAAGAAAAGTTCTCTTGTCCTTCAACCATCCTCTGCTGATACTTCTGCACATCGCTAGTAGTGTTAGGGCCCTATTTATATGATCTATAGTGCATGGCACAAGTGCATTTAAGCAGTGCTCAACTCCACTTTTGCTAGTTAAACGGCGCATAATCTGGGCGCAAAGTAAGGTGCAAGGGGCAAAGGGGTTGTATTTCATCTCTTAATTAATCATAGGAGTGTTTTGGGCATAACATGAATCAAACCACTCAGTGTCATCTCCCATTCCCATTAACAGCCAGGTGCACCTGCACATTGGCGCATTGCTATTTAAATGGCGGAGAAGCGAGCAGTTGGATAAACAAGCAAACAGTGTACAGCACTGGAGCTAAGCTATCGGCACGCTCCAAACGGGCATGTGTTCTGAATGGCCACGGGCTCTGAACGGGCATGCCACAAACGGGCACTGCACCATTGACCAGGTTTTTGTTGGTCAATGGCGCAGTCGCTTTCTGCTGCCTCAAGATAGCAATGCTTACAAAACGTGGGAGCTGGCCTTGATATGCGTCGGTCTGAAACTAGCAAAGACAGTCGCCAGTTTGCGCTGGTTGTAGATAGGGGCCTTAGAGTCAGATAAATGTCAAAAATAAGAGGTGTATTTTGGAGATAATTCATTATCATTTTCTGAAACACAAACAGAACAACATTTTGTTTGCTTCTCATCGGGCTATGATTGGTTTAATTCTGAGTTTGTGGCTGCAGGTGGACGGTCTGCTCTTCTACCACCGGCAGACCCACTACACCCCCGGCAGCACCCCTCTGGTGGGCTGGCTCCGCCCCTACATGGTCACCGACATCCTGGGCATCGAGGTCCCCGTAGGACCCCTCACCACCAAGCCTGAGTACGCCAGCCACCAGCTGCAGCAGATCCTGGAACACAAAAAAACATCAACTGAAGTCCGCCCGGCCAACAGGAGTGGAGGCTACGAGTTAGAGTACCTGTCCACACCAGGCCAGGAGGACGGGGACACTGTGAACTTTTTCAATCAAACGCCAATAAGGGAAGCGCACATGGAGAACTGAGTGGGAGGCTTAACGACATGCAAATTGCTAACTCAGTGTTTCTGCGTGGTGGCGGCCCACATATGGCTCTTTAGAATGTCTGCTGAATGGTTTTTGCAGGTCTGACCAATTGCAGAGCATGGCTAATTCTAATCCGGCACTGCTCAGGACGCCCTCAGAGTGCAGATTAGCAGAGATATATGCTGTATATGTGTTTTTAAACTCTGCCATTTACATCTCGTACCTGTTGCAGAACTCTGAAACAGATCAGGTTCTTTGAGAGTAATTGCACCGTATTCAGCCACTGTAATTACTTCGTCGCGGGCTGTTATGCAGCTCCCTTTCATAACACCATAGGTAGTCACACACAAGCAAAAAATAGGACGAGAGGTTTCTTATGCAATATACACTGCAAAGTGCAGCATGGTAAATGTTGTGGTGAAGTGTTATTTTGCTGCTCTGCACTTAAAGCGGATCTTACATAAGAAACATCCTTACTGTTGTTGGTTGTTTGCAGACTTTCTACAACGATCATCGATGTATACCCACCAAAAAAATACAGAAAAATTAGTTTGAGCAATGGAAACAGAGAGTTGCACTCAGTGTTTTGGAAGGTGAGGTGTTGCAGACTGGTCAGACCCTGTGAGTTGCGATCATGCTAAGCAGCAGCAGTGACATGAACTTTTACAATTTAATGTTAAATTTCAAATACCTTAGAAGATGTTTTAAAGTGTATGTTTCTAAATAAATGTTTTTTATTGCACCGTGCATTGTGTTCCCACTGTGTTTTTTTGAACGGTCTGTTTCAGAATCGGTTCAATACTCGAGAGACATTTAATATGGGATTTGTTTTAATTAGACTTCAAGAAAATAGTTGAAATTTGTAACACTCTTATTGTTCTTCACCTTTTTTTAATTAAACCAATTACAAATATATACATTTTAGAGAATTAACATTTAAATTTAGTCCATTAACTGTTGAAAATGGTGGTTCTGTGATAAAGCAAAGCTTGATATATATAAAATTAGGTTGGGAAAAACAAAGTTTTAACGTTAAGTGGAAGTTAAGAAAATTCTTTAAATGTGATTTTCAGATCCTTTGCAACACCTCAGACCTGACTGTACATACTGTGTCAATATAACAGCAAGTCGCTGATGTTCCAGTATATGGTAAGATGTGACTCACGCTGCTGATACCAGCTTTCATCAGCAGAATTGGTGAGCATCTCTCCTCCCTTAACTGTGAAGAGCTGGGCGGAAACTATCAACAGGAAAAGACGTGAAAGTGTCTGGCAGGGTTGTGAACTTAGTATTCGTCGACCTGTGCCAACACATCCTCTGAGAGAGAACACCTCAGATCATCGCCTCAGGTTATCAGATCTGGGCTGTGAAATGGTTTGTCTTAGGAAGGGAGGCAACCTGATGTTCTTCCTTTTTGTTGTCCTGTTTTTAGTGAGAATAGTTTTGTAGTAAAGTTGTTTGTGGTTTCAACTGAAAGTGCAATTTGTGTCCACCTATAATATACTATATACTGTATATATCTATATGCGAATGATTAGTAATATGACTTTAAAGGTAGGTGAGGTCGTTATGGTAACTTTAAAGGAACTATCTGTGATGGCACTTTGAAGATGAATTCACAAAGCGCGATGCTTGTCCTTTTAGAGTTCAGAGTTTTATTGCAATAAATAAGGATCACATTTGCAAATGCGAAGAGAGAGATTATGAATGAAGTTCAGGTTAGGATACTTATACCTTGGCAGGTGTCCGGAGTGTCTTTTTCTGTCTCTGTCTGTTGGGAATTAATAGTTGAAGGCTTAACTTCATGACTATGCTTCTGACAACACTGGCTGTGAATCAGAAGGTGAATTCCACAGCTTTCCCGACTTCACCTCTGACAGCATCGGCTAGGAAGCTGAAGGCCGGATTCCAGGCATCCCCTCAGGATGAATTGTAATCACTTTAGTGATCCTTTAACTTTTATCTAGTACCATCATCACATTATAAACAGACAATCCCTTCCCTTACACCTCAACTGTACTTTTATTTAAAGGTACAGTGTGTAGGCTTTGGTGGCATCTAGTGGTGTGATTGCAGATTGCAACCAACTGAGGTCCCCTCCGCTCACTCCTCCCTTTCCAAGACTGCATTAACGTGAGCCGCCGAGTGCAAAACCGTGGTAACGCTGTTCACCTCGCTCAGAGGCCATCCTTACCATAATAATACTACTTTAGGAGAAACGGAAGTCAGACGGCGGCTGGCGGTACCACGGTTTTACACTCTGCGGCTCACGTTATCGCAGTTTCACAAGCGTGTCGGAGAACTACGGTGGCCTTCAGGTAACCTAAAAACGCGAAAGGCTCTCTCTAGAGCCAGTGTTTGGTTTGTCCATTCTGGGCTACTGTAGAAACATGGCGGAGCAACATGGCGGACTCATTCTAAGCTAACGAAAACACGATTCTTAAATTCAGGTGATTATACACTAATGAAAACATAGTTATTAATATTATATTCAATTTCTGAGCCACTAGCTGGGCTGTAAACTCTAAATCTAAATTCATGGCATTTTAATATACTTTTTGGGGCTCAGTTCGTCATTTGGAGATAAGTTTTGTGACCCAATTACAGATAACAAGACATACAATTAAGAATACACTTCTATCAAGGGAATGTCAAAGTTTAAGCTGGTTAAACAGTGAAGCATTTTGTGTTTGACCCTTAGAATCAGAGTCATGCATCTTTCTAGAAACATTAACTTAAATGTCGAATCAAATTGTAGAGTTATCTTGCAGTTTCACTAGACAGGCATGCACCACAGCTAAAAGACATGCTGTGTCTTGTGTTCGTGCCACTACTCACTTCTTCTACACTGGAAAAAAAAAAAAAAATCTTGTTTTCTCCCTTTCTTGCTCTTGCGATGGTATCACTATTGCTCTCACCACCTACACGGAACATCAACAGGTGAAAATAACACGTTCACCACTCGTTTGTGGGGGATTGTTGTAACTTATTCTGGGAAACGTAGGACTGACTGAAGTAGAGGAAGGTGCACAATGCTGCTGAAGGAAACTCAGTAAACCACAATTACAATATGTGATCACGCGATAACTCCTGGAAAGCATCAAACATCTCCGACTGATCTGAACAGTAATAGTTGATAACTATATGGTATTTATTT
This sequence comes from Sebastes umbrosus, assembly GCF_015220745.1. Taxonomy (NCBI): domain Eukaryota; kingdom Metazoa; phylum Chordata; class Actinopteri; order Perciformes; family Sebastidae; genus Sebastes; species Sebastes umbrosus. The sequence continues at coordinate 4,908,312 of NC_051272.1, forward strand.
AATTGCTTTGCATTTAAATGTCGACAATAAGAAAGAGCATATAGGTTATAACAGTGTTGATGTGGTTTGTGATGAATCAGATTTGAAGTAGTAGATATTCCTTTGGAAGCACAATATGACGTGGTTTTATAATCTTCCATAGTTTCATTGCATCTGTGGTCAAAATGTGTGGAAATACAAATTTCTGCGAAAAGGATTTGACTCCTCCAGACTTATAGTATTTGAGAACAAGATGTATTAACAAATGCATTTCATCGAGTACAGTCGGATGTTTTTTCTTTCACATTCAGTCACCACTAAACCGAGAGGCTTGTCAAAGAGAGCAGAGTCAGGCATGTGGTTACTGCAAGATGTCAGCTATTAGTCAGCAGCACCGATCACTTTCCAGGAACTGAGCACCTGCCGGTCCACAGTTACACTTTTCAGAGCACGCTCAGTCCCCCACACGTACATGTACACACACACACACACACACACACACACACACGCACACATATAGTGTTGGTTACTGTAAGCCTCTCTGATCTCTATGAAAACCCTGTCGCAAGCCATCTAAAGAGGCCGATTTGTGTTTCTTCTGAAACTCTCCAGCACCTGTAGCTGTATGATGTTTAGCCTATGTGGTTGGTGAAAATATTCTTGGCTTTAATGTCTGAAAAAAATGAAGTAAGATGCAGGTAAAAAATGAAACCACTGTCATAGCTGCAGCAAGTTAACGGCAACAAAGACTGGAAACGGCGAAACAGCTAACATGGCAACAACATGGCCACCTATACCACTACCTCTAAAGCTTATAAATTAACATTATATTAACATATCTTGTTTGTTTATTCTGTAACCAAAGTAAAATCTCTATAACCATAATCTGTTTTTTATTCATTAGTGAGCTTTAGAGGTGCCTGTTGTCAGATTTTTGTTACTCTCAGACAGAGCCAGGCTAGCTGTTTCCCCCTGATTCCAGTCTTTGTGCTAAGCTAAGCTATCCAGCTATAGCTTTAGGCTACATTTAAAAGTGCAGACACAAGAGTTGTATTGATCTTCTCATCTAACTCTTGGCAAGGAAGCAAATAATATTATCTGTAAATAATATCTTCCTTAATGCAGGTTTAAAGCCTTCTTCACGCTGCCACAATATATTTTTGTGTCTTTTGTGTAAGACAAATGTAAACTTCTTTATTCTAAAAATCCTCAGCATCAACCTTCACCATGTCGGTCAGTAATGTGTGTGTAACTGTGGGATGTAAATTCCTCTTCATTAAATGAACAGTGTGTAGCATTTCAGGGGATTTATTAGCAGAAATAGAATATGATATTCAAAACTATTTGTTTTCATGAGTGAATAATCAGCAGAAACTAAGAATCGTTTTGTTTTCATTAGCTTAGAATGAGTCCTTCATATCTACATAGGGAGCGGGTCCTCTTCACGGAGTCCACCATGTTGCTCCACCATGTTTCTACAGTAGCCCAGAATGGACAAATCAAGAGAGAGCCTTTCACGTTTTTACATGACCTGAAAGCCATCGTAGTTCTCAGACGCGCTTGTGAAACTGCGGTAAGGTGAGCCGCAGAGTGCAAATTGATAATCATCTGTGCCGTCTGACTTCCATTGCTCCTAAAGTAGTGTTATTGTGGTAAGGATGGCCTCTGAGCGAGGCAAATGGTGTTACTATGGTTTTGCACTCTGCAGCTATTGCAGTCTTGGAAAGGGAGGAGTGAGCGGAGGGGTGGCCTACTCGGTTGCAATCTGCAACCACACCACTAGATGCCTCCTAATCCTACACACTGTACCTTTAAGAGGCATTAAAACTTGCAAATTCTTATACACAATACCCTCCACAATGTTTTGCTCAGTACATTTGTGATTCTTCATAAAAAACAAGTTAAATGGGATTTCCATGTAGCCTTTGCATAAATAGTCACTTTAAACTTATAATGTGATGCCTGGAGTGGCATCCACACACTATACATCATCTTGGAGTAGCCTGATTTGCTTGGACTATGAATAACTTTATCTCCCTCTCCAGCTTTTGCATCTCTTGCATGTTTGATGCATTCAAAGACGTTTTGTTTGTTGTCAGGGTTGACATGACGTGGGCAGTGCTAAGGCTTTACCAATCACATTTTCCCAAATGACATGATGTCAGCTAGTTTGACAGGAAGTCTATTGTTGTCCGCTCCCTTTTCCCTTCAGTTTGCAAGCCAGACTTTCTCACGCCTTATTATTTACAGTTCGCCTATTGTGGGATCTCTTTTTTTTTTGTGGAAAGAAAATATAAACAGCATGTGAATGTACCTATAACTTCCGACCTTTTCTTACCAAAACACTTGAAGTCAGAGAAATGAATCACCAAACTCAAAAGGCTTTTCCTTCTTTAACTATAACACAATATCTATGATGCGAAGGTTAACACAGTATTGAGAAATCTTCTCACACACACTCTCTCCCTGTTTTGCATCAGATACTTTTACAACCTCATTAAAAACACATCAAGGTATGAATGAAAGGCCATCAATAGTCTTGCAGGAAGTGCAATCTCCTGACTGCACTTGGACTAACTTCCCTGCTGAAATATATAGCAGATAATATTATATAATATTCTATGGAGACCTGCAGTGTGTTTGTGGGTCATATTACAAAGACTTTATTGTACGGTTGGGTATTTTCTGTTTCCTATGATGTCATGCTATTCCTGTAAAGTGTACTGGATTATAATGTAGCCTGGGGGATGAATGAGTCGAGAGTTTCACTAATTAAATTGCTATTCTTGCAACCAACTATCGCGGAAGGGCCCGCTCCTATTATTAGTTATTTCCTCTCACTTTCTTTCATGCATTAGTGATGTGCAGTGATAGTTTGAAGAGTGCTGTTGTGATGTAGCTGTATACCTAATGCATAGAAGTGCACAGTATATCTTAAATATAGACTACAGTGGCTGATAAGCAATATATCAAAGATCCCTTCCTGACACATTTTAAGACATAAAATGCATTTGTCTAATATTTTTTTTCACACAAATAAATTCTTAAAAGCATGCTTAACCCATTCTCCCTCATTGAAAAGGAAACAGTCTGTGAATATGCAAATATTTTTAGTTTCCAAAAATGTAACTGCTATTTTCCTAAAAAGTCCTGTCTCATATGTGCGCTGGAGTTGCATATTTGACCACAATTGGCGGTCAAAATTTGCAATTATGTCACAAAATCATGCTTGTAAATGCACTTCTTAAACTGAGACTTACTCTAGCCTACACAATCATCCATATCCACGTACGTATATCCATTCAGTATTTATTTCTTTGCACTATTTGTATAGTTTACAACTTACTTTTATTTGTATTTAATTGTTAGTCGTTGGTGCTTTTTATATATATACTGTATTTAGATCATATTTATAGTATATATAGACCTATTCTTTCACTACTTGTGTACATAACAGTTCTGTCCATTCTTTACCTTTAGCCTATTTGTCCAGCTTTGTTGTCCTTGTCCTTAGCTGTTATTTCTATTTCTGTGTAAGTGCATCAACAAAGATGCAAAGAAAAAACGGAGTCATGTATGTGCACACATAGGCTACGTAGCCAATACAGAATGATGTAAATGGTATAAATAAATATTAATATAAATATATATATAATATATAATATATAATATAAATATATAATATAAATATATATATATTATATATATATTATATATATATAAATATATATATAATATAAATATATATATTTATATATATTATATATATACTGTATATATATGTATTTATATATATATATATATATATATATATAAATGGTGTCCCTTCAAATATGAAGCCAGTTAGCTTAGCTTAGCATAAAGACTGGAAACAGGGGAAATCATATCCTGATTTTGTTCAAATATAAAATCCACCTACCAGAAACTCTAAAACTCACTTATTAACATTATATTTCGCTTTTATAATGTGTGGAAAACATGAATTAAAACTGCAATTCTCTTTTACAGGTGGTTATGTGCCTTACAACAGTATTCCTTGGCTGAGAGCAGTGACTTCCTGTCTCACTGGTTGCCATGGCAAGTTGCTCAGAGTTCTTTGGAAATAGTTAATAGTTTTCTAGAAGGGAACCCGCCAGTTGGGGAAACTCTCGCGAGATGTATACGTTTAGGCCTTGACCTCGAATAGCTAAGGTTAGGATAGGTCGTCGGGCAGCTAGTCTCGCGATATCTCAGATCAGATTTCGCAGTTTGCGGGTTACCTTCTAGACATGACCGAAACAGTTCACTACATAACCGCCTAAAATATATAAATAACGTAAGCGAATTGTTGTTTTTACACTTGGATTTTATTACACATATATAACATATTTTTGCCTTTGGAAAGAGTCAGGCTAACTGTTTCCTGTCATGCTAAGCTAATTGACTGCTGCTAGCTGTAGCTAACAGTTAGCTTCATAGTTAGCTAACTAGCTACCTTACATCTAGCTAGTTAGCTAACTGTTAGCTAGTTAGCTAACTGTTAGCTTCATATTTAGCTAACTAGCTACCTTACATCTAGCTAGTTAGCTAACAGTTAGCTAGTTAGCTAACTGTTAGCTAGTTAGCTAACTGTTAGCTTCATATTTAACTAATAGTTAGCTAGCTAATAGTTAACTATAGTAATGTAGCTAGGTTAGCTAACAGTTGTATCTCTTCTCATCTAGCTAACTTTTGGCAAGAAAGCGTCAAACTTGTGCTTAAAGGTCAGACTAAACTCTGCACATGAAGTTACATTATACATTAATTGTTGTTTTAACATATTGGATTTATTACACATATATAACATTTTAACTTTTTGCCATTGGAAAAAGTCAGTTAGCTGTTTCCTGTCATGCTAAGCTAATTAGCTGCTGCTAGCTGTAGCTAATAGTTAGCTTCATATTTAGCTAGTTAGCTAGATGTAGCTAATGTAGTTAGCTAACTGTTGTATCTCTTCTCATCTAACTAACTTTTGGCAAGAAAGCGTCAAACGTGTGCTTAAAGGTCAGACTAAACTCTGCACATTAAAGTTACATTATGCATCTTTAGTGACAGACAAACACATTTTAAGAAGGGCTTTATGTTACAGTACAACACGTGTCCGTTATAGATGTAAAGTTAGTTTCCTGACATGCTAAGCTAACTAGCTGCTGCTAGCTGTAGCTAATAGTTAGCTTCATATTTAGCTAGCTAACTAGATGTAAGCTAATGTAGCTAGCTAACTATTAGCTAGCTACTTTACATCTAGTTTGGGAAACTTCTCTCAAAAGGGCATTGTTTATGGATTTAAATAACAAAGATGACTTTCTGGTGAATAACATTCTCATTTTTGGAACATTTTATTTGCACAAATCCAAGTATATGAAAATGAAACCTATAAGTTTAATGTGTTTCATTCTGAGTTTCTTTCTTACACAAAAATGCATTTAAACTTCTTAGAATAACAGAAGAATATGAATTACAGGTATACAGCCCATAGCCCTTAATTTAATTTATTATTATTTTCATGTATAATTTTACATATTTTATTTTTTATTTTTCTGTATGCACCTTGTCCTTTTACTTGAATGCAATGATCTATGAGCCATGTTGTTTGTAAATTTGAATTTGTTTAATAAAATAAAAAAATAAAAAATAAAAACATTACATCTAGTTAGCTTCATATTTAGCTAGCTAACTAGCTGTAATGTAAATAGATTATCTAACAGTTGTATCTCTTCTCATCTAACTTACCAACTCTTGGCAAGAAAAAGCGTCAAACTTGTGTTTAAATCTAAGACTCTGCACAGGAAGTTAAATTATGCATCTTCAGTGACAGTCAAACACATTTTAAGAAGGACTTTATGTTATAGTACAATAAGTGTCCGTTATTGATGCACATAGTTTAGTATCATGTAGCTAACTATGTCAGTAAGTCTTCCTCGGTTCCTCCTCCGGATGCAAGCTGACACTCAAAATGGTGATTTTCCTGTTTGGTTTCCTATTTTTATGAATGAAGGCGGAGGAGGAGGAGGAGGAGGAGGAGGAGGAGGAGGAGGTCGTGTGAGCTTTTAGTCTGTTCTGGTCTGAACCACCAGGGGGGGGTGGGTAGAGCAACATGCAGAAAGAACAGCAGAGAGAACAGCCTACAATCTCTCCCCCTGTTCAGGTCTCCTCTCACAACATAAAGGCGACGTTCACGGCTTAAAAACTTGCAATTCATGGCATGGAGGAGTCATTGGGCAGCTGCAGCCCTCTGATCAGAGCACGGTAGATCATGCTCTGAAACATCATCGAGCCGAAGCAAAAGCCTCGTCTATAGCTGCTCGAGTTGTCCTCCTTTTCTCTCTTCTCTGTCCTCTTTTTCTCGGTGAAATCCGACACAACATCAGCGTGTTTTGTATCTAGTTATTGGGGCTGATTATCCTGCTTGTTTTTGCAGTTAAAACAGTGTCAAGAGAGAAGAAAGCATTCAGACTGCAGCGATTCAGATGCCTTCAACTTTGAGCTTGAGGGACAACCCCTAAACTAAACCCCCGTTTTCTACACGAGGAGGACAGACACACAGACATCTCTCCGTCTCCGTCTTCTTCCACTTCATATGAGAAGAAGAAGGACACGTCTCGGTGAAAAGGTGATCAAGAGACGGAGGCACCATGGCAGCTACTTTGTCTGCGGAGGAAGAACAGGTAGGCCCTGAATAATCTTTATGCTTTACACTTCTTCCTTTTCTCTGTGTCTAAATGTCCCAGCCTCCTCGGCCCTGTAATACCTGGAGCTATTCTGTGTTGCGCACCGCAGCGAGTCTGGAGACGGACGCTGGTTCAGTGCGCAATGGATATTTGTTGCGAAATATGTCTCCTGAAATGCGGAGCGGAAATATTGTATCGATTTTCTGGCGCTTTATTGCTCTCGTTGCATCACTGTCAGTTTCCTCTCTGAGCTGCTGAGCTCAAGTGTTATTGCGAAACAGGCCGAGCTATCGCCTTTATCCTTTATCAGCCTCCACAGATTGTAAGAACATTCATTCTCTGCTGCTTTTAAAGTTGTTCATTCGTGGGTACAGACCGTGATATTACACCAGGATGGGGGGAGAGTTGGAAACGCTGTCTGGTTCCACATTTGGCTCATTCAGGAATGTAGCCTATACAGTAGAAACTTGGTTTATATACTGTCATGCTAAGTAATGTATGGCTTAGAAAAAAACAGGGTACACACATTCACTCATGTAGTTCAATTTCAAGGATAGGAAATGCACTTTTTTTATATATATTCTTTTGTCTTATCAAGAGTTTTATCCAACTTATTATAAAGTGAAATGTTTAAGTTAGCCCTAAAAAGATATAAACTTAGTTTTGACACGTTTCCCTTTTGTGACATCCCTGCATATAAAGATATTGGTGATAAAATATGTAGATTTTATATTGTTTTGTCAAGTCATCATCACTAAGCTCTCAAAGTTGATATAAGACAACATCAAATATTGACATTTTAAGGAGCTATAACTGTCTTATCAAAGCCTAAAGGAGTTTCATCCAACTTACTATACTGTGAAATGTTTGTTAGCCTAAAAAAGCTGTTCAATTAGTTTTGACAAGTTTCCCCTTTGTTACATCCCTGCATATAAAGATTTTGGTAACTGAAAGTGGCAAAAATATGAAGATTTTACACTATTTTTGTCAAGTCATCACATCACTTAGCTCTCAAAGTTGAAATGTATTAATGTGGTTTTAAAAAAACTTGGGGAAACTGACACATTCACTCATGTAGTCCAATTTCAAGCATAGGAAATGCACTTTTTTAATGTATATTTTTTTGTCTTATTAAAGCCTAAAGGAGTTTCATCCAACTTACTATAATGTGAAATGTTTATATTAGCCTAAAAAGCTGTTAACTTTGCCTAAAAAACTTAGTTTTGACAAGTTTCCCTTTGTTACATCCCGGCATATAAAGATTTTGGTTACTGAAAGTGGCAGAAATATGTAGATTTTATACTATTTTGTCAAGTCATCATCACTTAGCTCTCAAAGTTATTATAAGAAAACAGAAAATATTGACTTTTAAGGAGCTATAACTAGGGAATGTTTTGTTTTGTTTTGTTAAAATAAATAGTTGCAGATGAACCGGTTTATGTCCATCAATTAGATGGACAATCGTTTCAGACTTAGCATGATTTAACATACTTTTTTGGATTAAAAAAACAAATTAGTTGAACCTGGATTGCTGCTAAACTCATATTTATTAGTGTACTCTAGTCTAAATACAAAAAGTTTAGTTGGTACACATAGCTAGAAGCAAAGCAGTCAAATAAAACAGTCCTGCACTAAATCCTACCTTCATGAAGGTTATAATTGTTGTAGCCTGTCAACTTTATGGTCATTTTGGAGGCTGTTTAATTGTATTGTGTTATACTGAGACTAAGAGGGGTCTCTAATATTTTGTCCACCTCTTTTATATCAATGAGGGTAGACCTTTTAAAGTTGTATCACCTCTCTTAAACATTATAACCTTCATGATTTATTGCAGGACTGTTGTATCAGACTGCATTAGTTTCAGTTAGGTGTACCTAATAAACTGGCATCTGAGTGTAAATCATAGCATTTATCTTGGTTTGTAGTTTAAATATGACCAATCAAAGCTATAGTGGCATAAACGGTACCAAACCATAAGAAATCCAACAACTAATAGACTGTACTTGCTGTTTTTTGTACATTGTTCATTTTGCTCTCAAAGAAAGGTTACTGTGAGGGGAATAAGAATCAGTTTGCAGTATCTACATTTTGAATCTATGTATGATTTTTTTCGAGTCTTCTTCTTCTTTGGTGCTTCAGTCATGCGCGTGCCTTCCCTTCCCGCTGACTCCTCTCATCATCTGGCCAGCAGAAAGCCTTATCTGGCTACTCCATTTCCTGTGTGAGCCAGGGCCCCCGCTAGGGTACCGGACGCCCTCATTACATCCACAGCCTTGTGGGGGGTGTTATGGTAGAGTGTGTGTGTGTGTGCGTGTGTGTGTGTGTTGCAGGGTGGCTCTCTCGGGAGCGTACACGCCGGGTGTAGTGGAACTTCATTCTAAAGGCAGCTGTTAAAAGCATTTCCACTAGACTCGGGGGAAGGGGGGAGTTTATGAGTTACAGAGTGTGTTTGTGTGTGTCTATCATGTGCTTTAGAGAAAATGTGTGTGTTGTTGTGTGCCTGTGTGTTTGTTGTGTGTGTGTGTGTGGAGTCTACTCCCAGGAAGCAGTGGAGTGAGAGAAATTGGGGAATAGGGAGAGAGTGACGTCATTGACTTCCTGTTTTGGTATTGACTCGTGCCAAATGGGACTCACTGAAGTGAAGCGAAGCCGCTTGGCAACAGCAGCCCTACATTTGTAAATAGGTTAGCATGGCATCTGTAATCAGATAGAAAGACTATGTCAAGGGCAGCCATGAATCCTTTTAAAATGGCATTAAAAAAAGAAGAAGTGCATTAGCCCTGTCTGTAGGATCAAGGTGTCATCATGACGCTGCAGTAACCCCCCCCCCCCCACTACTTTCCATAATAACCCTTCAATAGAGTTTCTTCCTGCTGAGACATTAATACAGTCACCATGTACAGCATGACTCCTCCTGGCTGGAATGTGAATACAATAGACAGTATGTCAATACTGAGGCATTAATGACCCATTCCTGTAACAAAGGATCATGAAAAAACAATTTTAAAAAATCCTGCCAGTAAGCCAGCATGTACAATACCATTGCCCTGGCACTGATGCATCCTAATGAAATGGAGCTATTAATACAAATTATTTACACCTGTATGTATTTAACAACAAAAATGTACAACCTGAGGATGGTCTTTAGAGTTTTATTAGTGGTTGGCTACGTGAATAAATTGATCTATCACAGTTAAGGTAACTACTAAATCATTATAAACTAAATTAGTTGAATATTAATCATGATCAGGATTTTGGCTTCCCACAATTAAATGAACTTGATCGATTGCGATATTGACATTTAAAATGCGTGGTACGCTAATTGAAAACTCAGCTGCATATCAAATCAAGTGCTTCCTAAACTAACAGCCTTACAGCCTGTACATTAGCAGGAATGTGGCACAACATGGACGTAAAAGCAGTGCTCTGTGTTTATTGAAATGTGACATGTGGCAATACAAATATTTTGTCTCTAAAGTCAATGACTAATCATGATAAATAATCGTAATGTCAATATTAATTAAAAAAAGTAATCGTGATTATCATTTTGGCCATAAATCGTGCAGCCCTAATTTTTCCGATTCATGTGTTTTGGGTTTCGACTAGAACATGTTTACATGCTTTAATATTCAAAAAACACTTTATTTTTCTCATACTGTCTGAATATACCTGTATTCATCCTCTGTCTGAAACGCTCTGTTTTAGTGCCTGTCTCTTTAAGACCCCCCTCCTAAAAAAGCACCTTTGCAAATGAACTTCTCAAGCCGTGGGCGGTAAATGAACCTGCATGTGACATAGGAAGGGGAGCCAAAATCTGAATAGTTTGTTGAATCACATGTTTTCTGATCAAGGCAGCCCACAAAAACTGACTGGGTTGTCTTATTTCACAGTTTGTGGGTTGGTAGGAACTCCAGATACCCAAATGTATGAGCACAAGCAGTATAAAAGTGAGTTTTTTTGTGATATGTCACGTTTAAATATTTGATCAATCATGTAGAGCTAACACAACTAGTCAAATGTGCTGAAAAATCACTGGTTCCAGCATATCAAATTATGTATAATTGCTGGTTTTCATAGTTTTTTGTGATAGTTCACTGAATACACAGTATGTGGGTTGTGTACTATTGGTCAGAGACAAACAAGTAATCTGCAGACTTCTTAGTGTCTATTATCATTTAGGGAGTAGTGAATGAGGGAGAGATTTTGGACACAGCCGCCGTCTCCCTGTGGCAGTTATTTTTCTCTGATGTCATAGTTATCTGGGTCAGGGTCTCCAACCTTTTTGGACCCGTGGACTTGTTTTTAGGGCTGTTTGGCGAAGAACCAAATACAACTTTATCCACTAACTCCCAGCACAACATGTTCCTACCACAGTGAACCCAATCAATTAGTTATCGACAGTCATTGTCAACACCACCAATGAACAGCTCTTGACAACAAATTGAATTCTGTAATGTCGGCTGTTTATTGTTTAAAATGTCTCACTCGGCTTAAACCGAGGACATAAAGACAGCTGAACCAGTGAATACAGAAAATATAAAGACTTTTGATCAGATACAGACTAATTCTGTTCCGACCTCTCGGTCTGTTTAGCTTCATGTCAGGCAGTTTAAGCCAGAATTAAGTGTTTCAAGAACTTAAAGGAAAATATCTCTTGCCATATCAGAACTGGAGCAAGTCAAGCAAATATTTATGCATCCTCCAGGAATTGACTAAGTCACTCCTCCGCAGCGAGTCTTCCAGTGGTGTGCTATCATGAAAACAAACTGGTTCATCCTCAAATTCCACTCTGGCGGATATGGCCCCTAGTGCAGAAAAACCAAACAAGACTGGCTTCTCCAGGAACAGAGGGTCACTGCCTGGAGTTGGCAGGCTCTCCTTAAAAGGCTAGGAGAGAAAGAGCAGCTGTCAGACCACTGAAATCTTGGAAACCCGAGTGTACCTGACAGCAATCTGACAGGAAGTTGTCTTTGGCCAACACCAAAGGATTACCGCTTGACTGTGCAACAACAAAGAGCAGACGGCCCACATTAGATGGAACTAGTGGACTTTGTTTTAAAGGACACTACCACAAAATTTGATTATTCGCCTGGTAAAGTTCAATTTTTAAAAAAAAATTTTATGACCATAAACAACTCTGAAATAGTGACAAAGATTGAATCCAGATCATTAATATAGCAGCAAACAACTATGTGCTAAAAGATATAGAAGAGTAATGTCCACCTGAGCAGAGAATGAAGTTACTCTCCCTCTGTGTGTTGTAATCCAAGCTTCTCCATTCTTTGTGGACATAGTGCATGCTTTTTAGTGCATGTGAGCATGCCCCACTGGCTAGCTCACGGCCGCCGATCTGCACTGCTCTCATATGGCGATTACAGCTGATTACAGCTGACCACCCACCCTCCGGTACCCCCCCGGGTTAACACTGTTAGCTCTGTCAGCAGTGTTGCTGTTGTTTACACTGTTAGCGCTGTTAGCACAGTTAGCTGCGAGCCGCCGGCTCAGCTGTTGCTATGTTGAGAGCCATGCGGAGGCAATAGAAATGCTACCAATCTTGTATTTAGCACCTTTAACCTTTTCACCAACTATATTTTCTGAAGCAGCTCCAGATTTGATGTCTTGTTGACATCATATTTTAGTCTTATTGCAGTTTTCTCTGTCAATAATTAGCAATTATAAGCCAAATCATTGCTACATGCAGTATCTTCCCTCGTCAGTCTTTTTCTATTTGTCTTGTTTACCAAGTCGACAGAGCTTTGCACCAGTCCAGCTTGAGCCAAACCCACTTTTAAAGGGCAGAAGATTAAAGTCAGGAAGTCAGCTACTGTCGTCAATTGTCTGAAGCCCTGAGTCATCTTCTTCTTTTATTTCCACCAGATCAGTGGCACCAACTAATTGCACACCCACTAAACCCCATAGATATTGAACAAATTATATTTAATAAAAAGGAGAGATGTTTAAATGCATTTTGTGAAACACGTCTTCACTTCTCTATAGTCTTTAGCACTTGTATGATAACATGTGGTCATTATGTTCAAAGATGGTCTCTGGCGAGGGATGTGGACAACCTCATTGATCTTTCTCTGGCCGTCCTCTGACTCCTGGTCAGTGGCGTTGACCCTTTCAAAGTTGATGCTCTGACTGGTTTTGGTCTGGTGTTCACAGATGGATGGTGTCACAACACTCCATTCGCTGAAAAAGACCATGAGATTTGTTTGGAAGCATTTCCACACATGCTATTCCCAAAAGTCAAAAATGAACTCAAAGATAGTATTGTTGTACTGGACTGAAAAGAGACGCTTGCTAACACAATAAAGTATTTGTAGACTTTTCTAATTTAAACTATTCTGTCATAGGAATGCACCCAGGTTTCCCAGTAAAATGTGGACCGTAAATTGTAGTTCATAGTTCAGTTGTGAGGACTGAAATATTTACTAGTCAAGTTATGTTTAAATTGTAAATCTTTTATGCCAATATGTTGTAGAATCAGCTCGAAATGACCAGAGATCCATTCTCTACTGCGCTGAAAAGCTCAGGATTCAGAATAACACCCCTCCCCATGAGAATCGGATATGAAACGACCTCAGGCCTGTCAGGTGCAATCATCCCTCATCCCTTGCATGTTAAGGCATCTGAACAGAGCAGAAGCTGCAGGCCCTCCTGTCTGTGAAAGCACTGGCTTTCCTGAGGGGAGACAGTGGCATCCTGTCTCGAGGCTCAGTGCTCGTCAGTGATCGTTTTGTATTCCTGAAGAGCCGCGGACTCCCAGAACTTGACTTCCTGTCTCCCATGCATGCCCCACCGCCGCTGCGCCTCACCAGAGAAGCGGTACCCTGTGTTTAAAGTGTGAGCTTTCATTGCCTCCTGTGTCGCCTTTTGACGATTCACTGGGTGCTGACTCGCTAACTCTGCGGGTGCTTTGGGTGGTGGTGGGGGTGGGTTCCTGAGGGAGTGTATATAATAAGAGCAGAGGAGGACAGGAAGCTCCTGAAAGACTGCTACATGGCTAAATGCATAAGTTATTTGCAAGATGGGTGGAAGGCCTCTGGGGTAAACACATTTTCCAAATTACAAGTGCAGTATCTGATATGAATTTACTGGTTGTTTTTAAGATTTGAACCAGTGTCTGAATATTGTGTTTGATTGAAAGAAGTGTTCAAAACAAACACATTTTGTAAGATAGCAAACCTTTCTCCAATTAAGTGTCATTACTTAAAGGTGCTAAATGCAAGAATGGGAGCATTTCTATTGCCTCCGCACGGCTCTCAACATGGCAAAAGTTGAGCGGGCGGCTTGCAGCTCCCGTTGGTTGGGATGGTGTTATCAGCTTTAACCGCCGTATGAGAGCAATGCAGAGCGGCGGCCGTGAGCTAGCCAGTGGAGCACGCTCACGGGTACGAACATGAACTAAAAGCACGCGCAGTGGCCCAGATATATCAACAAAGCACGGAGAAGCTCTTATTATAACACACACAGAGGGAGAGTGACTTCATTCTGTGCTCAGGTAGACATTACTCCTCTAACTCTTTACATAATAAATAGTTGTTTGATGCTATATTCATGCTCTGGATATAGTATAGAACACCTTTTTAAAGCAGCTGTTTTCAGTGGACAAGCTCTAAAAACCCAGTGTACGCTACCTCGACAGCACCAAATGGCAGACTGACACAGTTAGCAATCAGCTGGCAAACATAGAGGGACATTTAGTGGCTAAAGAGCCAGATATGGTGAGTTATTGGAGACCAAAACAGAGCCAAAAGAAGACTGGACTTATATTCACTAGGTGGCCAGAAACAGACTCCAAATGAATGCTAATGTTGTTCCGTATCTGTTGGATATGTATTAGGCAACTGTTTGTTAACACTTTTTTTTTTTTTTTTTTTTTTTTATCAATTTACAAGATGATGTGTCAGTTAAGTTTCCACTGGCCCCAAGTGGCCAGAAAAGCAGGTTTAATACACACACATTTTGATTTTGTGAATACCTGTTGCAATGCCTAATGTGAAACTAAATAGTAAAGAACAAACACTCAGTTGTCTGTTTTTTTTTAATTTACAATGGGGGTCTAATTAGTGCCACGTAATCACCAGTAATCCATCATAACGTCAGTCGGCATTTTTAGCTCTTTTCCACTCGGCTCTTGTGACGTTCTTTCCTGTGGCTGCAGCCAGATTTCACAAGAAACTAATTAGCATCTTCATCTTGAAACATGTTAGATGCACATGTGTAAGCTTTACCATCACAGAGTTTGATGGCCAATTAGGCTAATCATCTTCTTCCTGGTGAGGAGGAAGCGAAAAACCTTTTAATTTCATTGCCGTCAGTGTCGTCCGTTCACCAAACATCAATTTGTTTATAACTGAATCCTGCTTTATTAGTTGATATCTCAGCACTCAACAGCAACTGCATGTGACTGGCTTTACTGCCCAAGTACTATTAAAAGTCTGAGTGCGTTGCCCTGTCATTATTGCAGCTTCATCATAAACACCAGTTCAGCAAGATTCCAGCTTCTTCCCCTCTCATTCTCTTGCACTCACTTTATAAAAAATCTAACCTGGAAGTTTTCTTTTACTTAACACAATTCCCTGTTCATCGCCATGCTTCTGTTTATATACATCACTCGTCAGTTTTACTTGTTCTTTTTAGCTCAACCATGGACTGGACTTTTTTTTTTTTTCGTGCCTTCATGCCTTTCACAAAGTGCCAACGCTTTCCCCAAGATAGCTGTGGTTAACACGCGAGATGAAATAGCAAAACTGAGTAACTTGTGTAAAACCAATCGTTTTGGTTGGCTGCACAAATTACAGTTCACACATTTAATTTTGTACCTCCCTGCGTATATTCATTCTGTAAACACACCCGCAGTGAGCAGACTATACAACACCAGCATATGAAACACTATCATAGACGTCTTACCAGGCCTGTAGATTGCACTTCCTGTGAGGATGTATCAAGTTTAAAGCCCAGTTTCACTTCCTGTCTGTTTGACCCTTCGATTACGGGAGTACAGAGTTTGTGACCACATGTGTGTCTGTTTTAGGCTACCAGGCAGTTTCTGGAGGAAATCAACAAGTGGACCAGTCAGCATGGAGTGTCGCCGCTGTCCAGGGAATTGGCCGTCAAGTTCCTCATGGCTCGCAAGTTTGACGTCCTCCGAGCCATTGAGCTATTCCACAGCTACAGGGTAAGAAGACACGAGAGAATCATTTATATTAAAAGTAATTTGCAGTTGTGACGTAGCACTCTCTGGTAGCCATATTGGAAGTCCTCATCTCTTAAACAGTGGCTATCTAAATACAACTTGTCTGTCTAAATACATTTAAGATGAACAAGTTGATTAAGTTTTAATGCCTCTGAAATATTGGGCATTGTTTTAAAATTCTCAGGGCTGTCAATCGATTGAGATATTTAATCGCGATTAATCGCATGATTGTGTATAGTTAATCGGGATCAATCGCAAATTAATCACACTTTTTTTTATCTGTTCTAAATGTACCTTAAAGGGAGGTTTGTCATGTATTTAATAATCTTATCAACATGGGAGTGGGCAAATATGCTTGCTTTATGCAAATGTATGTATTTATTTATTATTGGAAATCAATTAACAACACAAACAATGGCAAATATTGTCTTGAAACCCTCACAGGTACTGCATTTAACATGAAAAATATGCTCAAATCACAACATGGCAAACTGCAGCCCAACAGGCAACAACAGCTGTCAGTGTGTCAGTGTGCTGACTTGACTATGACTTTCCCCAAACTGCATGTGATTATCATAAAGTGGGCATGTCTGTAAAGGGGAGACTCGTGGGTACCCATAGAACCCCTTTTTTCATTCACATATCTTGAGGTCAGAGGTCAAGGGACCCCTTTTGAAAATGGCAATGCCAGTTTTTCCTTGCCAAAACGTTTGAAGCGGTATTTAGCCTCCTTCGCGACAAGCCAGTATCACATGGTTGGTACCAATGGATTCCTTAGGTTTTTGTAGTTTCCTATTATGCCGGAATCTTCATTGTAGCATTAGAGTCAAATTGAGCCCGCTACAACCTCAAAAAGCTTAAGTTGTGTTAATGCGTTATTATCGTGTTAACTTTGACAGCCCTAAAACTTCGTATTGATTTCCACCAAGTTGGCACTGGAATATGGCGCTTTCATGAAGACAATTCAAATTACCTGGTAAATTCAGCTACTCGTAAGGGCTGGGTATCGTTTGAAACCGTACCATTTTGCACAATCGTAACAATTCAATAACTGAGATTAGGCACTAATATCAAAACAATATTTTTTTTCCGGCACCTTGATTTGGGATATATAAACATTTAAACCTTTTTTCATTTAATACATTGTGCCAAACTACTCGGGGGATCAATGTTAAATACAGAACTTTTCCTGCATACAAGACTCCAAATATCAGGAAATATCTGATCAAAGAATAAGTAAACAAGCCTAATCAGTCAACTTAAAGTACTTTTCAACACTTGGTGTTACCAACTCATTTTGGTTGTTCTCTTCCAGTATTAATCTTTGATACTCAGCCCGGTCATACTAAAGTTATGAATGTTACATTACCAGAAAAGAGATGTCTCATCATCACTCTACACCGTGCAAACATGACAGACTATGACCTTTTGTCTCTTTCTCGGCTCAGCTCAAGGTCGTGGGTGAAGGGAAACCTTGGTGGCAGTGATGCTCATGGCTTCTGTCAACAGGTTTAACCAAAGTCAACAAAAACCCAAAGCTGCTTACTTTAACATTGATGGCCATTTGGAAAGCTGTAACAGAGCCAGAAGAGGCAAATGTCTTTATGTGAAGACATTTTTTAGATGAGCTGACTCATCTCAAGCAATAACTCAGGTTGTTTCCAGTTTTCGGAAACCTAAATTTAGAGACATATCTATCTCATAAACCTAAACACTTTTTCTCTTTGAACATTATCGAGAAAACTACACCCACATTGGAACAATCTTATCGCATTATACTGAATATTATCTCCATTATTTCCACAGAACCATTTGAATTATATTAACCTCTTGGACGATTATGACACGGCTGCAAAATCTGTAAGAAGTGGCTGCTGACACATAACTGCTACTACCTTTGTGATTATTTCCGATGGAAAGAAATAGCTGATGACATGTTGCAAAGGACAGTATAAAAGTTTTAAAAGGCCTTTTTAAGACAAAGGGTAGCAGTCAAACAACACAGAGATAGAGGTTGACCCAGAGGTAGAAAGGTGGAGGTCATAAACAGCATCTTCACCTCACTCACAGCACAGTAACATGAGGCCTTTTTTCATTGAACAAATGTCTTAATAAGACCTAGTAGTAGCCAAGCAAGAGATCGCCTAAACAGATGCACCAAAAACCTGGTGCCAGGCACGCACACACACTCGTACTGAATTATACTCCGGGGGGATATTTCAAGACGCAGCATGCAGGCTTATTCAGCTTTCCAGAGAGCTTTGAGCTTATCACGAAATAAGTATTGTCATCAGCAAAGCTCATTGGTTGATACAGCTGAGGTTGTGTGTTATGAGGTTAGACTAAATGAGGAACATAAAGTTTTACAGGGAAGGGTGTGTTGGGCCTGCACACTAAACACAATGGTAGAGTTGAGTATTTCTAGCGTTTGCAAGATAAGTGAAATAAAAGAGCTGGAAGGTGGTTTCTCTGTACATTAGGTTGTTTATTTTTGGATCTTTTGGATCTTTTTTTTTTAAGCGTTAGAGGCGAACAACAGCTGTGCAACTCTATTAAACATTGCTAACCTTTTTGTTTCCTGTTTGTTTGGCATGCTGTATATCTATAAGTGTCTGCTATAAGGGACGTTGAGAGGCCACCTGACTGTGTGCCACCGAGTAGCAGAGAAAAGATGTCTCTTCACTACATATCACTGAAATAGCAGTTGGTGACCTTGGTGATATTATTACCATCAAACCGGAAAAATGATGATCAAGATGAAACCTCCAGGGCAGCGCCAGTGGATCAGACTGCAGGTCTCATTTACTTTATGATCTGAAAATAACATCTAGATAATAACGTAATCAAGGCCTCCTCCTCCGAGCCACGTAATAACTACCAGGGAGTCGAGGATAATGTCTCATTTTGTCCCTAAATGGTCTATACCGCTGTAAATTTCATTCCGGACAAATTTGAACAAGCAAAATGGGGTTTATCTGCTCAAATCTGCTCCGGTTTATCCGCTGCAGTAAACGGAAAGTTCACAGACGTCTCTAATGACCTGAATAGCTTTGAGACGTGGCAGGATTTTACCACCTACCTTTTTAGTAACGTCGCTTCAATCACCAAGTTGGGTTCTTATTTCTGCAGTGAATAGTTGGCCTGCATAAACGCGGCTCATTTATGAATGCCTTGACTGTGACTTTGAGAAGGATTAGTCTCCCCTGCCACGCCACAGTTCATTTAACTGGGTTTAATGCTGCGTCAGCACCAGGACAGAGGCTGGGGACAAGTAATTTGTCAGAACAAACTGAGGGGGAAAGTTTCCAGTGAAGTGTTTGTTTGGTCGTTGGGGGACGTACAAACAGGCCGAGCTGGCATTCAAACTGAGACGGTTGGTCGTGCGAGTAGGGCCTGGCATGAGACGCCAGTGTTTTTGTGTTGTATTATCTATTCTAACTGCTGCATGAGTAGTTTCAGCTAAGACCTGCTGTATTTTAATGAATCATAGCACTTAGATAAACCATTAAGTGCCATTAAGTTTTTTTTTCTTGTCATCATAGTCAGGTTGCCAGTATTCCAGGAAGTAACCACACCCAACCAAAAGATAGTCCAGCTCATAACACCTCTACGTGTCATTTTTACACTCTGGACTTTGTACGGCGCAGACAAAAGTGTTGATTAATGACCTTTTAGAGGTGCTGGTAGGTGGATTTCCTTGGTCCCAGGTCATTTTAACATGTCATAGTCAAACATTTTCTTTTGTTTCAGTGTCATCAATCATATTCTAAGGGGTCGTAAGAAGGGTTGCAGGAGATTTTATTGTGGTCGCCAAATAAATTAGCGGAATTTCTTCCGTCGTCTTTTAAGATTTATATCTGCAGTACACCTTTGAGCCACATGAGGAAGGGATGCATGTATTCGGTCTCATTTATGAAGTGTTTAACATGTGTATATGTTTTCAATAACACATGCATATAACAAAGTTGTGATTTATCAAACATATATCTCTTCAAGATGGTTGGGTTAACCTATTCAAGGTAAGATGATGCGGAAATGGCAGTAAAAAATAATCAGGAACGTTCATTTACGCACCAATTTGCTCGTCTCACGATTTATAGATATAAGGCCCGTTATGAATTAGGACACAATGGTTTGTCATTTTTAAAAAGTGGGTCCCCGGAAAAAAAGTTTGGGAAACGCTGTTATAGATATTAAGTCTCAATCTCTGTTATCATGTACACGTCTTATAGAAACGCATTATGTCTGTCTGCGGAGCTTACATTACTGAGAACATTGGTTGCTGGAACGTTGGTCTTTCTTTCATATTCGTCTCCCATTACCAATAACACATAATTGATTAAAAAAAGAATCTTAAAAGAACAAGGAATAAGTGAGCTGCAGTAAGTGCTAAATCAATAGAGGCAGTTTCCATCATGTCTCCTCGATCAAGTGGAAAAGCCTCAATGAAAACCAAACTAAAATCAGTGCTAGTGAAATTGTGGGGACATTATTTTGGGTTTGACAACTTCTCCTTCAGGAAGGTTAGGTTCATCCTATATTTGTCACTGAAGTTTATTCGTATACCTCTTAATCATAGTTAAGGGCCCACATTATTTAAAAGGAAAAAAAAAAGGTAAATACAACAGTAAATGGAAAAGACACCTCCCATGCTTGGAAGAATGAGTTCAAGAAACTCCCACACAACCTCCTTAGGGGTGGAAAAAAGGAGTGGAAACCTTGCAGAGAGGGATCCTCCTGGCAGGAAAGCCAGGCGGGTAATTCTCCATTGTTCACAGAGAGGAATTCACCTCAAAGTGACGGCCTGTTATGGTTACTGCGTGGCCTGACTTCACCTGCTGTGATCTGTTTTCTTCAGGAAACACGTCTTAAAGAAGGAATCGTCAGACTTCAGCCTCAGGAAGAACCTCTGCGCTCGGAGCTGCTCAGTGGAAAGTTCACCGTGTTGGTAAGAGTGTCCTTTAAATCTCCTCTACAGTTGGCATCCTTTAAATGGAAAAATCCAGTCCAATGTCATATTACAGAACAATTCAAGGATAAGGCAGCCGATATATATGAAGAGATCAAAACCAACACTGAGTTAATCCTACTGACAAGTATTGTCTGTATATCCAAAGCCTGATATAGCTTATTCCTCTATCCCATAGACCTCCATTGTTGCCCAAAAACTATTAGAAACGTGAACAATAAGACAGATTGTTGCACTGTTGCACGTTCTTTCATTATTATGATAAATGTAGGGTTGTCCACGACCAAAGAATTTCTTATTCGACTAACACTTTTAAATTGTCGACTTATAGATTAGTTGATTTAATCGACGGATCTGAAACTGTCTTTCTGCACAAAGAATCACACAAAAGCACCACTTCAAAACTTCCAAATTGCGAATGTAATGACAAGAAAAGTTTAGGGTGCAAATTCTGAAAGCAGGTTCTCATACCGAGGAACTTGTGGTCCTTTTGGGGTGCAAGTTATTGACTGATGTAGCGGGTGGATTTCCTGTGCCAGATAAATTTAGCCTTTTGTCAGCCAAATCACAACTATAAAGATGCCCCCCTTCCACCACACACACACACACACACACACACACACACACACACACACACTCACACACACTCCTGCGTTTCCCTCCTTCCTTCCCCGTTGACGTGCCACAGTGGCATTGATGCTGCACATCCTCTTGTCTGACGTCGGAGGTCTCCAGCCTCGGCAGCAGGCTTCATATCCTGCCTGAGGTATTTTTAGCCCCCATGCCCGATAACGCAGGCTTATTTGCTTACAAAGGACGGCTCCTTTGGTCAGCAGCCTTCATTCATTCAGTGAAGAACCTCCGGCTCTCTTGACACCAGCCGCCTCAACACTGATCAGGCTTGACATGAAAAATATGTCCCGTCTCCCTCTCAGGATGGAAAAAAGAGCTGTAAGACCTGCAGCATCATTATTGACAAGAACGGTTTCTCCTGTTGAATTGTTGACAGCCCTTTTTTTGGCAGCCTGCCAGTAACCAGCATATGAACTTAAGTGCCCCCCTGTGGTCGTTGTTCATTCTCCATTTTTTTGCTGTCTTCCATTCAGCTGCCTTGTTGTCACACTTTAAACCAGCCCCATTTCCATTCAGTCCACTGGTAACATTTCCTTCACAGACATCATAATTCACGTGTCTAATGAGAAATCCAATGGTAGTTATTGGAGATGCAGAAAAATGAGGAAAAGTAACACATTCAGTATGCAAAGAAAATACTTAGTCTCTGGTTTTTATTGAAAATCTTGAGCTCAGATTTAGCCATCTTGCTTAAGAGAACAGAGGGATGCATGGATGGTAATTAATCCAGTGCTAATACTGTCAACAATTAGAGTTGGTAGTGAACAGGGGGCTAATTTATCACACTAGGTCGAATGCTGATA
Organism: Sebastes umbrosus; assembly: GCF_015220745.1. NCBI lineage: Eukaryota > Metazoa > Chordata > Actinopteri > Perciformes > Sebastidae > Sebastes > Sebastes umbrosus. Next base: position 4,930,587 of record NC_051272.1, read on the forward strand.
TAACCTGTTAGTTTTGTGTATTCCAGAGTGTACGGGATCCTTCGGGGGCCTCCATTGCCTTGTACACGGCCAAACTTCATCACCCGAACAAGACAGGCAACCATGTGGTGCTTCAGGCCCTCTTCTACCTCCTGGATCGGGCCGTGGAAAGGTGAGAAGGACTGTAGGTTTTAGGTAGATACCCTGAATATAAGTCTTCTTTTAAAGTATTAGTGAAAAGTTATCTGATCAACACTCGGCATCCGTTTTCCCCTAGAGTAATGTGTCCTGCTTTAGCCCTGGAATCTGGTGCAGGATTTTTTTCTTAAACTAGAAACCTTACCAAATATAATATCACCTAATTTATTTCCAAGTGGGTTAGTTTTCCTTGAGGGAATCCTGAACATGTAATTTGACTATTAAAAGACAGCTTTCTCTGTGTTTCATGGTAACTCTACTGTTTTGAAGTTCTAAGTGTTATGTCTAGAGCTGCAACGATTAATCGATTATTTGTCAACTATTAAATTAATCGCCAACTATTTTGATAATCAATTAATTGGTTTGAGTAATTTTTTGAGAAAAAAGTCTAAATTCTCTGATTCCAGCTTCTTAAATGTGACTATTTTCTGGTTTCTTTCCTCCTCTATGACAGTAAACTGAATATCTTTGAGTTGTGGACAAAACAAGACATTTGAGGACGTCATTTTTTTGGCTTTGGGGAACACTGATCGACGTTTTTCACCATTTTCTGACATTTTATAGACCAAACAACTAATTGAGAAAATAATCTACAGATTAATTGACAATGAAAATAATTGTTAGTTTCAGTCTTAGTTATGTCAGTATGCTGTCTTTCTGCTGTGTTGGAAAAAAACTTGCATTTGCCTGTATAAATTGGTTATTACCTGACCGGTTTGTTAAGATATCCAGAACATTAACAGAGAAGTCTTAACTGTGTTTGCCCACAGCTTTGAGACCCAGAGGAATGGCTTGGTGTTCATCTACGACATGGCGGGCTCCAACTACACAAACTTTGAGCTGGACCTGAGCAAGAAGATCCTCAACCTGCTCAAGGTTTGGCTTACAGCGCTGCATTTAACACATTCACATTAAATGTTTTTATACATGTGCAGTCGATGCCAAACAAAGAGAAATATCTGAGAAAATGGGATGCATGACCCTGAGAAATAGTGCTATTGTAAACACTCCTACATATATTGAAAGGAGGTAGGTTGAATTATCTGCCATTTCCAGAGGAAGTTAATACATAACTGTAGAGCTATGTCCTTCATCCCGTGAAGAAGTAGATTGATTAAAACCGGGTTGATGTCTTCATGGAATTTAGTGCCCATCCAAAGGGCAAAATGAACGGCTCACCGACTGGGTTGACAAGCTTAAGAATTATTTAATCCATACACCGCGGCTGTGTAATACTCAGATGTAGGCATACTTGCAGGTACCTTGCCAAAATAAGCACCACTGATTTGTGCTTTAAGGATCTAGTAGTGTCTCATCTGGAGTCAATAACGCAGACACTTATGTGGCCACATCAGCAGCAACAGCATGTATTTTGTGCCCACATATTGATCTTAACATTGACTGCAGCTGTGCTAATCAAATTCAGTTAATATATACAGTAGAACCACAATCTTAAAGTGAGAGGATGAGCTTTTGTGATTACACTATCCAAGTCGTGTTTTGAGGATAAAGTACTTTATTTTAAAGACAAAACAAACTAGCACGATTGTCTAAATCAATGATTCTCAAAGAGGGGTCCAGGGACCCCCAGAGAAATAATTTGCTATAAATTATTAAACTGTGCTGTATCACTAAAAAGTATATATCTACAGATGGGAACCATTTGCGCCAATAAAACAAGCATATTGTGTCCATCACTACCACCCACATTAGCTTTGGGCCAATAAACTGATATGATTGTGACACATCACGTCAATCAGTCACTTCACTCAGAGCGCAACTAACCCTTCCTGCTGCTGCTTAGCTTAAGCTTATTCGCTAGCTAGCTGGTGAGCATGGAGAAGTATTTGAGTCAGTCCACATCATCAAGTGACGCTAAGACCAAACCAGCTAAATTGAGAAAATATGACGACAGTTATATCGAGCGACAGCGACGGGAGACTAAAATGTGTCTTCAGGTGCTAGCCAATGAAACCGGCCAAGCTAAAGTGACATTTGATTATATCGGGGCAAAACAAAGTGGTATTAACTTGATTTAAATGAAAATGTGTTTCTGTTTATCACTATCAAACAGGTCTGAAGTATTTAGGTTGAAAAGTTTTAGAATACAAATAGTTCCAATGTCATCTAAGAGTACAAATGGTAGTAAGCATTATGCTTATAATGGTGTTATGATTATGAGGGGTTTGTCTCAAAAGGTTTGAGAACCCCTGGTCCAAATGATGACTTCATTTTCATAATCCGATTTATTTATTCTGTACTTACACAGAATAGAAATAACAGCTAGGAACAATAATGACCAACAATAAAATAAGAATACAATAATAATAATAATATAAAATGTCTATATACAAGTCAAGTGTTGTAGAAGTTGCAAACACTGTATGTACAGTGAGTAGGATTTATAGGATTTATATTGGCAGTGACAGATGATATGTACATATTACAAAACAATTGCATTAAAGACTGTAAATTATCTATAGCAGCAGCAGCAGATATTTGGGTGAGTGAGGCCCCACAGAGATATACCTTTAATGCATGACTGTACAATAAGTTAAAACCCTTCTCCTCATTTCTCCAGGTCCGCTCCTCTTAACGTTCTCACTCACGTTCATTATTCATTCATCCATCTTCTTACAACAACATCAACCCTGTTGTGCTCCCTCTATAGGCTGTTGACCCAACACTCATTCATTATCTGCTACATTGTTAGTGTGTAGTTTCACATTTGGACCTCCATTTCCTGGCTAATGTCCCTTTTCCCCTGATTTTGTATGTAAGTTGCTCCATTTCCTTTACTTATTCTACTCGTTCCCTCCACTTCTCTGTTGTGGGACTCCATTTCAAAAGCATATTTTTTTGTTATAAGTTTGAGAGCAGTTATCTTTGATATTCTAATTAGGTACTCCTCCTCGGCTTCCAACCACTGCCCTGGGGATTTTTCCCGAGCAGAATAAAAGCATGAAATAAATCCTGGTGAATCTGAAATAGTCTGTTATAAGTTGTTGCTGTCTCTCTCCACCAGGGGGCGTTCCCCGCCAGGCTGAAGAAGGTGTTGATTGTCGGCGCCCCTGTTTGGTTTCGAGTGCCCTACAATCTGCTCAGCCTGCTTCTCAAGGAGAAACTCAGGGAGAGGGTAAATGGAGGAGCTCATTTTCTAACACTTGCTCCATGTTTATGATGATACTTAGTTTAGAAAATTCTGTTTAGTTTATCTGGAGTGGCATACAGTGAGCGAGAAGGCAACTCAGTGTCATTGATTGTTGCAAGTGATCATTTGATTAGGGGCTTCTCTCCAGCCACTAATCCACCCCGCTGCCTCATACATCGCTGGGATGTTAATGCTTGAATCACAGGAGTCGATCACCCGGCCTACATTAATGTCACCGAAGAATTTCATTAGTATGGATTTCTGGAGAGTCACCTGATGGTCGACTGTAAATTGTGTTTCAGGATTATTCTTACAATCAAGAAGAGACAAATAAACAAATACTGTTTGACATAAAAAATGGGAAAAAGAATAATCAATACTAGTTATCAGCAAGTTCAGCCCTCCACCACGGGCTACCATTTGTTCCCCACTAGGGGTCGCTAAAGCTTCAAAGGGGGTTGTGAGGCCTCTTTTTGAATTTAAAGGGACTATTTGTAACTTTCAGAAATGCTTGTTAACAGTGACACCTGTGGCCGTGAAATGAACTAAAGTCAGCGTCGGGCTCGCGCTTGCTCGCTCTAAATATACCTGAACGAGCATCGCTCAAAACAGTGAGGCGACACACGTCAGCTAAAACCACAATATCACTCTATATTTCAGCTGCTTGGTAGTAATGTTAGCTGACCAGACGAAGGTCTCTCCATGAACATGATTTAGATCTGATCTTAGTGTTGGCTTTTCCTCCCTCAACGCAGGCTGATGCAGCAAGGCTCTGCAGCATGTCTCCCTGCTCTCTCCGCCCGCAGCCGGAGAGAGCAGAGGAGACACCGGCACCCGGTCGGTAACGAGACGATAACGTTACTCGCTGAGGCGCTCCGTCACTTCACAAGACACGGGAAACCTCTGTTGGTCTGGAGGAGCTGCAGCATTTATTTCTGCACAAACGTCCCCTGTGCATTCACTAGATATTCTCAGAGCTACTAACTCTTCTGCAATGTGGAGTGAGCACGCGTTCACGTCTAGATGTTGAGCGAGCTGAGCGAGAACGCGCGCTGTCTTAGTGAAGGCAGGCAGGCAGAGGAGGAGAGGCAGCGGCCACACGCGAACGCGCATATGCGAGCGCGCATGTGTGGCGACCTGTTACATTTATACGTTTAAAAAGTTACAAACAGTCCCTTTAAGAGGTGTAAGACAACTTTTTAAAAAATATATGCAGTTGGTCTATATCTCAGCATTTTCCATCATTTCTGTGAGAAAACTAAAAGAAATTATTTTTTAAAGTTTTATATCTTTGTTATTTAAGATATACACTTTTAAAAAACTCACAGAAGAAGGACACGGTGAACACAAGTTATATTCACAGAGCCTTCCCTCTCTGCTGAACAGCCTCGTTCTGCATTAGAAAAGTATGCAGTTAAAACAACCAAAGAGCTAATGGAACAATGGTCAAGCGTCAGGGTGAAGAAAACACTGAATTTGTCAAAAAAGAAGCCTCTTAAATATGAATAATTGTTAAAAAATAAAAAAAAATATATATACACAATACAGAGAATTTTATTAAAAGTTCCTAAAAATAAAAGGAAAACTCATCTCTGATGTGATATTCACAGGAAATTATCTGCTCAAAATTCATCCAAGGTGCTTGTTTTACACAAACTTCCTGCAGTTATTGTGTTCACTATTTGGTTTAATTGTACAGTTAATCTGTTGTTCTGTACTGTTATTGTTGTACATTGATGTATATGAAATATCCATAGAATAAGTCACTTAGTTGTCAGAGGTCGTTAGTTTACTCAGTGATAGAAAAAGGGTCCCTTAAGGAAAAAGGTTGGGAACCAGTGTGTGTGAACTTATTGACCTCTGTCGATCCCTTTCTCCTCTAACTCCAGGTTCAGATGGTGAAAATGGCCGAGCTGCGCCAGCACCTCCCCAGAGACTGTCTCCCCCAGCACCTCGGCGGCCTGCTGCCTCTGGAGTCGTACAGCTGGAACCAGCAGCTGCTGGCGGGGCAGAACGGCCGGGTGGACCCGGTGGACGAGCTGGTGGGCATTCCAGTGGAAGATGCTTCCATTCACATCCCCGGACCCGAGTCCATGCGCCCGCAGGAGCTGCTGACGCACCTCGGCAGGCTTCAGCGCACGGGCATCCATCTTGAGTACGAGGAGCTCCGCAAAGAGCCGCCGCCCGGAACCTTCCACTGTGCACAGTGAGTTTACGGCAGCAGACGTACTGTACATATCTGCTTCAGACTTCAGGGATAACATTTGGAGCATTGAAGTTTCATGGGATCATTACTCAAAACAAGGAACCAATAGACAATTCCCTGACTTATTACTTTTTGTAAAAGCAATTAATTAGTTTACTTTCCCCCCGGGAACGATTAAAGTTACACCCTAAAACGAATGTCCCAGTTTAGGCTACTTGTGTTCAATGGGTGAATAATTATAGTGGACCTGAGCTCACACTACCAGCAGAACAAGTAGACAAAATGATAATCAGTTCTGTTAGAGCTGAAACAATTAATTGATTAGTCATTTAACATAAAATTAATCTGCAACTAATTTAATAATCATTTCAGCAATTTTTCAAGCCAAAATGCAAATTTTTGATGGTATCAGCTTCTTAAATGTGAGGATTTCATCTTTGAATATATTTGGATTTTGCACTGTTGGCTGTATAATGCATGTACAGTAAAAACCAATGCAGCTAGTAGGGCTGAGCGATATGGACAAAATCTTCTATCATGACGATATAGGTAATTTCATATCTCAATAACTGTAATATAAATCACAATATAGCATGTTTTCTGGTAATTTTATAACTTAATATTCTAAAATAAGCACATGGTAAAGCCTATTTTTGTATACTCTTGTGAATTAAATACTTGACAAATGAAAAGTAGAGTATTTTCTCATTTTAAGGACTTAAGTGCAAAATCAACACAACAGTTTTAATCAAAATTATGGAGAAAAAATAAATAAATATTGCCCTAGCCTATATCATGATAGAGATGACATAGAAAAATATATACAGTAGACATTATTATATTGTTTTGACGATATATATCGGCATATTGCCCAGCCCTAGCAGCTAGAGGCTGCTCCAGCTCCATTAGTAAATGTTGGTTTTATTTGTCTACAGATCAGCTTACAATCAGGAGAGGAATCGCTACGGCGACGTACTGTGCCTCGATCAAACAAGAGTTCGTTTGAAATCCAGAAGGAACGAGGTGGGTGATTGTTTTAACAATCTGCACATTACAGTTGTCATTCATGTGAAAATAAAAAGACTGCCAGTTCCATTCATGATCACTCTCAGCTGCCGAGAAGCGTGCCAAGCTTCAGCATGTTTGAAAGGCTGCCACGCCGCCAGGTTTTTGTCCAGAAAGTGGAACCAGAGTATTTTCATTCAGCTGTGTTTACTCCTCTAAAATAACTGAATACTCTATCAGCCCCGTGTAGACAGCTGAGCTCTACAGTCTCATTCAGGTCATAGCACCATTCACCTTTTAGCGTTTTCTTGAACTGACGTGATATACTTCAGATTTTGCGAGCATCCTCCATCTTTGTAACAAAGCTTTGTTGTTCCCACAGAGATCAGACTACATCAATGCGAGCAACATGGACGGCTACAAACAGAGGAATGCATACATTGGTACTCAAGGTATGACAACTGCCACATTGCTGAAGTATTTAAAGAGATACTTAAATATTTAATTGTATGTATAGATGGATACATGGATGGTTTCACAGAGAGAAAACATTTTGACGAAAATGTAATGACTTTTCGGCGACTAAAGCAAGACTAAAACTATGAAGGATAAAAATGACTAAAATTTGACTAAAACTAATAAGCATTTTCGTGTTATGTGCATACAATGATCCACTCTGAGGTCAATTTTTTAATTAAAGAATCGTTAGCAGTAAATGAGCAGTTGAGAACAGCAAAGGGTCTCAAGATTATTTTCACTACCATGTCAAAAAGTAGCAGTTGTCTTTATTAGTGTTTAATATGAGTGTAGTTCATTAAGCTGCTATTCTATGTTCCATTACACTACAGTGTTCATTTTGGCAGCTCTTTTAGATTTAGTTTTAGTCCTACTCTAAAGACAAAAATAATTATTAGTTTTAGTCACATTTTAGTAATTGTTATCCTTCATAGTTTTAGTTTTACTCGACGACAACCCAAAACGTTTTAGTCCAGTTTTAGTCGACCAAAATCATTAGATTTTAGCCAACTTTTAGTCAAATTGTTTTCTCTCTTAATGTTTTCAACTGTTTTTTGATTTATTAAAATGTCCTTTTTTTAGTCATCAGATTATATCGAACATTTTAGTCAACCTTGTCCAGCCAAAACCAATAATTTTGTCAAACTAATTTCACATAAGATTCTATCTTATCATTACCTTATTAAAACACAGGTTGAGTCCTCCTGACTGCGCTCATCAGTGATGCGTCAGTCGCACCCACTCAGCCTGTTATGAAAGCCAATCCACGCTGACCGACATGCAAAAATATGTGTTGATCAACAACCCGAAACCCGACCCACTCTGCAAACTTTATGCATTACAGTAACACAATTGTCAGGACTGAAGACTGAGACACAGAGAGAGATGGACTGAGCACCGCCGCTGCAGTCAATGATATTGCATATTTTATATCGTCACCGTTTAATGAGTTTAATGACGTCAGTTCCGTCTCATCATCGTCTCGCCTTAGTCATGGAAAAAAAGGTCGTTGTCGAACATATTTCGTCATAGTTTTCTTTAACAAAGTTAACGCTATTACACTGATCATCGACTGAACTGAAGCCATTTTAATGTGCTTTGAATCTCCTGTTGTACTTGTGTAGGACCATTGGAAAAGACCTACGGTGATTTCTGGAGAATGGTCTGGGAACAAAACGTGCTCATTATCGTCATGACAACCAGGTAAGTTTAGTAGATTTTTTTAAAAAATGCCAAATATAACTTGATATATACAGTGTATACATATAACTTGTTTATTGAGTCTGGAAAAGCTGCCAGCTTCTGTGACTTAAATGTATTTCATCAAGTATGTCGTGTCTCTGTGCTGCAGGACAGATGAGGGCAGTCGGAGGAAGTGTGGACAGTATTGGCCTCTGGAGGAAGGAGGGCAGGAGGTCTATGGCCACATGGCAGTGGTTAACCAAAGGGTGGACCACCACACCCACTACAACCACACCACCCTCGAACTGCACAACACTGAGGTACCACTGCAACAATGTGTATTGCAACCGGAAAGTTCATGTCGCAACAATCTTCCGTTTGTTAACGAACATGCTAGGTCATACCTGCGTAAGATATTTTTTTTAATTTCTGGCCCACAAATTGCTGTAATTAGATCCATCTTCCCCTCTTTATCTGGGTCAGGTGGAAGCAGGATAAGCAATGTAGCCCAGACGTCCCTTTTTAAACAAATTAGATACAAGCTGCTGATAGGTGTTTTTTTTTTTTTTTTTACTTTGCACAGAGCCAAGCTTGTTTCCGGTATTTACTTTATGCTAAGCTAAGCTAAACACCTGCTGGCTCCAGCTTTCTATATAACGTACAGACACGAGAGTGGTATTGATTTTCTCATCTAGCTCTTGGCAAGTAAGCATATATTCCTTTAATGGTGCCATCATGCCATATTTCAAGAGCGTGACGTACAAGAAGCATGCAGCTAAAATCCTCTTTTATCCATTCAGACATGTGAACAGAGACAAGTGAGTCATTTCCAGTACCTCAGCTGGCCCGACTACGGCGTTCCCACCTCAGCAGTGACTCTCATTGACTTCCTGGGAGCTGTGAAGAGACAACAGAGGAAATTGGTGAAGGGTTTGGGGCTTCAGTGGGCCGGCCACCCACAGGGACCCCCGATGGTGGTCCACTGCAGTGCAGGGATTGGGAGAACAGGTGAGATCCTTAAATCGTATATGCCTGAATTCGCCTCATAGTTTGTTTTTTTTAAGGCAGTATTAACAACCATTAGCTGTTTCCATCAACGTTTTTTTTATGCGCGTTTTGATATATTGCATTACAAAAGCTGTATGGAAACTTCCTCAAATGCGCAAATTTACGTTCCCCTTGAAGGTTTGTCGAAGAAGATTTGTGCTAAAAGTTTTGTGGAAACACCTTTGCCGAATAACTTGTGACATAGCGAACATGTAACTCACATGACTGATCAGCTGTTTTCACTGTTGACGTCTTCGCGGATATATTTTTATAATGTCTTCTAGGGCTGCTCGATTATGGCGAAATCATAATCACGGTTATTTTGGTCAATATTGAGATCACGATTATATAAACACGATTACTCGTCGACTTTGGAAACTTTGTGCATTTAGAAAGAACATTTTGAAGCCTACATTTTGAAGTTAAATGCATCAATCTGGTGCACTTTGATCAATGAAGAACTTTGTGTTCATGTAAACAATTTTGTGCTCTAGTAAACATTTAATCATAAACACATTAGTTGTATAAATATGAACGGTGATGACGCGGCAAAAAAAGTCACACCCACGAAGCGTGGTAAACGAGACGGGGGTCCGTGTTTCCAGACGGGTCGGGTGGATTGATGGAAACGTGCCTAATTTGCTTTTTTTTTTTTCGACATTTCAAAAGTTTGCTTAAAATATGTTTGACAATTGAATGGAAACACAACTATTGTCAATAATCCCTTCTTAAAAAGTGTCGCTGCTAACACGCCCTGTTGCTTGCAGGTACCTTCTGTGCCCTGGACATCTGTCTGTCCCAGTTACAGGACGTAGGCTCACTAAATGTTTGCCAGACGGTGCGACGCATGAGAACACAGAGGGCCTTCAGCATTCAAACCCCGGACCAGTACTACTTCTGCTACAATGCCATTTTGGAGCACGCCCAAAGGCAGGGCCTGCTCCCAGCCAATCAGTGAGCTTCAGCCCTGACTTCCCCAAATTAATCCATGAGCCCTGAGATTTCAGTCTGTTAACCCCGAGCTGTGTTGTGTGACCAATTTGTGAGCCCAGGAAAGTTAACTTCCTCACAGAAGCTGTTTTCTGAAACTAGGCCATTCTTCATTGGCAAGCCAGACCAAGACGAGACAGTGACGAGAAAAAGGCTTGAGTGTTGACATTACGATGTTTCAATGTGATAACATTCTCGCTTCCAACAATGTGACATTTTTGTTTCTGCCGAACATATCTCAGACAATACGTGGCGGCGTGAACAAACCGCTCCCGTGTTGTGCAGTTTAGTGGTCTGTGGTCAGGCACAATGAGGTAATGTTCATTAACCTTTTTGTATATTTATTTGCCACTTTAAACCGATGGTTTAGGGGACCTTTAAAGGAGTAGTTCACCCCAAAATAAAAATTCAATCATTATGCACTCATCCCATGTCAGTTAAAACTCCACTAAAGTTTGTATGACTACAAAACAATGAAAATGACTTTTAATTGCATTCCAGTCAAATTATCCTTAAATGCTAAAGTTAAAGGAACAGTGTGTAGCTTTTCTGGGGATCTATTAGCAGAAATGTAATATAATATTCATAACTATATTTTCATTAGTGTATAAGCAGCAAGAATTGTTGTTTTCATTGGCTTAGAATGAGTCCTTCATATCTACATAGGGAGCGGGTCCTCTTCACGCAGTGCACTATGTTGCTCCGCCATGTTTCTACAGTAGCCCAGAACGGACAAATCTAGAGAGCCTAAACACGTTTTTACGTTGCCCGAAGGCCACCATAGCTCTCCGACACGCTTGTGAAACTGCGGTAACATGAGCCGCAGAGTGCTAAACCGTGGTACCGCCCGCCGCCGTCTGACTTCCGGTGCTCCTAATGTTATTATGGTATGGATGGCCTCTGAGCGAGGTGAACGGCGTTACCACAGTTTTACACTCGGCGGCTCACGTTACTGCAGTCTTAGAAATGGAGGAGTGAGTGTAGGGGTACTCTGTTGGTTGCAATCTGCAACCTACAACCAGGCCCCTTTAACATGGCCATTGTGTGCCAAAAGGCATGTTACTTTTCTCCCCACAATTGCTGTGGAAAGTTTGTTTTTGTAGCCAAATGAATGCCCCATAAGCATAATTACTGTACACGTACAATATCTTGGTCAGATGCAGGAAGTTAGCACTAAATGTAATAGTTTTGAAAAGAGCTGAAATGGAACAGTGGCTAACTTTTATGGGGGTTTGTTTGTACAAATTGTATTTATTGGAGTATTTAGCGACATGGGGCAAGACGTAAGTTACGGACACATTTTTCATTTTGGGGTGAAATGATCCTTTAACTAAGTACACCATTTTTTTTTTATTCCAAATAGGGAGCTTGATCTCCACTGTCATGCAACAATAATAGGATTTAGTAATACTTTTCACACCTCCTGTGTCCAGGAAATATTGTGTAGTGCATTTTTAGCACATGGTATGTGTCACGTAGATGGTACGAGCTAGTCTCAGGAGTGTCATACTGAACACAAGGAGGTGAAACTTGTTATCAAAAAAACAATTAAGTCAGAAAGTCTTTTGCCAAGAAGTTGTTGCATGATGCATTCTCCTCCGCCTTAGTAACGGCAGTAAAGAGGAGTAAAGCGCATCCAAAACGATGATGACGGCCGTTACATCCCCTCTGTGATCGCTCATTAAATTGCTGTCCATGTGAATTCCTCTTAAGTTTTGTATTTCCAATTGTGTTCACTGAAAGCCTTCAGTGTATCGCTGCCACAGCAGGGAAAAAAAATGGATCCGTGTCATGTTATAACATGAAATGTTGATTGATTTAACAAGATGTGTTTCGCGTTATAACAAGATATTTTCACGTTATTACAACATACAAACGTATCCCATTATAACAAGAAAATTTCTTGTTATAACAATATACTATTTATCTTGTTATAGAGTGAAACTTTTCATTTTAGCAGCTTATTGTTATAACATAAAACGTTTCACGTAACGTGATCATCACTTATATTATAATGTGAAATGTTTCACGTTATAACAATATACGTGATGATCACGTTATAGATTGAAACATTTTATGTTATAACAATAAGTTATCACATTTTAGCACGACAAGTTTCATGTAATAAGATAAATAGTATATTGTTATAACAAGAAAAGTTTCTTGTTATAACTTGATATGTTTGTATGTCATAATAATGTGAAAATGTGTTGATATAACAAACTTTTTCCATTATAACGTGATGCTAATCCGTTTTTTTTTTTCTTGGTGTGGCAGCTGTATGCTTCCATAGAAAGCCCAACCTTCCACCTCACCTTGAGATTTCCCGACTTTCAGTACAGACCAGTGACCGGTGTCTACTGTATATTGCCGCCTTCGCTCACCTAGCAGTGCCATCACGCTTTAGTGATTGTGGGAATGTATCGCCAAGCGCCCACACACATGCACACGCACGCATTTAGATCAGTCTGTGACTAGAGCAGCGACTATGCCATCGAAGCGCAGCGCACATCTGTGGAAGTCATCAGTTAAAACCTCACGAGTAGTGCAATACTTCCCTCTTCTTGTTTTACACAAATCACGTCTTAGCACTTTTAAATAACTATTCCCAACGTGCTCTGAGATTAGTCATCATAGTGACGCATAAAACTTAATTCTGTAGGTCTACACGTGATGCTGGGATGTTAAATTTAGTAATGCTGAAATATAAAACATATAGTGACATTTTGGACTTACTGTAAACATCTGCATAGAGCTTTATTGGGACAAATCAAGAGGATTTTTACAGGGAGGCCGGACATTAATGATAGAATAGCTGAATAAGCATGCACACAAATCTGTGCCTCCACCCTATAGAGTCCTTCTCGGGCACTTGAGAGTCAGAAAATGTTGTCTGAAGTATAATTTCATTATTATTGTGTTACGTTAAGTTCTACAGACTGTGGTTGTAATCAGTGCTTTCATCTGGTCCCAGTATCTTGCCATTATTATAGAGTACATGTACAAAAACTGAGTGTCTATGTGTGTCATACGTTGCATTATGTTGTTGCCGGGTGAAAAAAATAAAATGTGTTCTTCGCTACAGAATTCATATTGAATTTGCTTGTAGTGAAGCATTTTTAAGTCTGCCATCCTCATGCACTCTGATTTTTAGGATTATTTTTTTCCTTTCAATGATGGACGCAAAATGTGCCCTATTTTTATTTTTCTATTGTATTCAACTGTTTTCATACGATTACCCAGGATATACAGTTATCTACATTAATTTTATATTTGTTTTATTATAACCTATTACTTTATCATTCGTATGACTATTGAATCAAGCTATACTGTATTAAATACAAACTATGTCAACATATACATTCGTAAAGCTGTGTTTTTTTTTGGCTTACTAAGCTGATTTATTAAGTAATGTATTAATGTTTCTCATTTTCTATTAAGAGTTTGTTGATTATGTTTTTTTCAATTTGGCCATTACAGTTTGACTGTCATGTATACTATCATACATTATTAAGACTTCTATAAAAGTAGAGTGTATAGTAAAAGATTGTAAACCTGTTAAGACGAGACAACGGATTTCAAGCTTTCTACCCACCCTAAATCTAACCTAAACCAAATTCATCTCTCATTACAAGGCTGGATAATGATTACCAGTCATTTCATCTGACAGTTTAAGATCCAAATCATCACTTTTCTTTTGAAATACAGAGCCGGTGGTTGCAGTAACACTCCTACACTGCTGCGCACACTCAACAAAATACCATGAATGTAGCTAGACTGTGGGGTTTACCACCACACCAAAGAGAGCAATGTAAGCAACAGCGTTGAAAGAGGAATACCCACAAAATGATGTGTACTCCCAGTACGTTGAAAAACTGCAGCCGTGAAGCGTTCTGGGAGCTGAATTCAGCAGCGCGTGGGTATTTCTCGCTCAACAATGCTTATTTTTGGGTGTGGTATTGTGTCCTCAGGGCAAAGTATTGCTCTCTATGTATTGCAGCAGTAAAGCTGACTGAGATTGGGCGTATGCATAAAGTATTCATTGACAATTTTCAAACTTTTATTTTTCATTAAATGGCACACCAATATTCCTGTATTACACGCGTCGTCACTGCATCACAAGCCTAAATCCTACACCTGATGATATGCTCACAGACATAGGCAATAACATAATAGTCTTTACCTCATAAAATGAAGGTATTGAACCTTAGAAAACAAACTTTGAATCAAGAATTCTGCTTTTTGTTGCTACTGCTGAGCCTTTGACTGCGTCTATCTAGAATCAAGTACACAGAAAAAAAAGTTTGAAAACCTTTAGAACTATATATTTTAACCACATGAGACTTAATTGAATAGTTTTTAACTTTGATGGAGACTTTCATGAATGCACAACCTAATACAAAAACCTCATGGAAAGCTTCTTCAACTTGAGAATCTGTAATTAGACAGAAATGTAAAAAGTTAAACAGTTAAAAAGTTTTCAAGGATCATAAAGTCAGCCTCTCATACATGAACGGAGCTGCTCCATCAAGTTAGACTGGATTTACTAACCTTCTTGTAAAAACAGTCATTATTTGCGTGTTTCTCGTAACTGTAGTCTTCAGAAGAAATTTATCATAAGAAAAGGCAACTTTCCTAATTTCACCATTGTGATGCCTTAAAAGGCCATGGAGGCTTATTTGTTTATTTAATTTATTATTATTATTACTTTTTTCTCTTTGTATTAATATAATTTTTTTTATTCTATTCTATCTTTTTATTATTATTATTTTTTTTCTTAATTTTATTTCAATTCTGAATGCTGAAGTTGTTTTCTCTAGTAATAGAATTTAGAAATTGTTTTATAAACTATTGTAACTACAAACTGTAAATTGCATATGAAAACAACCTTGAAAAAATAAAGTAGGAAAAAAAAATAAAAGGCGATGGAAATAAAAGCAAAGATTACAAAAGTTAGACTTCTCTTAACTTTGTTGTATTTAGTGTGATCGTCATATTGCAAGTGAGAAAAGTAGTAGTTTACCTTTTTTTAGAAGCATCAATTTGAATACTTTCATGAATGGTTTAAGTAAACCATCAGCAGCTCTTAACAGTGTTAATTGTTACAGTTGTTAAATTAATTGTATTACAGTTGCTTCTGTGGAGCACCACCCACGGCCTTAACTGCTTCCAACGGTCTCTGTAGGAGAGTTTATTTTAAAAGGGCAATAAGAAACGAGTGTTACGTGTATTAAGATAAGTATTCTCTTGTTGTGTGGTAATTTGAATGAAGCACTTTAGAACAGATTAAAAAATACAAAGGCTTTGGTTTGACTAAAGCTACAAGATGCACAATTATTACCAAAATCTAACAATTAGCCATTCTATAGAGAGTTTCAAATGAATTTCATTGCTAGGTAACAGCTTGGGTCCTTGTTTGATTCCTGTCAGATGATGTCATTCACATACACTGCAACAGAAAATAAACTGGAATGTTTATGTTTACAACTGAGATATGGTCTATATTTATAACAATTTATACTTATATATTTATGATTCTATTGGAAATAATAATGCAACACAATATTTATTAAACATAATATAAACCACTGAAATGTACTGCACAGGTAGAATGTAAGAAGGTCCAGAACAATTCCTGCACAATTATATTATAATATAATATTTCAATATATAATGTGGGGTGGTAGTTGCTCAGTCCTTATGGGGACTTGATTTGGGAACCGGAGGGTCGCTGATTCAAGTCCACTCACGGACCAAGTACAGAATGTGATCTGGTAGCTGGAGAGGTGCCAGTTCTCCTCCTGGGCACTGCCGCGGTGCCCTCGAGCAAGGCACCAACCTGCAAACTGCTCCCTGGGCAGCTGATTAATTGCTGCCCACTGCTCCTAATAATAGCATGGGTTAAATTTAGAGAGTACATTTCCCTGTGTGCTGTGTACAAAAACAATGTGTGACAATAAAATCTGATTTACATTCCATAAGTCATATAAAGAAAAAGTTTATGTAGGTGAGGAGTTGAAGAGTAATATTCCCTCAGGTGTCACAGATTCTCTCGTTATGCCTTTGTTGGCAATAATTAGGACAAAAACAAAAGCATTGTTGGAGTAAAAGTTATTTTATTTCATATTTGACAAGTACAATAAATATGACAATAAAAGACAGTGGACACTCAAATATTTTACCTATAAATAAAAAGTATAACATAACACAATGTAAATTATTTTTTACTTAGTAAGTGGGAAAAGTATTATCACAAAAATATACTTTAAGTATTAAAAGTAAAAGTACTTATAATACAGAATGACCCCTTTCAAAGTGTTAAATTATAGATCTCATTGGATTATTACTGATCATTAACATGTTTGCAGCATTTTAATGATGTAGCTGGTAAGATAAGATAAGATAAGATAAGATAGAACTTTATCAATCCCGAAGGAAATTCTTGTGCCAGAGATTGCTCAAAAATACAACAAAATTGCAACAAGTTCAAGTGTATAAAATAAAAAAGTACTATTTCTAGCACTAGTGCCCAATAGAATAACAATTAAGTAAGATACATTTAGTAAAATGAGTAAATAAGATAAGATAAGTAAAATAAAAAAGGTAAAGTAAGCTAACAAACTGAAAAATAAGTATTATTTATATTTATGCATAATTTATTTTAATTATACACATGTTGGACATTAATATTGCACACAATGAACAGTGATATTGCACATGGTGCAGGTGGAGCTAATTTAAATTTTTATATATGTTTATATTGCTGCAGGAGATTTAAATTATAACAATGCATCTTATTTTATTTGTTGAGTTCATGTTTTGTATGTAAAACATGAACCTGACAAGTAACTACAGCTGTCAAAGAATGAAGAAGTAGTAGAGGAATAAAACCTAAATAAAGTACAAGCACTAAAGCACATAAGTAGAGTAAATCTACTTAATTACTTTCCAACCTCTGTCTCCATCCTTTACCTCCAGTGTTTAGATGTAGAGTTTAGATGAAGGTCGGGTTGTTTCTCTGCTTTTAGCGGGTGATATTCAAAATAAAATGACGTGTATAGTTGTGTGCACCAATGAAAGCTGAGGGGGGCGTCTCCAACTATTTTGTTACAAACACGAATCCGGAGTAAAGGAGTCTTTTTCCTGGGTATGTAACAGCTGATTAAACTACATTATAATAACACTATTGCTGCTTTAACGCGTGAATGATGTTTATTATGAAGCGGAGCGCGTTTTGTGGTCAGTCGCGTCTTTCTGTGCGTGTTCTTTTAGGTGAATTGAAGAAGGGGGGGTGTTTTTATGCTCGACTATACAGAAAAACATACCGAGATACATGGTAGAAATGTGCAGGACGTCATTTTGTCGGCTGGTAAACAACGTCCTCCGGGTTGTGTGGAGGTTAATGTGAAGCATCCCGATGTCTGCAAGTGGAAACATTCAGTCTGCAGCAGCGTTGTGTTGTTGTGTTGAGCCTGTAATGGATCTGTAGAGAGAGAGAGGAGGAGGAGGAGGAGGAGGAGGAGGAGGGAGTTGTTGTGGTGAGACAGGTTAGACATTTTACTCTCCGACTATTGAAGTAAACAAAGAATAGGATTTGTTCGGAGCGCGGTCGTCCTCTCTCTCTTTCTCTGTTTCTCTCTCTGCAGGAGAAATGGAGCTGCGTGTTGTTTTGCACGGAATGGCGAGATGTTTCCACAGTTCCCGTTCCGTTTGACTTTGGCATTGTTTAGTTAAGGGCAACTGGATCAGCTGGAGAAAAAAGATGCAGTGTTTTAGCCCATAAACCTACAGGCCCCCTTCACTTCACCGTGTGCCCACTACACCACCGGCGAGCATGCCAAGCATTTAGAGGATGATGCATTTTGGTGCCTTTTGTTTGGAGAGTGGAAATACGCACGTCGAGCGACGCGGAGTGCCGAGCAGACAGGCAGGCAGAGCCGTGTGTAGTGTGTGTAGGAGGGGGGGATCTCCACAGCCCTGCAGTGCCTTCTCTCTTGCATGCTTTTGCACAAAACTTTAACAAAAAATAATTGTTACGCTGCAGAAAAATGCTCTTACATCGTGCGTAAAGGTGTATTTTTTTAGTCAAATGCTGCAGTGCCTTCTCTTGCAAATTTAAAAAAAATATATAATTGTTAAGCTGCAGAAAAAACTCTCTTATCTTGCATGCTTTTGCACAAAACTTAAAAAAAAAATACATGTTAAGCTGCAGAAAAACACTCTTATATCGTGCTTAAAGGTGTATATTTTTGTACTGAAATGCTGCAGTGCGTTCTCTTGCATGCTTTTGCACAAAACTTTAACAAAAAATAATTGTTATGCTGCAGAAAAATACTCTTGTAAAGGTGTATTTTTTTAGTCAAATGCTGCAGTGCCTTCTCTTGCATGCTTTTGCACAAAACTTTAAAAAAATAATTGTTAAGCTGCTGAAAAATACTCTTATATCGTACGTAAAGGTGTATTTTTAGGTTTCGGCATGCAGGTAATGTGGGGAAAGCCAGTCTGCTGGATAGTGGAGGACTAGTGTGTGTGTGTGTGTGTGTGTGTGTGTGTGTCGCTGCTGCAGCCTCCTGTAGCTGCTCCTGCTGGATCCTCTCTGCAGCCTGGATCCTCTCTGCTGCCCGGGCTGGAATGAGGAATCCCGGGCTGCTTGGTGTTGCAGCTCCGCCTCTCGTGGGCGATGGTTTATTTTGGAAGTTCCACCTTTTTGGGATTTGCTGTGACTGTTGCGTGCTGTGATTGGCTGAGCTGTCCACAAAGAGGAGGGACTCAAAGTGCAAAAGCATCCTCCCTCCCTACAAAGTCACGTGTTACCAAACTCCAGGAAGTAGCTGGAGTTGTGTGGATAGATCTCAATACACTAGATGGATAAATAAATAGAGATAGGACTCTAAATATATCCAGTTATATTGCCTGCTAGTTTTCTGTGGCCTACATGGTTAGAGCAAGTCTAGTAGATACTGTGTATTTGTTTTCATTGGTACAGAAAGGTGCTTGGTTGAATAAATGAGTGTTGAAAGTACTATACAGTGAATCTATATATACACACACATATATGTAATATACACCAGACTGGATTACCAAGGGTCACATGGGTATAATCCTGTTCTGGATTATACTGATGATATTCCAGTATAGGTGTAGCCTACTGCTTGTTTTTTTTTTTTTTGCAAAATACCATGAAGCTTATATAATAATAATAATAAAAATAATCATTATTTTTATAGCACTTTTCTTAACAACGTTACAAAGTGCACCACAACAATAAAAAAAAATACAACAACGTCAACACAAAATGATTTTAATGCCACTAATTTCTTTAACGTATTAACGCAATCGATCTTTCTGAGGTTGTAGCGAGCTCAGTTTTAAAGCTAGAATGAATAAATCAGTTGGTACCAACCATGTCATACTAGCTTGTTGCACAGAAGGTTAAATAACGCTCCAAACGGTCTCCAAAATGACAGGAAAAACTGTCATGGCCATTTTCAAAAGAGGTCCCTTGACCTCTGACCTCCAGGTATGTGAATGTAAATGGGTTCTATGGGTACCCACAAGTACGAGTGGAAACTTGGAGGGAACAGGGACCCCCAAATAGGTTAATCAGGCCATTAAAAAAATAACATATATACACAAACACACATTAATACAAAATAATCAGTTATGATGCAAGTGGACAGCATTTATTCAGTATACATTATTGAATGAACAGAAAAAAAAAAATATATATATATATATATATAACAAATGTCACTGAATGCACATGTATGTTAAGTTTGTCTTTGTAATAGGGAAAAATAAGGAAGTTCCTCAGTTGTGAAGGAGTCTTGTAGGAATTATGGTCTGCAGGTATTTTGCAGGATAAACAATAGTCCTGCAGGACAAAGAGGTATAAGGCAAAAAAAGCACTAAAAGTATAATTTGAAGACGCATTTATGACATTACATTGGGGTCTTAAAGTTCCCTCAGATGTCATCCTGTGCTCTCCTAATAGAAGCGGGACTCCTCTCATTGTCGCGCTTCAAGTCAAAATGGGCGTGCATGGCAACTGTGCGAGGAAAATCCTTGATTGACAGCTCAAGCAACCAACCAGGCTCCATCGCCCCGCCCACCCGCGGATCCTCTGAACGAACCGACCAATAGCGTCTCTATGGGGGCGTGGTTACCCCTGTAAGCCCCGCCCCTCCCCTCTCAGCGCTAACCGACCGGAGATTGTTTTCCTTCTTCGGAGACGAGATTCTTCACTTTGCAGCTTCTAATGTGTTTATTTTAAATCAACCGACTCTGATAGAAGTTGCTTTTGGCTCATACGTTTAGTATCTTCACCCGGAGTCAGAGGTGTAGCGGATAAACCACAAATAACGGATTATTTGGTGATCTTCAGCTGTTTATCTGGAGAGAGAGAGAGAGGTGAGTTCATTCAGCGAGCTAACTCAGCTAGCACGGCCAGCATACCACCGCTAGCAGGAGGGTCAGAGTAGAACAACACGCTGCTCTGCATCACTCAATCAGAACTACACCCGACAGGAGTCCTCTAGTAGACCGATAGATCATACTCGCTTCAGACAGCCTGGTTTCAGCTACCTGATCGATAATAGTTAGCTGCATGTGCTCGGTGTCGGAGCTACTCATGTTGTTTACATTAGCTAGCAGTTAGCAGCTAACTAGCAGCTAGCATCTAGCAGCGCACCAGCAGCTACCTGGGAGCTAGCTAGCAGCTAACTAGCAGCTAACTAGCCGCTAACTGGCAGCTAACTAGCCGCTAACTAGAAGCTAGCAGCTAACCGGCAGCTATCTAGCAGCTAACTAGCCGCTAACTAGCAACTGGCAGCTAACTAGCAGCTAATTAGCAGCTAACTAGAAGCTAGCAGCTAACCGGCAGCTAACTGGAAGCTAAGTAGCCGCTAACTAGCAACTGGCAGCTAACTAGCAGCTAACTAGCAACTGGCAGCTAACTAGCAGCTAACTAGAAGCTAGCAGCTAACCGGCAGCTAACTGGAAGCTAACTAGAAGCTAACTAGCAGCTAACTAGCAGCTAACTAGAAGCTAGCAGCTAACCGGCAGCTATCTAGCATCTAGCTATCAGCTAACTAGCCGCTAACTAGCAACTGGCAGCTAACTAGAAGCTAACTAGCAGCTAACTAGAAGCTAGCAGCTAACTAGCAGCTAACTGGCAGCTCGACCAAACAAGTTCCCTCCACCGTTAATAGACTAAACCGCTGTCGTATACTTTAACGCTTTAATAAGCAGCCAGTCGGATATCGACTCAGCTACTTTTCGTATCTTACCTGTTTGTAATTGAAGTGTATTCTGCAGTGCTCTCTAAATGGCGGGCAGGTTGAGCAGCTGTTTAACTCGAGGTCGGTGCTTGTGTTGCTGTCCAGGCCCAGAAAGGGGAGGGTGAAGCAGCTTGTTGTCGGCTAACGGCTGTTAGCCTGGAGCTAACAGGCAGAGCGTGTGTTTGACTGTAACGTTGAGAGCCACAGAGAGAAGTTGAGGAGCTATAAATATACTGCAGCGGCAGAGCTCTCTGTGGCTGCAGACTTTTAGTTGTTGGTTTAACGGCTCCACAGTCGGAAGCGTTACTACTAGTTCACTCTCAGTTTGACTGTTATTTGCTCGATGTTCAGCTACTACGTCGTGTTTTTGTAGGCTTTGTCTTTTCATTCAGATGCTTATAGAGTCGCTGTGTTGAGGAAGTTGTGAATGGCAGACAGACTCCCACGTTCCCTCAGCACCTGTTTGTTGCAGCGGTGACGTCTGTAAAACTTGCAGCCTCAGTAGCCAATGAAACAGTCTCAGTGTGCATGTTAAGGTTTAGGTGCTTTTAGTCAGAATGAGCGCCTCGCTTCACTGGTAGCATCATAAAGGCACTTTGGGGAGATGCTGGTAGCTTTTGCATATTTGTGTTATGCAGTATACTGCACGTTTGTGCCACCTATATTGTTTTTCTGTATATTTTTATGTCTTATATGAATGTTTTTTATTCATATATAAAAAACATTCATGTAAGACAAAAATATAGGTGGCACAAACGTGTCATGCTTGTGAAGATAAACTTAATCCGGATTCAAGAGGAAAGTAAAATTCTGAACAACACGCCATGCTATTCCAACAGACGAGAACAATACATACATATTTTGGACATAGTGTTTGGAAATAATACATACGCTGAATAGAATAGTGTTTGGACATACTGTTTTTTTTCTTACATCTCCAGTGTCTATTTCAGTCATAGAAGTATACTCCCATTCTTTAACATGTTTCCACCCCAAACTGTTTTTTTTAACAAGTTATGTTGTTCCAAAGTGTTGAGATTTGATTATATTTCCTGCAGAACACAAGTCTTCAATGAATGAAACCGTTATTTATAACAAGGAGGGCGAAATGTATGAAAGTACGGCTGTCATCAATTGATTAAAATATTTAATCGCTTGATTATCCATAGTTAATCACGATTAATCGCATTTTTTTTAATATGTTCAAAATGTACATTAACAAGAGATTTGTCAAGTATTTAATACTCTTATCAACATGGGAGTGGGCAAATATGCTTGCTTTATGCAAATTTATGTATATATTTATTACTGGAAATTATCACACAAAACAATGACAAATATTGTCCAGAAACCCTCACAGGTACTGCATTTAGCATAAAGAATATGCTCCAATCATTGCATGACAAACTGCAGCCGAACAGGCAACAACAGCTGTCAGTGTGTCAGTGTGTCAGTGTGCTGACTTGACTACTTGCCCCCAAACTGCATGTGATTATCATAAAGTGGGCATGTCTGTAAATGGGAGACTCGTGGGTACCCATAGAACCCATTTTCATTCACATATCTCGGGTCAGAGGTCAAGGGACCCCTTTGAAAATGGCCATGGCAGTTTTTCCTCGCCAAAATTTAGTGTAAGTTTGGAGCATTATTTAACCTCCTTCTCAACAGCCGTTTAGTAGGCTAGCTAGAGAGTTTTTCCCCTTCATCAAATCAAATTTAACTTTACTATCCAAAGAAAGAAATAAGTTACTCAGAAATGCACAAAATAAAACAACAGATACAGTCCATAAAAGGAGCAAAAGCTGTATGTTTCAGGGTGCTCAGCCCCAACTGTTTACTTTTCCCTAAATAATAACCCTCTCCAATCTGCTTGTGCTCACACAAATTGCCTCATTTTCATACTGTTGCTGCACCATCTGTGCGACAATCCTTTGGTGACGTAGCTGCTCTGTAGTTAGTTACGTATGTAGCAGGATGGAGCTTCAAGTTTTGGGATGATGATGATCAGCAGCACATCTCTTGTGTATACAATTTTGGGCATGGTGTTGCTGCTGAGGCTCGGGAGTGGGATGTCGACAATAACAAAAGTGTAATCAGACACTTGGAGTCTGCAATGACACGCACAAAGTTAATCTTATGTCGGTGTAACTTTGACCTAGTTCCCAAAAAAATAACGTCCCAAAAACTGAAACTGACATGCACTATCAAAAGTTAGTAAATCAATACGCTCCCATTGACCTCTGTCACCCCTCAGGCGTCTTTGTGCAGCTAAAAGCATTGAGTGTTTCATTGGCTATATGATCAGAGACCATGGAATAATTTTCTTCCCAAGCCAAACAACCGAAGTGGCTAGCTGGCACTGTGTATATCCATAAATTCACGGTTGAAGTAAAAAAAAAAAAAAAAATACTGCCATATGCTCCTCAACAAAGTATTGAATGAAATCAAGAAGCTGATTTAATGTATTCTGATAACCTGACAGAAGCCTGCCAGTGTGAAATAGGGTCCATATGCTCTTTATCCGCAGGTCTCTCAGCTCCTCCGAGTATGAGTTCATAATGAAGCGGCGACTGGAGGATCAGGAAACGGTTTTTGCGTCCCAGCAGCGGCGCCTCGCTGGCAACGCGGAGGTTTTCCAGCATCGCGTCCTGGCCCCTGCTCCGGCCCCGGCGGTGTATGAGGCCGTGTCTGACAACATGCAGCCCACAGCAGGCGTCCAGTACTCCGTCCCCCAGGGATACCAGGTATACGACGCTCGTCCACTGCAGATTTGTTTTAAGCTTACTGACTTTTAGATTTAAAACTAGGTCAAATACAGCAGTTTTAAGTCACCCGTTGCTCATGAAGCTGTGTTTTTTCTTTCTGTAAGCTGCCAGCATGTCTCAATTTTTATAAAGATAAATTGTAGGGCTGCTCCTGTTTGACTAATTGGTCTTTTTGGTCGTAGTCCACTAAGATTTCTTTTGTCAATTAGTCATTTTTCATGCTGAATGACTTATTTCTAAGAAACTTATGAGCACATCTCTGGTAAACACAAGATTTAAAGTGGTGCTTTTGTGTGATTCTTTGTGGAGAAACTAAGTTTTACAGAGCTGTCGATTAAATTAACTAATAGATTAGTTGACAAAATTGTATGAGTGTTAGTTGACTAAGAATTTCTTTGGTATTTCTTATTGTATGTGGTGATTTTAAATGATTGGTCCTTTCATGACAAAGTCACAATGCTATCCATCAGATATCTCACCAGATATACTAAACCTAACTACTTGCCTTCGTTGTTATAGGTGTCTCTACTTTCCCAGGTTCCCACCGTGGCCCAGAACAGTGGCGGGCATGGGCACACTCCGAGCCCAGCCGTCCATGGCGGGTCCCACCACCACAGCCCAGCAGTCCAGTCCCATGGGCCCTCAGTGATGTCAGGGCACAGCCACACAGCTGCTCCCCAAGCCTCTGCACAGGGCCAGCAGTTCCAGAGGCTCAAGGTCAGTCGGCCCGTTTTATTTTGACAGGTTCTTACGGGTTCCCATGGAAAATTTGCAAATGTCAAAGAGTTTTCAAGACAAAGAAGTTAGTGAAAATAAATATGCAGGCGTTATTAGAGGCTTCAGGGCAATGTGTGTGTTTTTAGCCCGTTAAATGTTTAGTTGATTTGTACTGTTGTTTGTAGTTTGAACACATTTTCTGGTTAGTTAAATGGCCGGTTCACCCTAATCACAAAAAAATCACATTTTCCCTTTCAACCCTAGTTGTTTCTAGCCATGCAGATGGATCACAGGGAAGCATTTAAAAATATACTGTAGTAGATCATTTTAATGAACATTTTAAGACCCAAGTTAAATTATTTATTTATTTATTTATTTACTACTTTTTTCCTCAGTGTCAAGATTTTGAAATGCGATGGTAAATGGTCGCTGTTTATTTTTTTATATGAAGTTATAGTTCTTTTTAGGGATGTCACGATACCAGAAATTTAGTAGTCGATACCAATACCAGTGAAATTCCACGATTTCTTGATACCAATTCGATACCTGGGTAAAAAAAGTAAATCCCATGCACTTCAACATCCACTCCTTTTAATACCGTTTGCATACTGGTTTTTGTTAGGAAGTTAAAACGTGTCACAATTCCGTCGCATTTTCAGAATTTTGGCATCGACTTGGTACCGAAGTATCGGTTCTCGTGGCATCCCTAGTTCTTTTACTGTATGAATGTTTGGTGGTTAATATCAGAATCGAGGCACTGCTGCCAAAAGTGAGTGTACAAGAAAAACAGATTGGCAGATTGATGAAATTGACTTTCCCTCTTCTTTGTCCCCAAGGTGGAAGATGCTTTGTCTTACTTGGATCAAGTGAAACTGCAGTTTGGCAACCAGCCTCAGGTCTATAATGACTTTCTGGACATAATGAAAGAGTTCAAGTCTCAAAGGTGAGGCCGCTGTTTGATTTTACATTAGTTTTATTAGGATGAACACCCAAAGTCGGACAACTTTGTGTTTCAAAATATACATGTTCTGAGTTCTTACCCGTTCAGTCCTACCTTGAACAACAGTGTCATGGTAACCAATTTGCACAATTCACTACTAATAATACTATTAATAATGAAAATAATAACCAGCTTGTCTGTAACTTGCAGAAGCCGAATGATAAGGCCACAACTCTCATTCAGATTTTTTAACTAGAACAATTCCAACGTGTCCCAAAAAAACATAAAAAGTGTTTGACTAGTCTTCAAACCTGGATTTTTTTTTGCCTCCATAAAGATAATTTTTCATCGACCTCATTTGTTGAGAACGATCAGTCTGTTATCCCTGTCAGAGATTGTAGGTAAAAGTTGGCATTTGTTCAGAACAATCTGAAGTTGAAAGGGTACAAGCTGCTCTTAGTTTAGTAAACTAAAGCAGGATGAAAGTTGCAGCTGCATTTGTCAGAGCGGGAAAATATATGAGGATAAAATTGTGACTAAATTATAGAGACACAACCAAGAAATTTTAGTTAATTTATTCTTCAAGTAGAATGTCAGTCAGAAAGTTTTGCTGAGAGAGCATGATAACTAGAAGCTGTGCATGGGTTTGTGTGAGCTTGAGGATTCAGTCTTAACTTTTAGTCATCTTTAAAGTTGTGTAATCAAACTTCTGAATCAGTGATACATGAATAATCCCAGAAAATTGAGAGGATTGGCAGGTTGACAGCCAGGCTAGACTTGAATTCATTCTGTGTATTTTATGTTTTGTTTCTCCAGTATTGACACCCCTGGGGTCATCAGCAGAGTGTCACAGCTCTTCAAAGGTCACCCCGACCTCATCATGGGCTTCAACACCTTCCTGCCGCCTGGCTACAAGATCGAGGTCCAGAACCCTGACCTGGTCAACGTGACCACGCCGGGTCAGATCCACCACATCACCCCGCATGGCATTTCAGTCCAGAACATCCCCATAACGGGAGTAGCTCCCCAACATCCGCCCCAGCTCCCGTCTGCTGCAATCACCACCGCTCCGCCCCTCCTGACGCAGCCCACCCCCGCCAAGATGAGCAAGGTGAGTGAATCGGAGTGTGAAGTGACTGATAGACACCAGCAGAGTTGTACAAACAAAAATATATTTTGACTCCCATCTCCACAGAGGTTCAAAGTAAAAAAAAATTTAAAAAAAAGTGTTTTGTGATGCAGCCTCTGGTTAAACACCACTAAAACTTTAATTTTGTGGCCTTCCACAGCCTCTTCAGCCCCAGGCTTTGACACCGAGCAGTCAGAGCAATCCGTCCATCCCTGCGTACACCTCCCCTCGCTCCCCGCCCATGCAGCTCCACCCGCCACTCAGCGGGACCCCCACTGGGCCGCCCATGCAGAACAACCAGCCGGTAGAGTTTAACCACGCCATCAACTACGTCAACAAGATCAAGAACCGCTTCCAGGGCCAGCCCGACATCTACAAAGCGTTCCTGGAGATCCTCCACACGTACCAGGTCAGTGGCAGAAACTGAAACAGAAACTTTGGCATAAAGTAAAAACATTTTTTTAGAAAGTACTTTTTGTGCTTTAAAAAGATCTAATTATTCCATTGCTAATATGAAATGGTGCAATTAACAATGCTGCAAACTCGTCGGCATGACCACGAGAGACTTTCTTAGTGTCTCTATAAGGAAGTGTCACTTTGTTGTGGTTAATGTTACTGTTAACCACAACCCTAAATACGTTGTTAAACTCTGAATATAGCATACATTCAGAGGGAATATAGTATATAGCAGACCTCTTAGTCCTACCAATGTCGTCACTAGGCCTGTCACAATAACTACGTTTGTTGGACGATATGTTGTCCCAGAAATAACTGTGATAAGATATATTATTGTCATTTTAGGACCATTTTATGCCACTGATATAATGATAATATAATAGCATAATAATGCAAGTACACCTTTTAAAAGAGCAATGAACTTTTAATTCTTAAGAATATTCAGACATTGGAATTGGAATGTGAAAAAAATATTAAAATATCCTAAATATATAAAACATTAATAAAATAAAATCACACAACCGAAACAATAAATAAAATGGACCCTCGGGCTCTGATAACAAAAATTGCACTTCAATAAATATCAAACATTTGGCACGGGGGTATAGTGAGTCATTCATTCTAATAGGGAATATCCGGAAGTTTCTCAGTTTCTTGATGATCAGGGCATTTGTTAACAAAAAGTGCAAAGTAACAACATATAAAGCAATAAGTTAGAGATAAGTAACAGCAACACTCCTCTCTCATTCGGCTCAAACCCAAACTGTTCCTACACCGGAGCTGTGGACGTTAAGTCGATAACAAAAAAATGATTGAGGTCATGTCCATATATTTTACAATAAGTGTTATTATTGTGACCGAACTTTTTAATCGAAGACGACACATACAGGCTCATTTTGAGCAGAAACAACAATATGTGCAGAGAATCAGTGGAAAATAAACTGTAGTGTGCACTTCCTGTTTAAGGAAGGACCCCGCTAGACCTCATGTCTGTAATGAAACTGTTTTCGGTTATGAAACTGTAAATGTTGCTGTTTCAGTAACGTCACTGTGTTCAAAGTGAGCTTAGCTTTGTTTGGCCCCGCCTGGAGCGGCAACACTACGACAAGTTCGACCCAATTCTCAAAACTGTCACCTTATTGTTTCAGCAGTAACTTCACAGTAAACTTGTGTTTGTCCACTACAGAAAGAACAGCGTAACGCTAAGGAGGCTGGTGGGAACTACACACCGGCTCTGACGGAGCAGGAGGTGTACGCTCAGGTGGCCAGACTATTCAAGAACCAAGAGGACCTGCTCTCAGAGTTCGGGCAATTTCTCCCTGACGCCAACAGTTCAGTGGTGAGCTGAGACCCTTCTGTATAAGCACTTACTTTAAGTATGGAGTTAAAGAGTTACTTTAAGGATGTGCTGTTTCTCAATGAGCCTCATTTGTATACTTTATACCAGTTAAATAATCTACATTCAAACTTGTTCTTAATAATGACCTGTTGGAATAATCCCATCGTATCTGTAGCTCTGGAGATCCATGTTCCCTCGTCTTAATCAGTGTTGTGTATTCTCCATAGCTGCTAAGTAAGACCACAGCTGAGAAGGCAGAGTCCGTACGGAACGACCACGGTGGTACTGCCAAGAAGCTGCAGCTCAACAACAAACAGAGGCCCAATCAGAACGGCTGCCAGATCCGTCGTCATCCAACTCCAGGGACCACACCCCCTGTCAAGGTACATGCATGCATGCATCCTCACATACTGCTGAAGTTATAGTCCCGTATACTCCTGCTTCCTTTCTTATTTCCTGTCTGTTTTTTGTAACGATTGTACCGACGTCTTCTCGTTGCTGTTTTTGGTGACGCTACAGAAGAAGCCCAAGTTACTGAATCTGAAAGATCCGTCGGTGGCAGAGGCCAGCAAGCATGGAGTCGGAACAGAATCTCTGTTCTTTGAGAAGGTGAGTTTCTTTTTTTTAGTATGCTGTGTTTTATCTTTGTGTTGGTGTGAAAAGCAAACAGTCATTAAATTAGAGGATATGAACTCAGGATATAAAGGAAATTACTCACAGATAGCATTTTAAATCAAAGAAAAAGCTTGGAAAAGTAATACGGAGACAGTGATAATGTTTTTATATTGATTTGTTTTATCAAGTATCAAATAATATTAATATTGTTTTAACATGTAAACTCACAGTAAGTATCTAAGACTCTTTGTTGCAGACAGTGACACAGCCTTTACACAACGGGGGACGGGACGAATAAAAACACGAAAATGCAAAATACTCACCTGCAAATATTTCGCATCAAAACTATTCATACGGGCAGAGATGCAATTTACGACAGTTGCGACACTTATTCAATAAAAGGTTCAAATAGATTTGTGCAGGCAGAGATCAAAATTGACCCAAAGCAACATCTGGCAGTTTGTCTGAGGTAAATTGTTGTACAGCCTAAACCTCTGTAAACTATTTTAGTTTCCTTTTAACAAAATGTTCTAAGTGAATTTGCGTCTACTACGCGTTATATCACATTATATGGAATCATAACCCCTCTATCGTGATATGAATCATATCGCCAGATTCTTGCCAATACACAGCCGTAGTAGTTTGATTATTTTATATACCTCCACATGGCTCTGTCACATATTGTTTATTTATTTCTCACCACAGGTGCGCAAAGCCTTGCGAAGTACAGAGGCCTACGACAACTTCCTGCGGTGTCTGGTCATCTTTAATCAAGAGGTGATCTCCAGGGCAGAACTAGTGCAGCTGGTGCTGCCCTTTTTAGGGTGAGTTTCACCTGGAAAATTACATAAATGTTTTTTTTTCACAGTACACTGTATATATATATTATATATATATATATATATATATATATCATACATATATATATATCATACATATGTTTTTCACTTAATTATGTTATACAGAAAATTCCCCGAGCTGTTCAACTGGTTTAAAAACTTCTTGGGATATCGGGAAATGTCCCACATCGAACCGTACCCTAAGGAACGGGCCACCGAGGGCATCGCCATGGAGATTGATTATGCTTCCTGTAAGAGGCTAGGCTCCAGTTACAGGGCTCTGCCCAAAAGCTACCAACAGCCCAAGTGCACCGGCAGGACTCCACTTTGTAAAGAGGTGAGGGCAAGTTAGATTTGGAAATAAACTGCATCATCAAGTCAAGTTTTTCTTTTAAAGCCTGACAAGTTTTCCGATTGCTGAAACTTCAGCTGTCTTATCTTGATCCAGTCAAGAAAAACAAAAATATGTAAATGTGGACAGATTGGATGTATTAAAAAGAGGAGATAAGAGCGTGGACCTTCTTAAAGATGACACAGTGTTTGCTTCTTGCGGCGCCCAGGTCTTAAACGACACCTGGGTCTCCTTCCCCTCCTGGTCTGAGGACTCCACATTTGTCAGCTCCAAGAAGACTCAGTACGAGGAGCATATCTACAGATGTGAGGACGAACGCTTTGAGGTGAGCAGGAACATTAAACATTGATGACTTGTCTGTCGATGTCACCACAGGGGTGAAATATAGCTGTTACATTTTCTTCTTCCAGGATGTCTTTTTTTCTCGTCTTTGTCTTTGAACAAATACTTTTGAATTACTACAGTGAAACTGCTCAGCGGCGAACAGTGGAGGATAATACAGTATGAGCTTTTGAATTAAAGATAAAGGGCATGCACAGCAGGGTTATTATAGTAAACTAAAACAAAAATAAACGGTGAAAAATATTTTTAGTAAACTGAAACCAAATAAGAGCTATATCCTTTAAGAAAAAGTAAAACTAATATTGCCTGGTTAAAAAACGAATAAAAATGAACCACAGAAATTGAACGGACTTGACCTTCCAGTAGATGGCACTATGCCGCAATCGCTTCACATCAGACACTAAAGTAGCGTGAAGATTAAACATTAAACATTAAACATTATGGCCATTCCTACATAGTTCTCCAACCATGTATTTTGTATGTATATATGTAGGTACATCTGAGACATTATATCTGGCCCTAACAAAACAAACTAAAACTACTGTAAAACTAAA
Source organism: Sebastes umbrosus (assembly GCF_015220745.1). Classification (NCBI taxonomy): domain Eukaryota; kingdom Metazoa; phylum Chordata; class Actinopteri; order Perciformes; family Sebastidae; genus Sebastes; species Sebastes umbrosus. Next base: position 4,962,188 of record NC_051272.1, read on the forward strand.
TATATAAAAAATAAACTTAACCTTTCTGAAAAACTGAAACTAAACTAAAACTAGCAAACACACTCTGAAAACTAACTTAAACTAAACAAATGAAATCGAAAAGTCAAAACTAAAATGAAATAATTGAAAATTCAAAACTATTATAACCTTGATGCACACACGGAAATGGGTTTTAAAACCGCTGTGTTTTTTTTTCACCCACAGTTGGATGTCGTACTGGAGACCAACCTGGCGACCATCAGAGTCCTGGAGACGGTACAGCGGAAGTTGTCCCGCATGTCAGCGGAGGAGCAAGCCAAGTTCCGCTTGGACAACACGCTGGGCGGCTCCTCGGAGGTCGTACACCGCAAAGCCATCCAGAGGATATACGGAGACAAGGCGCCCGACATCATCGATGGCCTGAAGAAAAACCCCGCCGTTTCTGTCCCCATCGTGTTAAAGAGGTGGGAGACGAACAAACTCCTGAATCATACAGTGTTTTAAATTACCTTTTTAATTAGCCGATTTGTGTATTTGGAACAAAATCAGTTTTTAGCTGAGAGATTGTTCTTTAACCAGAGTTCTGTCTTGTAGTTTTGAGTATGATGAAGACTCAGTAAGGTGCACATACGCAAACATAAACATGTGTGATTCACCAGCTCTTTGTTTACAGTGCAGTAAATGTGTGTCCTGCAGCTTCTTTTGGGGCTAGACTGAAGTTATGAACTAGAGCTTATAAAGCCACTAATCCACACAGGGGAGGAAAAGCCAATATGATGCTGGAGTGGTGGATTTAAAAATGGCTCTTGAGATTTAACGTGTGCTTTTATAGACTACATGTTCCATTGCTGCGAAAGGATTTGAAAATAAGACTCTTACAGTATTTTAATTTAGTACTCCTGCCTGAGATGCATAATGTTGCAGCAGATGTTTGAGTCTTGAGATGATGTGAAGTAATAAAAGCGACACTCTGACACCTTTGCTGCAGTTTGAGTATGAAAGTCACAGACTTTAGTTTAAAATATTAATTCAGATTGTATGTGAAAGTTACTTGACTTTGCCTTCTCCTCTAACCAGATTAAAGACCAAGGAGGAAGAGTGGCGGGAAGCCCAACGAGGCTTCAACAAGATCTGGAGGGACCAGAACGAGAAGTATTACCTCAAGTCTCTCGACCATCAAGGCATCAACTTCAAACAGAATGACACCAAAGTGCTTCGGTCCAAGTCCCTGCTGAATGAAATCGAAAGCATTTATGATGAGGTGAGTTTCTTTCTTCTGTACCTCAGTGCAGCACTAGAACACGAAATATGGAATAAAACCTGAATTTAACAAATGCCATGATTAGCTATTTGTTTTAATATCATGTTTAATATAACATAAACTGCTTTAGAGCTGCGACAATTGATTAGTCGATCAACAGAAAAATAATCGTCAACTATTTTGATAATGGATTAATCATTAAATCATATTCTTTGCATCCAAATTGCTGGCATTTAATTTTCTTGCTCTGCAGCGCCAGGAGCAGGCTTCTGAAGAAAACGCCACTCCACCGACAGGCCCCCACCTGACGCTGGCGTACGAGGACAGCCAGATCCTGGAGGACGCAGCGGCACTCATCATCCACCACGTCAGGCGGCAGACCGGCATTCAGAAGGAAGACAAATACAAGATCAAGCAGATCATCTACCACTTCATCCCCGACATGCTGTTCTCCCAGCGGGGCGAGCTCTCCGACGTAGAGGAGGAGGAGGAGGAAGAGGAGATGGATCTTGAGGAAGGCGCCTCCAAAAAGCACAACGGCGTCCCCGGCAGCGGGAGCCCCTCCAAGTCCAAACTGCTTTTCGGCAACACGGCAGCACAGAAGCTGCGCGGATCTGACGACGCCTACAACCTCTTCTATGTCAACAACAACTGGTACATCTTCCAGCGATTACACCAGACGTTGTGCTCGCGTCTGCTGCGGCTCTACGGGCAGGCGGAGCGGCAGATCGAAGAAGAGGTCAGAGAACGGGACTGGGAGAGGGAAGTCCTGGGACTGAAGAAGGAGAAGAACGATAATCCAGCCATCCAGCTGAGACTGAAGGAGCCCAGTGAGTAACAACATGTTTATATTCTTAAAGCCCCAAAATTAAAAATACATATTTTTCCTCTTACCTGTAGTGCTATTTATCAATCTAGATTGTTTTGGTGTGAGTTGCACATTGTTGGAGATATCAGCCGTAGAGACGACTGCCTTCTATTGAATATAACTGAATTAGATCAACTCAACAGCAACGTCTCTTTCCAGAAATCAAGATAATCCACAGACCTTGTTGTTGTTTCATGTAGGAACTATTTTCTTTCTACCGAACTACACTCACCAACCGTATCACCACGCCGAAGGAAGCGGGCATCTATACTCGATACCACTAGCTCACCTAGCACCACTGAGCTAGCCAACGTTACAGCTCAGCTGAGCAGGACGCCATTCATGTTTACATTTCCTGCCGTCACGAGAACGAGCCTCTCGTCCATGAGTAGATGCACGCTTCCTTCTGCATGGTGATATGGTTGGTTCCTACATTAAACTGCTCACAACAAGGTCTGTGGATTATCTTGTAGCCGGGTCATGATTTCTGAAGAGAGACGTTGCTGTTGAGTTTTTTGTGCCATTTGGTTCAGTTATATTCTAGAGAAGGCAGTAGTCTCTACGGGCTATTCTTTTAGCGGTGTGTACACAAATGTGTCCTCTACCGCACTGAAGGACCGACTACTCAATTGACGCCCCGCTGGGATCCGCTTGGATCCGCGGGGTCTCACTGTGCTCCTCAGGTGAATAGACAGGCAGTCACAAGCGCTTGTCTGTCTCACAGCATGGAAATGGCTTCTGTGCTCTACTGTATCCCTGTCAGTTTTCTTTATAGGCTATCGCAATATATTAAAATATATCTTGTGTATTAGACCTATATGCTATCTATATTATCAGACCAGGCACGGGACGGGCATTGCTGCCTGCTGTCAGTGTTTGTTACGGTGCTCTGCACAGAGCTGACACCTGCCCGCTCGCTCTCTCTCTCTCATCCCCGGCTCTGTACCCCGCTGTTGCCTGGCAAAGGCTGTGCTGTCCGCGGCACAGAGGTCCCCGGGGACCGCCGTTATACAATAACCTTCTGTAGGCTATGTAGAATATCACTACTGACATTTATGTAATATTACGTCACACTGCTGCTGTATTCGTCTTGCGTTTACTACATGTTTATTTGCATATAGAGCGGGGAAGTGAGATCGGATCACAAGACGATCACTCAAGACGCATCTGGAGACGCATTCTAATGCCAGGTGTGAACAGACGTACTTAAAGCTGTCCATTGTGATCGGATCACCCAAGACGCATGTTGATTCCAGGTCTGAACAGGGCCTCTGTTTCCATTGACGTTTGGGCCGCATTCCTGCACATACGGTTACATAATATAATAAAATAATTCCTCTTTTTCCTGGAGAATAGTACTCAAAACATGTTTGTAGGCTTATTGCAAACAATGGACATTGCAAAAGAAGAGGATTGATACTCATAATAAAACAATAACATGAATGAGCATAAATTGACAAAAAAGTGAATAAAGAAAACTAAAAGTGGATGAAAATATAAATATCTTATTGTATATTGAATGGGAATCTCTCAGATTTAGAAAGTTAAACTTCTGCCAAAATGAGCACCGCTTGCCAAAGATGATTGATTTCAAATGCTGCCAGTCTGTCTGTCATGTGCGGATCCACTTGGCCGTCTGATTTATTTTTATAATATTTCTCTATTTTCTCTAGTGGACATCGAGGTGGAAGATTACTACTCAGCCTTCTTGGAGATGGTCAGGAATTTGCTGGATGGAAACATGGAGGCTTCTCAGTACGAAGACTCGCTGAGGGAAATGTTCACCATCCACGCTTACACCGCCTTTACAATGGACAAGCTCATCCAGAGCATCGTCCGGCAGGTAAGCAGCTGTTTGTTCTCTCACCTCCAGGTTTCATGCGTCGTTTGGCGGTCACCTTAAGCCTCCGTTAGCACCGTGGAAATAATTCTGACACTTTCAAATAGTTGTTTTCCACTTTAAAACAATTCCTTCTCTCCATCCAGCTCCAGCACATCGTGAGTGATGAGATCTGTGTCCAAGTGACGGACCTGTACCTCTCGGAGAGCGCCAACAGCGCCAGCGGAGGAACCATGTCCACCCAGTCCTCACGGAGCTCTGCAGAGGCCATGTACCAGCGGAAAGCCGAGCAGCTCATGTCTGATGAGAACTGCTTCAAGGTAAATACATGACCTTGCTGGGGAGGTGATGCAATTGTATTATGGGAGATGAAATATTGTGCAGAAGTTTTTGAAAATATGGAAATTAGTTCAATTAAAGTTCATTTAAGGAGAAGTGGTAATTTTCCACAAGGCTGCAGAGTGCTAAGTGGTTGCTTTAATTAATCCAGAGATAGAAATTTGTTTGCTGCAGAGAGGAACGTCCCACCCATACCTACCGAGAGGATTTCTCTTTTCATTTAAATTCTGTTCTCTGGTGTGTTCACAACCAATAAATCTTTTATTGTAACAAATTAAAACTTGAAATAAAAGCAGTGCTGTGCATAGTACTCATTTAGGAGTCCTTTGGCAGCTAAAGTGTCTAAAATGAGGTTGGAAAAATTTACAAATCAGCCGACCCGTTAAACATGAATATGCTGTCTGCAGCTTACAATTATTAAATTATGATATTATTTTTTAAAGTTACACTGGCAATGTGTAAAAGCAGCTGCCACCCACAAGCAAATTTGCACTTTGAAAGCTTCATTGTACTGTTGATAGCCGGCTCGGTTCACACAAGTTTATCCAGTTTTGTCAAAAAAGAAATTACAGATCTGTTGTTGAAAACTATGACTTGAAGCGTAATCACCTTGCGTTGACAGTTTTTTTTTTTACAAAAAGATAGTTATGTGTTAGATGGAAAAGTGAAGGGAGAGGTTTTCCATAAAATACGGCTTGCAATATGTATGTTTTTCTGTTTTTTTTAATTATCTTTTTTCTTTAAGGGCGCTTTCACCAGCCTTAGTCCGTTTGGTTAGTCCGAATCAGAGTGAAATTAGTACTTTTGGTTTGTTTTCCATTAAGTCTGGTTCAGTTTCACAAATCAAAGCGGACCAATTAAAAAATAGAAGTATTGTAAATTTGCAGAGGGGCGTGTACGAAGGAGCGAATTTATGTTTTTCGCCTCAAGAGCTGCCACTTATATGCAGGGAATCGCGGACTTTGATATATTGTCACTGTCAAAGTTTCTTCACTTTGACTCGGCACTGATCTACTGTGCTCACGAATCCCTCCTCCAGTTTATCTCCACTGACTTTATAAACGTCACTATTTTTGTGGACTTTATTTAGCACATTCTGTATTTTCTCTTTGGCCCAGATGTCAAGTAAACATCGGACTTCTGCAGAAGTCCAGGTCCATCCTCTCCCTCTCATGTTAACCTGTCGTTTCCCTGCGTCCATCTCAACAAATGCCCGCACAGGCAGCCTGCGTTTTGGTTGGTTGGTCGATTGTTTTGGTCTGCACCAGAATACGAATACTGCGCTCACAACCGCCCAAATGACAAAACGGACTAATTGTTGGCTTGCGAAAGCGCCCTGAGTTGTTTTATCTTTGCATGATCACATTTATTTAACACTTAGAAGAAGATTGAGTCCAAGAAGTGATTTCGGATTCCTACCTAAGATGTTGATGTTGCAGTTCACCTGGTTTGCACCTCAGCCCTCTGAGCTCTTACGACATCCTGGTTGTTTTTAAATCTCTCACACTGAATTAATTTAGCTTCACACTTGCTTTGTGTCTGTCACTTCCTCAGGTGATGTTTTCGAGGAACAGAGGGCAGGTGCAGCTCACGGTGGAGCTGCTCGACACAGAGGAGGAGAACTCAGACGAGCCCATGGAGGCTGAGGTGAGAAACTGTTAAAGCCACCTGTCGGTTTTAATATTTCCTTTTTGTCTATTTTTACAAACCAGTTTGGGTTTTTAAAGCAAATAGAGTCTCTGTGATGGCTGGAAAGACTGCTAAAATCAGGAGGACTTGGGACCATGATATTTGGATTTTGACTTGTCTTATATTCCCACTCTGATGATTAATGGCAGTGAATGATTCTCATTTGGCTGCTTATGTCACAATCAGTAATATATGTGCGTATTATCTTCATATTATTTAAGGAAGCTAAGTACCCAGTGAATAAATGCAAATAAAGTTGTTTTTACATTCTGTCTAGTAAGAGGGTCCACTTTTCCAGCTGGAGTGGAAAAACTAGTAAGGACCTATTGCCAACCTTTTGGTAATACTGGTGTTAGTAGTGGTGTTAATGTATCCGATTTGTGTCTCAATTTCGCGTTATACTTGTCCTTTGTTTGCAGCGTTGGTCTGATTATGTTGGACGCTACTTAAACCCAGATTCCACCACACCTGAGTTGAGGGAGCACCTCGCTCAGAAGCCAGTTTTTCTTCCCAGGTGAGTCGTCACATCAGGTCATTTTGTTTTTGTCAAATTTGAAAATCACGTTTTGAATTGTGAATGCAGTTTTATTTCTTTTGACTCAGAGAAAATAGGGTGATGTTAATGGTAAGGATTTTTCTTTTACTGCATAACATCAGAGTATCTTTGCTCAGTTAACTGAACACATCTCCTGCTACGAAAGTCAAGTCGAACATGAGTCCTTTTGATTAAATTAACTCCAATCGATTTGTTCTGACACATTTCCTGCCGGGGCTCATTAGTCACTCTCATCACGTTCGTCTCTGCACTCGTAACCAGGAATCTGAGACGGATCAGGAAGTACCAGAAGGGTCAAGAGCAGCTGGACAAAGAGGCCTGCGAGGGAGGCAAGAAGTCCCTGGCAAAGGAGAAAATGGAGTGCATGTTCAGAATCAACTCTTACAAGATGGTGTACGTCTTCAAGTCTGAGGATTACATGTACAGACGAACTGCCCTGCTGCGAGCTCACCAGGTATTCACTTCTTTTTCCTGCTACTATTACCTGCTGGCACCTCACTGACCTCCAAATGACATTAGTCCGCTAATGGATTTCTCCTTTACTGTGTTTAAGGTGTAGGGGGAGCAGTGAGGGTGTTATATCTCTAATCTAAACTAATCTAGTATTTGAATGTAACATTAAGCAGTTTAGCAGGTTGTTCCAGAGTTCCTTATTAGCTGTTTAAGCTGCCAAAGCATTTAATTGTACCTTTTTAAGCAGTGGTGACGTATGGAGGTGGAAATTACAGTTCACTTTGCTAATTACAATAATTTCCTTCAGTTTGAAGAACTGAAGACTGACTGTCTTCTAGGGCTGTGCTAGATAGTTCAAAGCTTCATTCGCAACGTTGACATTCAAATTCTAAATCAACATTTGAATGCTGTGCAGCTTCTTCTTTTTTTTGCATGTCTATTTATTCTGTTTAAACTTGGTGCACAGTCTTGCACAGTTGCAGATAAAGATTAGGCTAGATTATACTATTTGTAGGATCAGATTCCTGTGATGGATGCATAGGATTGTTTCCAACTCCAGACCGTTGTAAAGTCCAAATGTAGTGAAAAAAGAGAGATGAAATCATTTCCAAAATTTACAACATGTATTTATCTAAAGAAATGTTCTGCATCAATCCAGATTTGTTGGTGTTTAGCCTTTCAAAGACAACATTTTCACTGCGATCGAAAAACTGTTTGCTCTCCAGCTTGCTGCGCATAAAGGGAGGCACGCACCTGTATTAACGGGATGGTCTAACAGCATCAGAAATTCAATTGATATAACCAAAAAAAATTTTTTAAGGACATACATTCAAAGCTTCATTCAAAAACCTCAATAGAAGCTTTAAATGTTAAAAAAAAGGCATTTGGTAAAACCCTAGTGTCTTCAGTTCAGTCTGACTCTGTTGCCTGTTCAAACTGTTTAGTTAAAGGAATAGTTTGACATTCTGGGAAATTCTCTTTCTTGCCGAGAGTTAGATGAGAAGACTGATATCGCTGTCGGCCGCTTAGCTTAGCTTAGCATAAAGACAGTAAATGGGTAAATAGCCACCTTCAACTCTATCCAAAGGTGGCCGTTTACTGTACAGATGTGAGAGTAATGTCAATCTTTTTTATCAAATTTTGGCAGTTTTCCCCAAAATGTCAGACTATTCCTTTAAGTTCAGTACAAACTAGGCCTACACAAGCACAGTTCATAGAGCTAATAGCCTTATAGAGGCACGTAACATACTTTTTTAAATCGTGGCTGATCTGACAGTTGAATGTCGGGGCTTTCAGTCACCAGTGAGGGGAGCTCTAATGCAGAAAGACTCTCACAGTGATACTGATGATTCAGTCCATTCAGTTTAGCTTGAGAATTCAGTGTTGAGGATTTGTTCTGTCTCGTACTAATCATGAATGAATGAATGACTTTATTTCAAACATAAAAAATAAATAAAAACAGATACAAAATAATAACAAACAAAACAAAAAAGAGTAGTAGTGTCCGAAAAGGAGTAGGTGGAAGTAAAACTTATATTTCCCTATACCCCTTTTTCACTTCTCCTCTAATAACTCATATATCATAGAACGATAGAATGATAATATAATATAATATATAAACTACCCCAGATTTATTTACATCCCAAATTAAATATATGAACACATACTCTTCTTTGTTGTACGAACACAATGCTTTTTAAAATTCAATTTTCCTCTTAAATTATAACCCCCCTCCCTGTCACAAAACATTTTTTCTAATCTCTAATCACTTTAAGAATCACATCTGTAAATGTCTCTGTCTACCCTTCCTCTTCACCCAGGCTTTTGGTCATCAATAGCAAAGTTATCTTTGCTATTGTCTGTACTAGTGTTGAGTTGCTTTGTTTTGTTTCTCTCCCTACCTCCATGTAAAGTGTCTTTTGTTTCTTGAAAGGTGCTATATACATAAATGCAAGTTATTATTATTATTTTTACCCACTGAGTATCTTAACAACATCCTGTTTTTTTCCTCAGTCACACGAGAGGGTGAGCACGCGGCTGCACAAACGCTTCCAGGCCTGGGTGGACGTGTGGGCCAAGGAGCACGTCACCCGCGACATGAACGCCGAGACCAACAAGTGGCTGATGGGCAAAGCGCGTGAAGGCCTATTACCCTGCACCACCAGCTGCCACCCAGAGATCCTTCACTTTGTGAACATCAACAAGTACCGCGTCAAATACGGCCCGCCCAACAAGGCGCCGTAGCCGAGGGGAAACGGGAGAGAGAGAGAGACTGATTTCTGGGGGGGTGTTGGGTCTGAAGTCAAACAGGTCAGGAGTAGAGGTAGGACGAGGGCTTATTAATGTGTTTTTAAGTTCGACATGGGAGCACAATTAAGCTAGCTACCGTGTACGTTGCATCCGGGGCGGCGGGATTACTGATTTTACCAGCGTTTTTAGCTGGGCCCATTTTTTCGCAGGGCCTTTTGGTGCCAAAACTTAGGAATCGTCACAATCCAGTGAAGCTCTTACCAGCACTCGGAGCCACTTCTCAAACTCCCCTGAGCCTTTTCTACGGGGCTTAGCGGCGTAAACGGCGAGCCTGCGAGAGATAGAGTGGTGCTTTTTGTACTTTATCACAACTGAGCTTCGGTTTTAGATTTTTCGACTGACCCATTTTGTCTGAAGCCATCAACAGGAAGAGCTCTTATCGGAACGAATCATACAGGGATTTCTTTATGATAGTGTTATCCTTTAGTATCCATGGAAAACAATATGGTGGACAAGTGCACTTATTTAGAAAGAGGAAAAACGTTTCAAAAAAGTTTTGTTTCCCAGTTTTGGAGGTTTGGAAAGGGAGCACAACGAAGTCTGAGATCTGGTTCTGACATTCCTGCGTTAAGGCCAAATCACGATTATGTTCCTACTATCCCTAGACGGAAAGAAAGTTTTACATTTCCTTTTCCGAAACACATGGCAGCATTATTAGAAACTGTGCCTGAGCTCCAAACAGTTTTGTCGGGTTACCGTCAAACAGCACTGTTGCGTTTATGTATTAAAAAAAACAAAACTGAAAAAGAAAAAAAAATTAGCCTCACAACACTGTTTGGTCTCAGACTGTAAAATTGTATAGCTTGTGAATGTCAGATACTGACATGTATTCCAGTGTATGTGTTGTGTATATATATTATATATAGTTCTATTAACACAAATGATCCTCGCCGCCCTGGACGTCAACCTTTTTAAAACGCCCTCCGCCAATACACCAGCTTGTACACACACACACACACACACACACACACACACACACACACACACACACACACACACACACACTCGTCTCATTGGACTGTCCACATGCCGTTCACGTTGTAAATACACTGTATATAGTCTCAGACTTTTTATGACAGATCTGTGTTGTTGTGCTAGTAATACTTTCCAAGCTTACTGTGGACTTTAGTGATAAATGGCTAAAGTTAGTATGTATATGAAAAAGACAAATGCAAGACCATTTATTACAGTTTTTACCAAAGGGAGTTGATTATAAAAAAATAGCTGTTTTCCCCCCTTTGTGTGTTTCTTTCTGTCTTTTCTTTTTAATTTCTGTAGTAAAAAAAAAAAAAAAAAATGTGGAAAAAGTAGAAATGTATCCAGGTCTTTCAGTTTTTATATATGAGAAATAACTTTTTCTTCTGAATGTGACATTTGGTTGGTTAAGAAAAATCACTGCCCCCCCATTTGACAGCCGACACCGTCCGTGGTGATGGTGGGACTCATTTCATTTGTCTTCAGATGAATAGACTCCACAACGGTCTCACCTTGTGATGCACGCTTCCCTCCCTGGATAGATTTCTGCTGCAGACATCACCCCACACCATATTTTTGATAATGGAAGAAGTCTCACGAGCATGTCTTTAGTCCCTTTATTTAGACATTATTTAAAGTAATAATAAAAACGACATTTGTAGCCTACGGAGCCCTTTGTGGAGTTGTTGAGTGATTTTATTTTTTCACACATCAGTCATTCATGTTGCGAGGAAGCCGAAAGAGAACCTTTTTTGTTTACCTCTTGTCAAAACACACAATAGATATATACAGTAGAGCTGCAACAATTAATCCATTAGTTGTCAACTATTAAATTAACCGCCATCGATTTTGGTAATCGGTTTGAGTAATTCTTTTAAGAAAAAAAAAAGTAAAAATTCTCTGATTCCAGCTTCTTAAATGTGAATATTTGCTGGTTTCTTTACTCCTTTATGAGAGTAAACTGAATATCTTTGAGCTGTGGACAAAACAAGACATTTGAGGACGTCATCTTGGGCTTTAGGAAACACTGATTGACATTTTTTCATTTTATAGCCCAAACAAATAATCGATTAATCGAGAAAGTAATCGACAATGGAAATAATCGTTAGCTGCAGCCCTAATACACAGATTAGTCTTGGTGTTCTTGTCAGATGTAGTTTTTAAATTGTACTTCCTGGTACTTAAGACTACCAGACGCAAACAGGCCTCATTCACATCCAATTAGACATCTAGATTAATTATAGTAAGTAAGTAACGGCACACAGAATGAAAGTTTGTAACACACAATACTTGACTTTTAACCACCAGTGTATGGTCAAAGTATATTCATTGCATATTGTACTAATTGTGCAAAATCTTTGGAATATGTTTCTCTTTCTATGAAATGCTAAAGGCTTAAAAAGGTTAACTTCGGTATTTTTCAGCATGGACCCTATTTTCCCATGTTTTTGTGTCTGAAGCGCTGTAGACGTCAGCTGCTCACGGCTGCAATGTGGTGCTATTGGGGCAAGCTGGCACCGTCATTTATGTCCACTAAAAGTTCTTGTTTGTGCCATGACAGGTTCTGATTGAAGTGTCTGACATGGAAAGAGTGGATGTGCTCCTTTTCTTACAGCCGGGCCATATCGTCATTCAAACCCGACAGAATTGTAAATTTTCAAAAAATCGACTACTTCCCAGTGATTATCGAATAGTATTTTTGCTTGGAATGCACGTCCCTAATTTCCACCGGATCCGGTGACGGAGGACGTCTCAACCATATAGACATTTATACATGTATATATGTCTATGGTCTCAACGCTTTCATTTCCTATGGAAAGCAGGAGAAGCAGTCGCCCAAGTGCATGATGTGAGTGTTGCGGCGAATTGGAGCGGGTCTGTATTTGCATAAAGTTGAAATATTTCAACTTTATGCAAATGAGTCCGTCCAGCGCAACGCATCCGGTTCACGAAACTTGGACCAAGCTGTCAAACTAAGCCATGTAATTCTAAAATGAAACAAGATTCAGAAGTGGCATGGCCTATTTTTCGCCTAAAATGTTTTCAGAAATATATTTTGGTGGATTGTTTAGACCCGGGGTCAGCAACATTTACTATCAAAAGAGCCATTTTAGGCAAAGAAAAAGGGGGGGCCAAAGTGCAATGTACGACGGAGTATTAGGGCCACAATGAGGGAAAAAAAATCGGAGATTTCCAGAATAAAGTCGTAATACTATGAGAATTAAGTCATAACTTTACTAGAAAAAAAGCTGTGATATGAGAATTAAGTCATAACTTAACGAGAAAAAAAAGTCGTAATATTACGAGAATAAAGTCAGAACTTCACGAGAAAAAAAGAAAATGACACGTAAAATTACTACTTTATAATATTATGACTTTATTCTCACAATACTACAACTTTTTTCCTCAATGTGGCCCTAATACTCCGTCGTACCATAGACCTACAACAATGATAAATAAAAATGAAAATATAAACAAAAAACAGTTATTCATTTCCACTATTTTTTAAAAAAAATCCACAGGGAGCCACTGGAGAGGGGCTAAAGAGCCGCAGGTTGCTGCCCCCTGGTCTAGACAGAATAACTGGCTCAAGGAGAAATCTCGTTCTGAAATCTCGCGAGGTGGCGTGGTACCGGAAGACAACGGTTGAATAGTGGAATTAACAAACTGTGGTGGAAACGGAAACGCGAGTGCCAGCCAGGCAGAGTTTGTTGTGTTGGAGGACAGAAAGTGTCGCTTAGTGTTAGCTAAAAGATGTTCAATGCCATGGCTGAATATTTAGATGATTTTGACAATGAGGAAGAAGTCTGAATTTAATGGCCGCCCATGTTTGAGCCAGAGTACAAAGATATTCAGATTTTATACCAAGACTTGGACACAATAACAAACAAACAGGATCAAGCGAAAGGTAAGAAAGACATTTAATTTCTCTGTATATAAACTATAAATTGGATTGTTTTGACTGTATTTGTAGCTAACAATGTCACTATGTCTAGCTGCACAGCCCGTTAACAGTAAAAGGCGTAGAAATGCCAGGATAATGCGCAAGGCGGTTAGCGTGCAATAAGTACGCCTTTCTTGATTTCCGCGTGTCTTTTGCATGCCATGTATCCTGTACTGACTGCAATGTAAATGCATCCGCATATAAATACTACGGTAATAGTTATGTGATGTGGTATAAAAAGCAGATGTCGGACAAAAAAGTCTGAAAAAACATCTAAAAAAATGTCGGACAAAAAAGTCTGAAAAAAAAGATCTGAAAAAAAGTCTGAAAAATGTAAGACAAAAAAGTCTGAAAAAAAAGATCTGAAAAAAAGTCTGAAAAATGTAAGACAAAAAAAGATCTGAAAAAAAGACTGAAAAATGTCCGAAACAAAAGATCTGAAAAATGTCGGATAAAAAAGTCAAAAAAGAAAATCTGAAAAATGGCCGTAAACAAAGTCTTAAAAAAAGATCTGAAAAATGTCGGACAAAAAAGTCAAAAAAATAAGTCGGAAAAATGGCCGTAAAACAAGTCTGAAAAAAATATCTGAAAAATGTCTGGAAAAAAATTCTAAAAAAAAAAGAACTGACAAATGTCCGAAAAAAAATATCTGAAAAATGTTGGACAAAGAAAGTCTGAAAAAAGTCTGAAAAATGTTCAAAAAACAATATCTGAAAAATGTCTGAAAAAAAAAATCTGAAAAATGTTGGACAAAAAAAGTCTGGAAAAGAAATCTGAAAAATGTCTGAAAAAAAATATCTGAAAAAAATGTCAGAAAAAAAGTCTGAAAAACAGATCTGAAAAAAGTTTGAAAAAAAAGTCTGAAAAATGTTGGAGAAAAAAAGTCTGAAAAAAAAGTCTGAAAAAAGTCTGAAAAAAAATATCTGAAAAATGTTGGAGAAAAAAAGTCTGAAAAAAGTTTGAAAAAAAAAGTCTGAAAAAAAATATCTGAAAAATGTTGGAGAAAAAAAGTCTGAAAAAAAAGTCTGAAAAAAAATATCTGAAAAAAGTCTGAAAAAAAATATCTGAAAAATGTTGGAGAAAAAAAGTCTGAAAAAAGTTTGAAAAAAAAAGTCTGAAAAAAAATATCTGAAAAATGTTGGAGAAAAAAAGTCTGAAAAAAATATCTGAAAAATGTTGGAGAAAAAAAGTCTGAAAAAAAATATCTGAAAAATGTTGGAGAAAAAAATTCTGAAAAAAAAGTCTGAAAAAAAATATCTGAAAAATGTCAGAAAAAAAATATCTGAAAAATGTCTGAAAAAGAATATCTGAAAAATGTCTGAAAAAAAAGTCTGAAAAAAAATATCTGAAAAAAGTTTGAAAAAAAAAGTCTGAAAAAAAATATCTGAAAAATGTTGGAGAAAAAAAGTCTGAAAAAAATATCTGAAAAAAGTTTGAAAAAAAAAGTCTGAAAAAAAATATCTGAAAAATGTTGGAGAAAAAAAGTCTGAAAAGAAATATCTGAAAAATGTTTGAAAAAAATAGCTGAAAAATGTCTGAAAAAAAATATCTGAAAAATGTTGGACAAAAAAAATCTGAAAAAAAAATCTGAAAAATGTCTGAAAAACAATATCTGAAAAAAAAAGTCTGAAAAAAAGATCTGAAAAAAGTTTGAAAAAAAAAGTCTGAAAAGAAATATCTGAAAAATGTTGGAGAAAAAAAGTCTGAAAAAAAAGTCAGAAAAAAAAATGTGAAAAATGTTGGACAAAAAAAGTCTGAAAAATAATGGACAAAAGAAATGTCTGAAAAAAAAATGTGAAAAATGTCTGAGAAAAAATATCTGAAAAAAAATATCTAAAATAAAGTCTGAAAAAAAAATGTGAAAAATGTTGGACAAAAAAAGTCTGAAAAAAAATATCTGAAAAATGTCTGAAAAAAATGTCAGAAAAAGAAAATGTGAAAAATGTTGGACAAAAAAAGTCTGAAAAAAAATATCTGAAAAGTAATGGACAAAAAAAGTCTGAAAAAAAATATCTGAAAAGTAATGGACAAAAAAAGTCTGAAAAAAAATATCTGGAAAATGTCCCAAAAAATATTCTGAAAAAAAATATCTGAAAAATGTCCCAAAAAAAAGTCTGAAAAAAAATATCTGAAAAATGTTGGAGAAAAAAAGTCTGAAAAAAAGTCTGAAAAAAAATATCTGAAAAATGTCTGAAAAAGAATATCTGAAAAATGTCTGAAAAAAAAGTCTAAAAAAAAATGTCTGAAAAATGTTTGAAAAAAATGTCCGAAAAAGAAAATGTGAAAAATGTTGGACAAATAAAGTCTGAAAAAAAATATCTGAAAAATGTCTGAAAAAAAGTCTGAAAAAAAAGATCTGAAAAATGTCTGAAAAATGTCTGAAAAAAAAGTGTGAAAAAAAATATCTGAAAAATGTCTGAAAAAAAAGTGAAAAAAAATGTCTGAAAAAAATGTCAGAAAAAAAGTCTGAAAAAAAGATCTGAAAAAAGTTTGAAAAAAAAAATCTTAAAAAAAAGATCTGAAAAATGTTGGACAAAAAAAGTCTGAAAAAAAAAATCTGAAAAAAATGTCAGAAAAAAAAAATCTGAAAAATGTCTGAAAAAAAATGTCTGAAAAAAATGTCAGAAAAAAAGTCTGAAAAAAAAATCTGAAAAAAGTTTGAAAAAAAAAATCTTAAAAAAAATATCTGAAAAAAAAGTCTGAAAAAAAATATCTGAAAAATGTTGGAGAAAAAAAGTCTGAAAAAAAAGTCTGAAAAAAAATATCTGAAAAAAGTCTGAAAAAAAATATCTGAAAAAAGTTTGAAAAGAAAAGTCTGAAAAAAAATATATGAAAAATGTTGGAGAAAAAAAGTCTGAAAAAAAATATCTGAAGAATGTCTGAAAAAAATGTCCGAAAAAAAATATCTGAAAAATGTCTGAAAAAGAATATCTGAAAAATGTCGGACAAATAAAGTCTGAAAAAAAATATCTGAAAAATGTCTGAAAAAAAGTCTGAAAAAAAATATCTGAAAAATGTCTGAAAAATGTCTGAAAAAAAAGTCTGAAAAAAAATATCTGAAAAATGTTGGACAAATAAAGTCTGAAAAAAAATATATGAAAAATGTTTAAAAAAATGTCTGAAAAAAATATCTGAAAAATGCCTGAAAAAAAAGTCTGAAAAAAAATGTCTGAAAAAAATGTCAGAAAAAAAGTCTGAAAAAAATATATGAAAAAAGTTTGAAAAAAAAAATCTGAAAAAAAAATCTGAAAAATGTTGGACAAAAAAAGTCTGAAAAAAAATATCTGAAAAAAATATTGGACAAAAAAAATCTGAAAAAAAAATATCTGAAAAAAATGTCAGAAAAAAAGTCTGAGAAAAAGATCTGAAAAAAGTTTGAAAAAAAAAATCTGAAAAAAATGTCAGAAAAAAAATATCTGAAAAATGTCTAAAAAAGAATATCTGAAAAATGTCTGAAAAAAAAGTCTAAAAAAAATATCTGAAAAATGTCGGACAAATAAAGTCTGAAAAAAAATATCTGAAAAATGTTTGAAAAAAATGTCCGAAAAAAATATCTGAAAAATGCCTGAAAAAAAATGTCTGAAAAATGTCTGAAAAAAAAGATCTGAAAAATGTTGGACAAAAAAAGTCTGAAAAAAATATCTGAAAAAATTGTCAGAAAAAATGTCTGACAAAAAGATCTGAAAAAAGTTTGAAAAAAAAATCTTAAAAAAAGATCTGAAAAATGTTGGAGAAAAAAAGTCTGAAAAAAAGATCTGAAAATAAGATCTGAAAAATGTTGGAGAAAAAAAGTCTGAAAAAAAAATCTTAAAAAAAATATCTGAAAAATGTTGGACAAAAAAAGTCTGAAAAAAAATATCTGAAAAAAATGTTGGACAAAAAAAGTCTGAAAAAAAAATATCTGAAAAAAATGTCAGAAAAAAAGTCTGAGAAAAAGATCTGAAAAAAGTTTGAAAAAAAAAATCTGAAAAATGTCTGAAAAAAATGTCAGAAAAAAAATATCTGAAAAATGTCTAAAAAAGAATATCTGAAAAATGTCTGAAAAAAAAGTCTAAAAAAAAATATCTGAAAAATGTCGGACAAATAAAGTCTGAAAAAAAATATCTGAAAAATGTTTGGAAAAAAATGTCCGAAAAAAATATCTGAAAAATGCCTGAAAAATGTCTGAAAAATGTCTGAAAAAAAAGATCTGAAAAATGTTGGACAAAAAAAGTCTGAAAAAAAATATCTGAAAAAATTGTCAGAAAAAATGTCTGAGAAAAAGATCTGAAAAAAGTTTGAAAAAAAAATCTTAAAAAAAGATCTGAAAAATGTTGGAGAAAAAAAGTCTGAAAAAAAGATCTGAAAAAAAAGATCTGAAAAATGTTGGAGAAAAAAAGTCTGAAAAAAATATCTGAAAAAAGTTTGAAAAAAAAAGTCTGAAAAAAATATCTGAAAAATGTTGGAGAAAAAAAGTCTGAAAAAAAGTCTGAGAAAAAAGTCTGAAAAAAAATATCTGAAAAATGTCGGACAAATAAAGTCTGAAAAAAAATATCTGAAAAATGTCTGAAAAAAAGTCTGAAAAAAAAATATCTGAAAAATGTCTGAAAAAAAAGTCTGAAAGAAAATATCTGAAAAATGTTTGAAAAAAATGTCCGAAAAAAAGATCTGAAAAATGCCTGAAAAAAAATGTCTGAAAAATGTCTGAAAAAAAATATCTGAAAAATGTTGGACAAAAAAAGTCTGAAAAAAAATATCTGAAAAAAATGTCAGAAAAAAATTCTGAAAAAAAAAATCTGAAAAATGTCCGACAAAAAAGTAAAAAAAAAAAATCTGAAAAAATGGCCGTTAAAAAAGTCTTAAAAAAAGATCTGAAAAAAATAGATCTGAAAAATGTCGGACAAAAAAAGTCTGAAAAATGTTCGAAACAAAAGATCTGAAAAACGTCAGACAAAAAAGTCTGAAAAAAAAGATCTGACGCTAAAATGCATCCTCATGACACTTGGAATGTCGTGTCGTGGTCTTAATATCCCGTGAGACCGCGTTGAGCTGCAGTAGCTACGTTTCATATTAAGTGTGAGTTAAGCCAGAACTAAAATTAGCGAATCATTTCTAATTGGAAAATTCATCCATCCATTTTCTGCCACTTCCAGATCCAGGTCACATTAATTGGGTTAATTATATCATTAGGAATTCTTATTATTAATTATTAAAATAATTGCTATGTATACTGCTGGGAAGTACTGAAAATATGTGATTTAATAACGAATAATGCTAGGCCATGCTGTACCTCCTGATTTTCCATATTTCCATATACTTTCTGTATGACAGTGATGTCATTAAATTGCATTCTATGTGGTTTTAAAAAGGTCTTAAATCTAACTTAGTGAACGCTGCGGAAACATTGATTTAACTTCCAATCTGCGAATGTAAAGAGACAGGATTTTGAACATGCATGAACACCTCCCATCAAATGATCAAATGATGTGTTCCCTTCAGATCCTGCAGAGGGCGTCCTCGAACTGTCCATCAACATAAAGAGCTCCTTGCATTGTACACATACAGTATTGTTTTTTACATGGGTGAATGTTAAGCTTCCTTAGAGATGAATGGAAGACACGTAATGATGTCATTTAATCACAGCTTTATAATCTTAATTGATAAATTATGTGTGTATATGTAAAGTATATCTCCGGCTTCTTCCCTCCATGATTATTGGATCAGTGACAGTTTTTGACACAGCAGAAGCAGTAAACTCCAGACAGTAGTTGGCCATTGTCATCAGCATTGATACTAATTTCTATTTTCATTAATGAGTTCATATGTATTTATTTATTCTATTGTTTCGTCTATAAAATGTGAAAACTTCCGTTAAACATTACCAAGATGATAGCTTTTGTTGTACAACCAACCGTCCAAATTCCAAAAATATTCATTTGAATTAAATTAAACAGAGAAAACCCAACAGATCAACACATTTAAAAAGCAGAAACCAGTGATTGTTTGGCACGTTTGCTTGGAAATCAATAAATTATTGAATTGACATCATTCATCATTTTTTTGTTAAAATGATACTTGACATTTTTTGCTTAGATTTCAATGCTGACTTTTGAAACGTTTTTCTACAACTGTGATGGCTTATCAGTGAACTCCTATCTCCCTATAGCCACGAGACTTTAACATGAGTTAAAGTAGTTTCAGTAGTTTCACATTTGAATTTTCTTTTTCTCCATGACCCAATAATGCAAATAAATACACATTTCACTTATTCAGAAATTGGCAAAAGTCCGTTTTGGGTAACACTGTGGGATCTAAATGTAGAACCACCAAAGGCTCTGAAAAGAGAGTCAATCAAACTATCTATACTTTAATATGATCAAAACGTTTGGTAGGTGGAAAACGAGCGCCCCTCTCTTACTCCTTATTTTTAAACTATAAGAAATATTTTCTAGGGCTGCCCCCTCTTCGTCAATTAGTCGACTAATCGGTCATTTTAGTCTTAGTCGACTAAGATTTCTTTAGTCGTTTTTGAATACTTTTTTCATGGTGAATGACTTAGTTCCAAGAAAATTTATGAGCACATCTTTGGTAAAACAAGATTTAAAGTGGTGCTTTTGTGTGATTCTTTGTGGAGAAACTCTGTCGATTAAATCAACCAAATTGATTAGTCGACAAAATCAAATGAATGTTAGTCGACCAAGAATTTCTTTGGTCAAGGACAGCCTTAATAATATTTTCAAATATGATTTCTCACAGGTTATTAGTGACTTGAGAAATGAGACTTGGCGGTTGAGAGAGACGGGGCAGACATCTCTTGGCAGCTTTGTGTGAGATTCAGATCTGATGGTGGGGTGGCGGGGGGGGGGGGGGGGGGGGGGGGGGGGGGGGGGGGGGGTGAAGTCCACTGGGAAACTGGCCCGGCGCCAGTCAGGCCTCTATGGGTGGTCCCAAATACTGTACGGCGAGAGCAGAGAGAAGTGAGACTGAACATGTCCCCAAACCCAAACTTCACCTCCCTCACAGTACCTGCAGCTTTCAGCCCCTTAACAAAACACTCAAAGACACACACACACACACCCTTTACCCACTTGGCCGTCATGGTGCTGAGGCCCTGACGAGGAGTGAGGCCGACACATGCCAGCAGAGCCCTCCATGCCTCCCACTGGCAGCGCTAACAATGAGTTCCTCAAAGGCAGCACCGGCTGAGGGGGAGTTTTTTTTTTTTTTTTCTCAAAGCTCTTCTGCATGATTTCTTCCTTGGAGTGCACACTCCTGAACTTTCAACAGCTTTCAGCTCCCTAATGTCGGGCACTTCCGCAACTTCTGACTCGGAGAGCAGAGCTATTGTCACAACTACAGAGCTGGTATTGTCCCTCGAGCTTGGAGGCCTTGGCACTCACAATGCAGAGCAATTAACTCACTGAGAGTGACCACGTAGATTTCTGCTCTTTATTCTTGCATGTCGGGAGGAAGGTTTTTTAGGGGGTTTTTTTACAGTGTTTGCTGTAAACTCAACAGGCGCTTTCACTCTTTTACATCTGAATACTTGTCCTGTACTTCTCATAGACAATCTTGGCAACCATGACAAGGCGGCATTTGGATGATGTCAGGTTTTCACTCTGTGTGCACAAGACATCACTAGCGCTGCTAAATAAGGGCAGATTATCCAAAACTATGAAGTATTTTTGGAATAAGGTTTGAAGACTGGCGGATTAGAAGAATAAGAAGCATGAATTGGAGCAGCTATAAATAACACAAAGCACTCGTCCTTTTTTTTCTTCTCACAACTCATCTATCTCGCGACTTCATGGGTGATTTCTATACCCACTGCATCCTGAGGCAGATTTCATCTATATGAGGGGATCTGTTGTCTGTATGGTGCTGGATGCACAGCCCAGCTGAGATGTCTCTGCGTTTACAGGCTGATTTGTCTTGATGATGAGAAACCCTGCAGGCTCCTCTCCACCTATAAAAGGATTAGTGAAGTCTGGCACTCTTACATAACCGCTGCAAGCTCCTGTGCTGAACAGTCGAGTTTACATGCTCAGTTCCACCAACTTCAGCAGGCCAGAAAAAAACCTCCCCTAACTATTTTAACCTTTTAATGGCCATTTTACGCACAGAGGTGTCGAACACAAGACAATTCTTATCCTAGTCCGCCGTGCTCTCGATGGATATCTTGTGTTCTTATGTCTTTATAAAGCTACAGGCTGCAGTGTTCGGAAAATAGAAAACACTAATGCACCTGCATTTTCCAGAGGTTTGTAGCTGTGTTAGCGATGTGACTCAAGAGACGATAATGATGATGTCTGTCAGTCGGTTCCATAGACTGTATATAAGATGTGGACATAGTCCACGTGGCGTCACCCATTGGTTTGTGGGCTATCGTTTTGAAGCCTCGAGTTCGGCATTTTGGCCGTCGCCAGCTTGGTTTTGGCGGAAGTGCCTTAAACTTGCATTCTTTCTAACAGCCAGCAGGGGGCGACTCCTCTGGTTGCAAAAAGAAGTCTAGTTGTATAGAAGTCTATGAGAAAATGAGCCTACTTCTCACTTGATTTATTACCTCAGTAAACATTGTAAACATGAGTTTATGGTCTCAATCGCAAGTCTTCTATTTAGAGTCAAATAGACCATAAGGCAGGGGATGCTTTATTGCGTGGCTACCTTGTGATTGACAGGTAGCTACCATGGCGTTGTCCGGTCTGGGAGTTGCTCTCATCAATGTTTGCATGTAGTGTAAAGTGCTTTGAGTGGTCAGAAGACTACAAAGCGCAAGTCCATTTGCCATTTGAGTCCATTAGAAAGTGTGACCCTGTTATCTACTGGTGTTTATATGATCACAGTGGACAGCAGTGGACTAATGGACACTATTTCAGCTTTATTGTTGATGATCAGTATGACTCAGATATGATGATGATTTAATTACTGTCAACTTTGTTTTCTTCTCACATGATGAAATTATTATCTCATAAAAATGACCAATTGGGACATGTGTTTTGAATCACAACTAATGACTCATATTTAGATTTATTAACAAAGCTGTTTTACTGTGGCTCTGCCCAAATAACTCACATGTAGATCAAAATCACATGTGTTTTTTATATAACAACCGTTAACAAACAACAGCATCACTGCGAAGGGTTCAACCTCTGTTGGCCTCTACACCTGTTGACACCAAAAACCACTTGTGTTGATCATGATCTCATTTGTTCTCACTGTTTGTATAAATGGCAATTATATATTCAGTTGTACATTGCTAAAAATGATGCCTTTTAAAGATAAATTCTCATCCTACATACTTGATCACTTAAGCATTTAATTTACTTACCTTTAGTGGTATCTAATAGTTTTGCTTTTTTGAATGAGTTTTTCAAATGTAATTTTTCAACGCTTTTAGCACCACACATGAAATTGTGTCTGCCTTCATTGTATTGTTGTGGCTGCAGAAATATTATAGACAAAAACCTGAGCACATAAAACCAGAACTGACTGCATGGTTAGATATCTCTAGGAATGACATTAAAAAAGAAATTGTGGGTGAATCGAGCCTTAAAAAATGCAGGCTTGTAACATGAAGGTTGGCAGTTTGAATCCCGGGATGGACAGGGAATTTCTGTGTGGGAAAATAAAAAAAATAAGCTCCAAAATCCGTGATTTGTCTACAAGTTAAAGCATTGAATAGCTATATAGAAGTCAAACAATAAGCAAACAGTGACTGTGAAAGATGATATGAACTTGAATGTGTCTTGACTTAAAAAAAAAAAGGTTAGTTTGGTTGCATCCCTGAAATATAGATTGTCCCTGAATGCACATTCAGCATGCAAAATAAGTAGAAAATGACAAAAAGTAAAGGCAATGAAATGTATAAAAAAATCACCATTCCCTGCTGAAACAAATAGAAACCTGGAAGGAAGCCAGGAAATCGGACTCTTCTTCTTCTTCTTCTTCTTCTTCTTCTTCTTCTTCTTCTTCTTCTTCTTCTTCGAGGTCAGAGTGCTCTGAATATGTGTGCGTACCCTCCTGAGAAAAGCACTTATTGAGACCTAAGTGTGACTAAATATATCACAAGATGAAAGTCCTTGGGGTCATCAGAGGAACAAAGCATGCTGGGTAATTTACCCTCCAAACACACACACACATGCAGATACTTGGCTGAACTTGACCTTTTCCTTCCTCCCTTGGTGTTCACATCCAATACATGTATGTTAACGTGCTGCATGTCACACCTTCTACACCAGAGTGGAGGGTTAGTCAGCACCATCTGCCAGGGTTACACATACAAGAGCACTCATCAGCATCGTTTAGGCCTCTACTGTATAACTTTAGCAGCGTCATGACAGGCCAAAGCTGGTTTCCTGATCTAGTGCCACTTTCTAATAAGATTCTTATAAACGGATTGTAAGTTGTGATTTATGGTCTTATTAGGCTACTGTTTAAAAGCTCATTTAATGCCATTAATTTCTTTAATGCGTTAATTCAACTTGCGATTTTTAGGTTGTAGCGTGCTCAGTTTTAAAGATGCGAAGGAGGTTAAATAATGCTGCAAACTTAAGCTAAATTTTAGCGAGGAACAACTGGCATGGCCATTTTCAAAGGGTTCCCGTGACCTCTGACCTCAAGATATGTGAATGAAAATGGGTTCTCTAGATTAGAAATGCTCCCATTCTCGCATTTAACACCTTTTAATAAAGCCATTAGTTACAACTCGTGCCCTTTCAGTGTGTCCTTTTAAACAAGAGAAAGATGTTCTCTTTCTCCGTCGTGTCTAGATGGTAACCCACAAGTTTCGAAAATGTACAAAAACTCTCATGAGGCTCCCGTTTCTTGCTCCAGCTGACCTCTTTTTAACGTTGCCGCGTTCCCACATCTCTGCAATTAACTTTGTGCATACTAATGTTATTAGGAGTAAAGGCCCAAAAACTAAGAAAATAAGACCCGGGTTGTTTAAAACTGGAATGCACTAATTAGCCTAAAGTCGTATTTTGCAGGAAACTCAATGGGTCTTTTATCGGCAGCGTCCCAAACTCCGAAACCCACTCATGTCCTGAGAGGAGCTGAACTGGGACACCAAGTGGAGACGAGGAGGGGAACTTTTGTGTTTTTGTCTTTAGGAAGCGGCGTTGTGCTCCACTGTACTCACAGAGGCTCCACTGTTTGGTGCCCAGAAGAGAGCAGTAAGACAAGCGGAGGGGCCCCTTACCGACAAAATGGAGCATAAACACAACAATCCCTTTATTCAGCTGTGTGGACCTGCCATCTGAACAGCGGCTTGTCATTAAATTAACATCACAGCAGGCGCGCGCCCTGGCCCTTGCTTCCCGGAGCATTGTGGTGCACTCAGGAGGAAACTCATTCTTTCAGGGGATACCAGGTCAAAAAGCAGGGGTGGTATAGACCCGTCCCAGCAGCCTTGGCGTTGAGGAATGGGAACAGTCGCCGCGCCACTGTGTTAGTCCTCGCGAAGGCTGAGTGTTGAAAGGACAACCTTTTAATCCCTGGCAGCCGTGAAGGACAGAGACAGATTTGCCTTTTTTGTTTTTGATGTTGTGCCACTTTCTCGCCATATCCACCCCGAGGACAAGACTGTAGTCCACGCCAAGGTCTCTGACCACTGGTGAGGCTGCAACACATTTCACCGCAGCGAGGCTGTGGCTGTGTTGGCCCGGATCTTACACTCATGTGTCGTGCACCTGCTCCGGGGAAGTGTCTTGAATAAGTTGCCCAATGGCTTTCCAGTTGAAAGATTTGTATGGTAGCAGTGCACTGCCTGGCTCATGCACTAAAACAGTAAATTAGCTACTCAGCAGCACTGAAGCGCTGTTTAAATAAAACAAAATCTAAATTATTTGTCTAGACAGAACCCAGATTTCTAAGAACTTTGTGCAAACCTGTGTGAATGGGTTCATTTCAGCCAGTTCTCTTTGCCTCAAGCTTTTGGCATTAAAAAGCTTTTCTGGCAAAAAAAACCCCCAACTGCTCACCAGAGGAAGAAAGACAAAGTACTCCTCCTACAAGCTAATAAAGAGGAAAGTTTAAATATTGGTAGTTGATAATATTGTTTGAGCTTCAGGCTCATGAAATACATTTTCTTTCATGAAAGATTGAATCATTTTTGAGACATTTATCGAAATGTTTGCAGCTTAGAGTGCAAGTTTTCATCATCCATTCATTTCTTCTGACTTCTTGCCATCTGTCTGTCCGTCCATCCTTCTATTCCCATCAGTATGATGTATGATCAGGGCACCACAGTTCACAACCTTTTCCCCAGTGAATACCTACAGTACAGATCTTCCTGAGGGATTCCCTCACACTTCCGGGTCAGCTTGCATCGTGTACACATAGACTGTATAAAATATGGACGTAGTCTCTGTGCTAATCAACCGGCTAATCCAAAAATGGGCAAAGAGGTGGATTGTTGGCGGTGGATCGAGGCGGGCCCGTGTGACGCAGCCGAGCAGACAGCTAGCAGCCAGCGACCTGTCTTGTTTGGTGCAACAATAGGTCCCAAGATTTTCTATTTCTACACAATATGTGTCTCATGTCCCCCTCTCGCTTTCATGTTTCATATCATTCTCTACAGTCCAAGGTTAAAAGAAAGGCATTTAAAAAAAGCGAAGAAAAACACTTGTATCTTCACTGTAGTATCTGAGCTTTCCACTGTACTGTGGAATGAAATAATGAGCTATTAATCATAACTTATGCAATCAGATAGCAGATCGAGAAACTTTAATATGTTTTCCCGTTTTCCATCTTTCCCATCTAACCTTTAAAGCTAGGCTTGGTAATCTTAAGAAACTAGCAAGAGTATGGTAGATTTGATAAATTATCCAACCGAAAAACCCAGCCCAGTGTTGCCGACTCTTGTCCAATGAAAGTACCGGCAGCACTGGCTTCAAAAGTCACTACATCTAGTGAGAAGAGGAACCCTCACAGCTCATCCCTTCTGGCCTCCCTCCAAACCCACTCACATACCAGTTATTTTTTTATTTTGTTTGATTTATTGATTGCTGTTGGGTTGTTGTGAGAATTTCAACAAATATAACAACATTTTTTATTGAAGAAGATGACCAACTCTGGCTTTAATTTAGACCTCTCTGCAGTAATCCCACATTCCTAATAATTGCCTTAATAACACTAGCTACAGCTTCCATCATTGCTTCTCTGCCTTTCTAGTCACTGGACTTTTTTAGTATTTAACATTCTCGTCTCCGTCTGACCACCTTGTCGGTAAAACGAGGGGCAGCACAGACCGCTGGGCAATCAGGTTAGAGAGGCTAGTGAAGCAAAAGAGGTCAGATAGACGAACTGACCACAACGCTTCTGTGTCTGTTCGTTCCAATAACGCTGCCTCCACATGATGGGCCCTGAGGGGGAAAGTCACACGAGGACAACTTTCACAGTTTCTCACCTCTCTTTGAATTCCAAAATACGTCACGCAAAAGTATAACGAATGTCTCCTCGTGCTCCTTTGAATTTAAAACCTACTGCGAAGAATGAAAGCTCTTAATGTTGCCTGCCTCCTTGAATAGTCGACTCGTGTAAATGTGCAAACGTGGCATTCGTCACGCCGAAGCGACAGGGCGCTGCTTGGAAGCTTTTGACTGTATTTGCTCCAGTCTGTCTGGTCTAATCTCGCCGCCACACTCTGTCTTTAATCGTGTTGCCTCAGAACTGTATCAGACACAAAGACGTGTCTCTCGGGAGTGTCTGGGGAGGAATCAGAGCGAGTGACGAAAGGCAGCAGGGAGTGGGAGGCTGGAGCATGATGGGATGTGGGGTTTTAAAGGCCAAGGCTCTTTTTAAAGGCGCAGTTTAGGATTTATAAGAAGTGTGACTGAGTTCATCAGAAGCTGGGAGTTCTGGCAGGTTACTTCAAACATGCACCAGTTGTTTTGTTTGATTCCAGTTCATAGAGCTTGTTACAGTGTTTGTATAAAGGTTTCAAAATGATTGTTTTTCACCGTTTTACTATTGTAACTGCTTACAGCCTGATCTATAACTGAGAACACTTTTGTTCCCAAAGACAGAAACCTGTAAGACAGAAGCCTGTCTTTGGGAAATCAACCTTGTTATGAAAAAAAAGTTGCTTTTTTGTAATATTTGCGTTCTGTGCGAAAGTATTCACCACAAAAACAACAGTTCGAAAATATATATTGACGTGCAAAATTAATTTCGCAGTAAAAAAAAAATGTTGTAGCTGCTCTGGAGGTTTCAATCATATCACAAGATTTCTTATTAGCAGATGGAGTTTGCTCCGTTGTCCATTTTTTCTCAGCACTTTAAGATTTCGGAAGGAGGGAAAGAATAGCTGCAACGGCCTTTCAACTACCCAACATCACAGGTGGGAGTGGTAAGATGTGCTCTGTCGTACTTGTGACCACACCCAGCTGTGATTTAGCGAGGTACTTCAGTGCCATATCGCATTATTGCTGCACAGGATGTGACTGCTGATGAAGACAATGTGATTTGATCAAAAGCTCCAGAGCAGCTACTAAATGGACCTTGAGGTGACAATGTTTTGTCAACTTCTATTTCCAAAATAAAGAATGAAATTTTAACCTCCATGCTTATTTCATTTAAAGATGCTCTGTGGAGTTTGTAGTGGTTCCATGGAGCGATGCATGCAAGCCCAGTATTCCACCGGCTGACGGTTGGTGGCAGTAATGCGTCAAGAAATCTGGTGATGTACCGACAAAAGGAGGCAAAGAAGAAGACTGCAAGCTGATGTAAGTAACGCAGATTCCAAGATATTCAAAAAAAGTGTCTTTGCACATGTTTTATGAGGATATGATGGTTGCTGGGAAACACTGAATGTAAACATGTCTGTTCACAAGATAACTCCATACCTTTAATAGAAATGCACTTATCAAGAAAGAGGCTCTGCTGCTGTTTGTTCCATCTTTTTATTGTTTCCTGTCATTGAACATGAATACTTAATCAGTGCAACTGATGACTAAATCCTACGTACACAGCTGACACCAGGGTTGCAGATATGGACACTTGAGATATCCAGCTACTGTAGACTGCAGACACACAACACTCACTACGAAGAACCAGATTACAGAGACATTGCTATTGTTTATGGAGACTATGCAGACTGATGCTGAGAGATTACACGGGATACTGCGCTATAGCGTGTTAGCATGACAGAGTGTTGTTGGGTTTAAACGAGGTGTTGTCGTGGTCCAACTGGGTTTCTGTCTTGTCCTGATGAAGGTTGCAGAGCCTCATTCCCGGACGTAAATCCGTGTGCACACTACGTCGTCTGCCCCAAAAGTCTGGAGGAAACAAAAGGATGATTGTTTTAGACACATGATAGTGAGTAGTCCTCAAAGTCAGCCAACAGAAAATGTTTAATTAGCTTTAATTTTTAAAGCAGTTTGCTGTTTTACTGAAACAAACATGTGTGACAGTGAACCTCAAGGCCTCAATATGCTTCATGTACTTGTTGGGTGGTCAGCCGGTCGGCCAATTTCAGGCCGTCTACGAGTGTCTTTTGCTGTATTCCCCTATATTCCAATACACAGATATGTATGTATCGTAACAACGGCTTGTATATCCACAGGCCTCGGTCTTCCGGTTCCACTTTTTGTATGACGAATACAGACTACCGCCACTCGCTGGTGCGGAGAGTTATTTCCTCTCACGCAGGCGCAGAACGTACGTGGTAGTTGGCTGTAGTCTTTCTTTGTGTGTGGGTGCGGCGCGCTACGTGATGCCAACGTCGTTATACATACTTTTGGCTCAAAAGCCTTATTAGAAGTGGAAACCAAGCCTCAGATGTCTTTCACAGAGATAAACAAAACATTCATTTTGGACCCGCCAAATTTTTTTAAATGTTTAAGTCACAATCATAGGATTTTTTTTTTTTGGAAAAAACATACTTTTATTCAGCACCTTTCTAAAGGCTCTGTGGATGCATTATTCTTTTTAAAAAATATTTGTCTACATAAAAATGTTATCAATAACACCTTTAATTGTAACATTTTGGTCGCCTAAAAATGTCTTATTCAGCATTCGGTTGTGCTTAGCTCCACCCTCTGTTGTTACTTCTGGCTCCAAAAAAACAAGAATGCGACGGCAAAAATGCTGAACTTCAGGATTCAAAACAACTGCCCACAAACGGGTGACATTACGGTGACTACGTCCACTTCTTATATACAGTCTATGCTTTAGACATGGCCTGAACAACACGTTGTACGAACTAGTTTGTTTCAAGCACGCTGGATCTTACAAGTCTCGACTCTCGTCTTTTTTATTCCCCTTTATAAAGTCTTTGCATTTAAGTTTGTAATGAAAGAACACAACTTTTTTAAAGATTGTCGGGTGATGACAGTATTACCATATTGTATTACCATATTGTTTGGAGTATGACGAATCTCAAAATGTCAAGGAAATCCTATTAACCAATGACGTATGCGTCACAACATCACAGTCAAAATGACGACTATCAATCTAGGTCATATTGCAAACTGTTGATGATGAAACCAAAAGAAACTACTTAATAACTGATTCACGTGTCCCGTGAATGCACAAGCGTGAAGTGATTACTGGAGTCCAACCCTCTGATGTGCCGTCATTTTTTATATTTTATTTCAGGCTGATGTAGCCGGAGAAAATCCACACGACTTTGCCCTTTAAGTGTTTTTCAGACTAAACCAATTAAACGGATCATGCAAATCATATGGAAATGTGGCCCACTTTACAGTGTGAACTGCCACAGACAATCAGACCATTGCTTTATGATCGCTGGTCCTCCTTTGAGTCTCGAGCTGAAGCTCTACAATTGTTGGGTTGTCTCTGTGTCTGGAGGCCTTCTTCGGTAAACAGATAGATATGATTCAGATTCAGACAATGTTTGTTTTGTTTTTTTCAGTTGCTTGTCCCGAAAGAAAGCGATTGTCTGAGAGCAAAGATGGCTCATGTCTCTTTTTCTATAGAGAGAGGCTTCAAACCTTCCAGGATTTTAATGATGCATAATTTATTCAATCAGCGCCACAAAAATATCTTTTGCATTTGTTTTTTACTCTAATAGGCATGACAGTTTATGAGCAGGTGTTTTAGCTATGATGTCATTTCCTAACTGGTGTCAAGATATTTGGTTGATTGGTTCATTTGAACATCTAGCAGGATAGTTAATGAGATTTCATATTTACACATGTAGATATATAATTGTTCCAATCGCAGTCAAATATTGACAAAAATAGCATGTGTCGCAGTTTAGAAACAACTCTGCTGCTGCTGCAGAGAGAAACGACTAAATACTGGCCTGGACCAAAGCTGAGTACATTTCCTGTTACGTATTATCTGATATGTAAAGTCCTGTTCTAAATTTAAGAAAGCACTCATAGCAAGGTGCAGACTATTTTGGGCTTCAAAAAAAAAATTGTTTGATCAAAATCAAATAAGTTGTACAGCTTACTCTCCAGTATGCCATGCTTTATTTGTCTATAATTTTATTTATATATTCTGCTTTTGGAGGCATTCTTTTCATATTTAAATGATTGGTGTGTAACATTTTGAAGGATCTATTGGCAGAAATGGAATTTAATATTAATAAGTATATTTCATTAGTGTATAATCACCTGATGATAAGAATCGTTGTGTTTTTGTTCGCTTACAATGAGCCGTTTATATCTACATAGGAAGTGGGCTTCATGAAGCCGGCCTCCATGTTTCTACAGTAGCCCAGAACGGACAAACCAAACACTGGCTCTAGAGAGAGACATTCACATTTTCATGTTTTTGCGGCAGCCACCGTAGTTCTCCTACACGCTTGGCACATGGGAGAAGTTTTAGTTAGTTGTAATCTGCAACCTCATGGCTAGATGCCGCCAAATCCTACACACTGCACCTTTAATGTGTGTTTATTAGATAGGTCTACCAGTAGTATCTTCTTTGCTGTCTCCTAGAAATTAGGTTTATATACAAGTAATTTGCAACAGCAAATACGTTTTGAAGAAAATGTAATGCCGGCTGGATTACGTTTTCTAATCACATAATGAGAAAATGTTGTTAATTATCGTATCTGACAATCGCAAAAATGTTGATACCAAACGTGTCAGTAAAATGTTCACTGACAACATATTTCATTTGTTTTCTGCCAAAATAACCAATGTCATCATATCAATTACAGCATTGTTAAACATTTTTTGTGTTTAGACACTGGCAGCACACAACGTATTTGTTAAAGGGGACCGATAGTGCTTTTGTGATTTTTCCCATTCCTTTAGTGCGTCATATAGTTTTTTGTGCATGTAAAATGTCTAAGTTACAAAGCCCAAAGTCCACGCCAAAGGGAGTTACTCTCCCCCACAGAAACACTGCTCCTGAACTGCCTGAAACGCCTCGCTTGAAGTCTCGCCTTTTCTTCCGTAACATGGTGATGTCACCATGTAACACATTCGTATAACGGCTAGTTTGGCACGCCCTCAAACAAAGCTAGTTAAGTATGGTTCGGTTGACATATCAAAACGATCCACAGATGGAAGTTTGGATGCAAACGCTGCCCCTGAACATAACCCAGGCAGCAATTATATACAATACGTCTGCCACCACAACTTAATTGGGAAATCAATTAAGTGAAATATTAACGTTGTTTCTAGGAGACAGGGTTGGAATTTTCACTTTCACTTCACCGATGATCAAAGTGGTCATTTCACTTTCTTTCTACAGTTGTTGCTTAATACCCTTCACACTCACACAGACACTGTCAAGCTAATGTGGCGCCAAAACTAGGCCAGCTGTCTCAGGTGAATGATTCTAGTGTTGTCATGGCAACAAATACAAGCTGCGTGTCATACCATCTTATCCGTAAACTCGACCACATGATGGCTTTTTCGCTGTTAATACTGATTAGAAAAAAAATTGGGACTCTACAAGCTGCACTGTGAACCTGGTTTTATCTGCGGGTTGTATGACGGTGTGACAGAAGGGAGAGACGGAGGTGAGAAGATGCTGTCGCTGCTCTGCCCAGATCAATCTCCGTTAGAGCGTGAATGCTTCAGCTCCCAGGGCTGCCGGGCCAAAATGTCACCAGAGTGGCAGGCGCTGCAACACATTCTGCTTTTATCATCCAAACATTAGAAAAGATTTAATATGTTCTGGCTTCCTCTGAACAACGAGGAGCTTCTAGAGATGCTATTTAAGCATTGAAGATGTGCTTCTACTCACAAGCACAAGCTACGCAAACATCCTGTGATTACTTCTTCAGCATCTTAACCTTCTATATTGTTGGTTCAAGCTTTTGCCTTTTGGACATTCATCTCACAAGTACTCGAGGAACAACAAAGCAGAGCGTGGGAGCGTTGAGCTTTGAGAGAGGAAAGCTGTCGAGTCCCTGAGAACTGTTCGTCCGGTCCATTGGTCTTGGATGGCTCCCCTGCACATCGTTCGAGGGGCTTTTAGACCCATTGACTTCTGCCCATATTAATCTGGCTAAATACAGGGGGTATTACTGCGATGTCAGCGTAGCAGCTCCTCTTGTTCTCCTTTCAACATCTCTCCGCGGGGTGGATGAAAGCTCGGCTCCTTGGGAAACGGCCTCTCTCATTTCCTTTACGGATGAATCTCCAGGGTGACTTCATACACTCCCTGCCTCATTTCATTAACCATTTCTCGAGTAGCTGCTCGAAAAATCCCATCTTAATGCACCTGATGTCTTCCGAATCTCCATGAGAACAAGCCGCGCAACAGACAAACCATACAGATTAGCTACTCCTTCAGATCGTACTCTCTCTGTACTTAGAGTTTTGTATCTTTCTGTTGCTCCTCAGCCTGAAATAGAAGTTCATTAATCACGTGAACATCAGAGCGTTTGTCTTTGTAAAGAAAGAGGTTTTTTTTTCTCTTTTCTAAGTAGTAATCTATTAAGAGGCTTTCAGTGAGTCATTGTCGTGCGCTCACCAGTATGAGCTCATCTCCGTTCAGCTCTCGGGTCCAGTAGGTTTTGGGGCCGTCACCATCTATCAGAGTCTGCTTGCAGTACATCTTGTTCTCCGACTCCCAGGTGGCGAGGCTCTGCAGGGAGGAGACAGCAAGGTGGGGAGGTCAGTGTGATGGTGTCAGTGAAGGTAAAACACATTAGCAAGGCGTATATTTAAAGGGTCACTTAGTGCCAGGCTTTATGCCAGCATCACTGATCGGTGTGGTTGGGTGTGGTGAGAAATGTGCTCTGTTGCACTCAACAGTGATATCACAGAGTACATTTCTACATCTCTGCATCAAGGTGAGAAGTTAAAGCAGCTATAATTGACATTTTTATGATGATGAAATATCAAAGGGGTCACTTAAAGTAATGAACCCACAGAATCTTTACAGAACTTTATAGTCAATATCAGCTCATTGTTTTTATTTTATTTTTTCATTGCGACTTCCCTGTTTGGATTCATTCTCATAGCTTCGATTTCAGCCACAGCAGACGGTCGTTTCAAGCTAAAAAAAAGCACTTTCCAGTCATGCTAACATTATAATGAATTTACCATCGGCGAGTGAGTGTATGAGAGTTGAGTATGTATGTGTTTGTGGGTGGTCGGGTGAGAGAGAGAGAATCAAGTAAAATCAGTGTGACCGGACAGTAACGTTCTTTGCTCTCTGGATTAATGTTTTATAGATCTATTCCTGGGTGCCTTTCTTCTTTATTTACATCTCTGTTTGAGGTTAAAATTAGGCCTGAGGTCTCATTTAGGTTTAATCTTTGGATTAAGGCAAAGATTAGGTTAATAAACAACTTTTTAGGCTACGGTTTTGCCAGCTTATCCAAAAAGTGACGAGACAACCCAATGCGAGCTGACGATAGGGCACATCAGGCACACAGCACTCTGCCCCACTGCCCACCCACGGATGAAATACAAAGTTTTTAGGGAGTCCCCTGAAAACCCACTGTACACTTTACCTGCTCAGCACCAAACAGCAGACAAACACAGTTAGCGACTAGCTGGTAAACATAGTGGTGCATCAATCTGCAACCTCACCACTAGATGCCACTAAATCCTACAGACTGGTCCTTTAAGGGTCCACGTTTATATCACTCTGTCCCCATACTTTTTGTGCACTTTTGTTCTGGGGCTGTTTTTCATATTTGCGCTCCCTTAGTTCCAATGAAGAGTACGTCCAGTGATATTTTAGACATACGGGTGCTTCCAGCTTTGTAGTAACAGTTTGGGAAGGCCAATTCCTGTTTCAACATGACGATGTGTCTGTGCAGAGTCCATAAAGAAATGGTTTCCCCGGTTTGGTGTGGAAGAACTTGACTGGTCTGCACAGAGCCCTTACACCAACACCTTTAGGATGGACTGGGCCAGATCTTTATCACCCAACATCAGTGGTCACCCTCACTCTTGTTGCTGAATGGGAACTAATCCCTGCAGCCAGGATCTAAAATCTGGTGTGTGATGTGTGGAGGCCGGTATAGCAGCTCATGGTTTTGGAGTGGCATGTTCAACAATCATATATGTGTGTAATGTACACAAACTTGTATCCCTATATTTCACAGCCTACTTTAAAATGACATATGTCCCGTGCTAATTCATCCATGGCCAGCCCTCAATGAACAAAGCAATGTAATATTATAAATCAGTGGGCTGAGTCTTTAGCAGACTGAGTTTAACAAATAAATGAAAATCCTCTTAGCCCTTTGGTCGGTCGGGGTCTCCATCTGCTAATTCATTTCAATAATATTTCAAATGACTTCAACAGGATTAGTCAGACTTTGACTTCTGGACTAATTTCTCTTGAAGTAACTGACTCAAATTGCCTATCAGAGCAGGACCAAGGTGACCCTGTGGCGCTAATTTGTGTTAATGGACAGGATTTATCATTTTGGTCAGCTTTGGGTCCATTAACTGCACTCGTATTTCATTACCTCAACTGTCTACTGACACAACAGCTGCTCTGTTAGAGGAACAGTGTGACAATTTTAGGAAATACGTTTATTCTCTTTCTTCCTGAGAGTAAGATGAGGGGATTGATACCACTCTAATATTTATACATTAAAATCAGAAGACCAGAAATGTTATATATTGTTTGTTTATTCAGTACAAAGTGTTAAAACTAATTAATTAGGCATAATGAGCTTTAGAGGTGTTCAGATTTTGTTACCGTTGGACAGAGCCATGCTAGCTGTTTCCCTCTGTTTCCAGTATTTATGCTAAGCTAGGCTAACCACCTTCAGCTTCATATTTAAAGGAATAATTGGAAATTTTTGGGAAATACACTTATCTTCTTGCTAAAAGTTAGATGAAAAGATTGATACCACTCTCATGTCTAGTCATTAAATATGAAGCTGTAGCCAGGAGAACGGTTAACTTAGCTTAGCACAAAGACCGGAAACGGGGAAACCTTCAGCTTCATATTTAACGGACTTACATGAGAGTGGTATCAATCTTTTCATCTAACTCTCGGCTAAGTGTATTTCCCAAACGTGGGCCAAGCCCCGTCCTGGGGGCACGACGCGGTTTGGGCGCACTAAGGACAGTCCGCCAAGGTGACATTTTGGCCACGGCCCCGGGAAGCACCTTCGCCCCGAGTCTTTCCAAGCCGACCTAGAGCCGGTTGCGGCGCACCGCCTCGTATGCGGTACTCCCCAGCCTGCCGTGTGTCGCTCACACCCTCCAGCAGGCTGTTGACGAGGGTCTTTTGGCAAAAAGTGGTATCGATGCATCCCTAGTTGTATGGGGAACGTAATTTTATATGGGACTGTTTTTCCCAAAACATCAAACTATTAGGCTACTTTAACGGCTATTTTAGAGTCAAGTTTCCCAATTAAGCCTTTAATTCAAAGAGATTAGTTTACTATTTACATTTTCTCTTCAGTGTTGGCTTCTCGTTGCTGTCCGTCTCTGATTATATTTTCCCACACTGCTGAAATTAGTTTTTCCTCTCAATAAAGCCAGCTGCATTTCCCCTTTCAACATAGCATCTTAACTTAGCTAGTGATCCCACTCCAAAAGCCTGGATCTGATCAAAGCTGCCGTTGCTTCAATCCAACTCAAGTAAACATCCAACTAATTTAAAATCTGGACAGGCCTACTGTATAATGACAACCCATCATTTTTCCAGCATTTTCTTTCGTCGTGTTGCTCACAGACAATTTGTTTGACAATTTGTATAATTTGAGTATTTTATAAAGCACCACTGCTCAGTGTTGGACGGAGCAGCAGCCTCAGTTTCTCAGAGGCAAATGTTAATCACCATATCAAAGGTAAGGAAAGCCATCACGGATCCCTGCGGGCTGCCGTCCGCTGGCTTTGCCAAGCTGAACAACAGCGGGGCTTTTCTACAGCTTTTCTGCAGCTTTCCCTCTGATTTCTCTTTTTTTTTTTTCGAATAAAGCCAGAACCCAGAGAGTCGATTAGCTACGGCTCCTTTTTAACGTTAGCATCAGTCTCAGCCTCTGACTCGGATGGATTTTCTCTCATTCTCTCTGTTGCACATTAAGTCACAGACAAATTCTCACACATCGTCGTTCGCTTCCAAATAACACACCAGAGCTCGTGCACACACATTTGAGACCAAGACAAATTCATCCTGCATTTGTTTTTTTTTCCCATGTCCTGTTTTTTTCTGTAGCTTTTTTTACTTATCACAACATCTGCTGCCTTTGGCTTTGGTTCGGTCGCTCACAGACTTTACAAAATCAGACACAAAGAAGGAGAACATCTCATTTCCCGCTTGGTTTAAAGTTTTTATGTTGGATTTTACAACATTTCTTTCAGAGTCTGAAATAACACGTTCACTCCCTCTTGGATCTCTTCCCACAGTTTGATCACATTATCTCTCTCAAGTCAGTGTTTGGTCATCACTTTTCCCACTCAGTAGCTTACACTTAGGACAAAAATGTGAAGCAGAGCTGCTCTTTATCAAATCAACTCATATTTTATCAAGTGACAAATATCACATCTTAGTGGTGAAGACATGCAGAAGTGCTAAAGGTGCACTTTCCCTAATTAACACTGAGTTAACACAAACAATCTAACTCGACAGAACTCCTTTCAAAAAGTCCCAACTTATGGAATGATTGGTTTCCATAAAAAGCTATGATCTAAATTAGACAATGCACTTCTTGTGATATGTGTCTTGGTATTTTGTTTTTTATTTCACCCTTAAAGAAAAGCCTTAATGGGACTTACTTGGGCATATTTGCTTCACTGACAGATGTGTCAGCCTATCACAGTTGGTGGTTGTTGCAGTCTTGTTCCACGGTGGCTTTACCCAGACTCCTCTACTTTGCATTTATTTTGATTCTCTGGCTTTATTTGTATTTTCTTTTCATTGCAGTTCCACAAATGGCCACAAACAAGCAGCAAGGCTGAGTGGCGAAGCCGAATCCATGTCCCTTAATCAACGAATCCTCATACAACGGTTTGTATGATATCTTACGAAAAGTTATTTTTCATGCATTCTCCTACAACTGTCCAGCAACACGAGCGATCAGTGCGACTGTGCAAGCAGAACCTGTTCAGGCAACAAAACTACTTGGTTAGCCCACATCCACCCCGACCTCCTCCCTACGCAGAATTTATCACTCTTTATACTACGTCAGCTGACTTCCTTAGAGGCAGCCCTGGCTCATGATTACATGGGTTATATTTGATTTATAGTGCATTACTTTTCGTAGCTATAAGTACGAACAGTGAATGAGAAGAGCCTGTCTTAATACATCAACGATCGTTTTAAACACAACTCTGGAACACACTTGCCAGCAACCACAGGTGCAACCAAATCAACCTGGATTATAACTCTAAATATGTCCTAACAGGGAACAATGGGTGACGTCACAGACGATGTATTGTGTCTGTTAAATTGCTTTTTAATCTTGAAAAGTAATTACAAATCAACCGGAGGAGCAGACTGAATGACAAATCATTTTTCAGCCTTGAGAGTAATGAGACACAGATTCTACAAATTGGGCTGGAAATCCAAAACCCAATATTTTACCGTCAGTGTATATCAGAATCAGTCCAAAGGAATCAGTCTCTCCTCTCTTTCACCACATTTTGGATTTGCCTGTCATTCGCCGCAGGCCTCGTTCCTGCCTCTCCATGCTAAATGACACACTGTCAAGAGCAAAGAAATCACGCTCGAGTCTCAGCCACACCGTTACAGAAATACAGTCCCACTTTTATCCATTTAGCCCCAAACCTCTACCCTCCGTGTCAGTATGTGATGACACTCTTAAGTGGATCTGTTTATTAAGTCAAATATTTAAATCGACAGGCTTTGTTTCTGATCCTTATTCACACATCATCTCCGCTCCCTTTGTCTCTCCATGCAGCCCCGTGGCAGGTGACTGTCTCTATAGCAACCAGCTCGGTTAAAGACTCCATTTGTCTAAGTTTTTCTGCCCGGAAGTGACTTGCTGTGTTGTACGCTGGGAAATTAAGCTTATGAGTTCAGATGAAAATGTTGCTGCACCACAGCAGCCAATGTTTAGTTGTATGGAAACGCAATTTGTAGGAGACTGGGTAGCAGCCACTCTGCTGTATTATTTCTCAACCTCAGCTGCACATAGCAGCAAAAACTCATGCTTGTCTTCGCCTAAACACCTCTATCCATCAGAGCAGGTACATAATCGCCTCTTTATGGCTTCCAACTGTGCACCAACGCCCGTCTGGTGTCTGTTTCTCTGTTGTCTCTGAGACTGGCAGGAAGTCTCTTATCACCGTCTCCTCCTGGAGGCCGTCTGATCCCACCGCGCTCATGCAGATTAGCCGGAGCTTTTTAACCTTGGGGTGGTGTTAATCAGCCCTCTGCTCTTCGCCAGGCAAAGATCAACGTGTAATCCCTTTAACCACAGGGCGGCCGGCCTCAGCCAAAACCCACTTAGGGCTCTCCCGCCAGCCGCCCCATCTGAGACTCTGCCAACACCCCACACCTCCCCTCTCTCGCCCCTCCAGGCACATGTGCCAGTGTCAGTGGGCGCTGCCTCCTGCAGGTTAGGCTTCACTCTTGCATATGATTTCCACACAAGAGCACAATGTGCTTGTTGCTGAGAGACAACTCCTTGATTTTCTTCTTGGTAAAAAAAAAAAAATAGGCAAAATATACAGTACAGCCCAACAAAATATTTTTCTTATTGTGTTGGCTCTATACTCCAGCACATTGGATTTGAAATGAAACCATGACTGTGACGATAAAGCTCTGGATATCAGATGTAATATAAGGGTGTTAACATCCACATCAGATGAACCGTGGAGGGAATCTAGCTTGTTCAACAAAGTCTCCTAATTTTAAAGCTCCACTAATCAATATTTTTTATGCAAATATTTCCTCAAATGACGCAATGTGCCATGTGAGAGGGGTCGCTCGTAGGTCTGAGAGATTACTCCAATGTTGAAGTGCCTTAAACTTGCATTCTTTCTAACAGCCAGCAGGGGACGACTCCTCTGGTTGCGAAAAGAAGTCTGATTGTATAGAAGTCTATGAGAAAATGAGCCTACTTCTCACTTGATTTATTACCTCAGTAAACATTGAAAACATGAGTTTATGGTCTCAATCTCAAGTCTTCCAATTAGAGTCAAATAGACCATAAAGCAGGGGATGCTTTAGGGCGTGGCTACCTTGTGATTGACAGGTTGCTACCACGGCGTTGTCTGGTCTGGGAGTTGCTCTCATCACTATTAAAGGGATAGTTTGGGTGTATTGAAGTGGGGTTGTATGATGTACTTATCCATAGTAGGTGTACAGTAGATAACGGTCGGCGTGTCGCCAGCTTGGAGAAACAGACAGGAGCACCGACGCCGGAGCAAAGCAATACACAGCTGTGGACGGAGACATGAGAAAAACATATTTTAAAGCCACCTAAAAGAATGGCTCACCTAAAACAAATCTATATCTGTTTAAGTGTGCGCTATATTCAGAATATTTTCAGTGCTTTATCTTGCCGTCAGACGGCCCTTTCCTTCTCCTTTCCGACGGGGAACAGAACTGAAAGTGAAACTTATCTACGCTCTCTCCAAAGCCAGCAGGCTTAGATGACAAAAACGGTATAGATACATTTCACTTTCAGTTCAGTTCACCGTCGAAAAATATTCTAAATATAGCGAACACTTAAACAGATCTAATTTTTTTTCAGGTGGGCCTTTCTTTTAGGTGGCTAAAATACATTTTTCTGCCGTCCCCATCCACAGTACTGTATTGCTTTGCTCCGGCGTCGGTACTCCTGTCTGTTTCTCCAAACTAGGGTTGCGCTAACTGTCATCTACTGTAGGTAATACACCTACTATGGATAAATACCTCATACAACCCCACTTAAAAACACCTGAACTATCCCTTTAAGCGTTTTAGCTTCTTTCAGCTCATTGTTTTGGTTTTCCATCCCAGAACTTTCCTAAAACCTTCAATAAATTATGTTTTTGGTCACTTGGGAAAGCGGAAACAAGTTTTAAACACAACATTGATCACCATTTAAGATGTCAAGAGCTACTTGCTTAAATAATCCTTCATTTATTTCTGCAATTTTGGATGTTCTGTAAAGACAAATGTGTATTAATTAGGAGATAGGTTACAGGTGTGATACAGTGGATACAGATTACATACTGTCCTGAAATTGAAGATGAATAAATACCCACCTGATATGGATGCAATAAGCCACTTTAACCTCATATTCTTTTTTTATTTATCTCACTCCGGTGTGCTGCAGTACCGAGACAGAACACTGTCTGTGATGCTGATGCTCAAACCCGAACAAGTGGATGTGGCAAATGTGTGATGACAAGTCGACTTGAGGCGTCATGTGGTGAAAAGCCTCACTGAGAGCCGTCTAGCCATGCCCAGTACCCAGCATGCCCCAGGGCACAGACAGAAGGAGCCACGCTGTCTCCTGGGACCAGAAATAGGTCATGTCTGCTCTCCCTGACTGCAACACGTAGTTCCATCCAATAAAAGGTAAAAAACAAGAATCTATACTGCAGACTTTAGCTGTTGAATGCTGTTTTGTAAATTGTACAAACATTATGTGATTTGTGTGCAATTTAATGAATTCTGTACCGCACATACCCAGAAGGGCATTGTGGTTTCCAGAAAAACACATATCTCCAATTTCTCAGGCTTTTGGCTGAATTCTGTTGACTTGATGTAGTGCATGCACGCAATTGCACATTTTTCCCCTTTCCATGTGAATATTTCCTCTCCACAAGTATGAATATCACTGCTCTCTGTTGCCAAAGAATTCTTCGTGATGGTGAATTTTCTGTTTTACATTATAGTCTAGAAACTCTTCAGCCTTTTTGGAAGAGAAGTCTTGAATCACGTTCTTTTTGTTCAAGTGTTTGTGTGGTCACATCAGCTACCCTGCAACTAGAGATGCAGTGCCTTGCTCTAGGACACTTCAGCAGGGAGCCAACCATCCAGTTGAAAGGTGGTCATATCTAGCCATCATGACGGGGTTTATTGTTTTGTTTTGTTTTTGTCACAAAGCTACTTCAGATATCATGGTCAGAATTACACTAAATGATAATTTGTTTACCTTCAATTCAAGCCCTTTAATTACATATGTCAATGTATATTACATTTACAATATATAATCAATACATTTGGGGGTGGACCCTTCAAATATCAGATCATACTCACCTGAAATAAGTTTTCTAAAAATGCTTTAGTCGTCCAGTTTTAAAGGGTTATTTTTTTTCTATGAGTAAAATCTTTATTGCATGTGAAATTTTAAGATCCCATTAAGAGAAATATAAATATATGTTTATTTTCACACTATTTTTCCTGAATGGATATATACGATTTTTGAATAAAACTGTACAAAAGTAGAGATTAACATCAATGCTGATATGACCATTAAGGCAGCCCAGTCGCACAAAATGGCGTGTGAATGACACCATAATGGCAAAACGCTTGTGATAAGGATGCAGGTCTTGCTTTAGGCGTGTCATTTGTACGCCATGTAGTCTGTGTAAATGCATCCGTGTAAATACGCTGCGCTCAGTTATTGATGTAGAATAAAAAGCGAGAAAGACTGCTTATGGCAGGCGGGAGGGGAGGTGGATGGGTCCAACAAACACAGGACTTTCAACCATGAGGCCGCTGTTTTGTAACTACGTTAGTGACGTTTGTGTTTTCTGTACTTATGTTACGTTGTTTCCGTACATGTTGTACTTAGTTACGTACTTATTTTAAGCCCAACCATGACGTTTTTCCTAAACCTAAAAAAAGTGGTTTTGTTGCCTCCTGCTGGCACTGCACCTTCATAGACGTGTGTAATATTCACACCTCTGCGAGGCAAAACGTGACGCTGACACGCTATCCTCTGGTGGACAGGCGGGTTTATTACGTGCTTTGCAGTGATTTTGGGTTGTTTGAGGACATGCTCAAGGCTAAGGATTGCTTTTTGCCTTAGAAAGTGTTGTTTTCAAGAATCATCCAAAAAAAACAACAAATTCATCCTGCGGTTAAAGAAACTTGACAAGTTGTACTGTGACAACTCCCCATCCTGCATGTGTTATGCAAATCTCTGCTGCACTGCAACAGCCACTGCAGCCTGTTTCTTCATGAAATCTATGTTCATACAGATGGATGAGCATATTGCAGCACTCACTTAT
The DNA here is from genome assembly GCF_015220745.1 of Sebastes umbrosus. Taxonomy (NCBI): domain Eukaryota; kingdom Metazoa; phylum Chordata; class Actinopteri; order Perciformes; family Sebastidae; genus Sebastes; species Sebastes umbrosus. The sequence goes on from NC_051272.1 coordinate 5,004,927, forward strand.
TTCCAACTTCTATTTCTCTATTGGATTGTTATATGCACCTATGGATGTTAGGCTGGCATGCTAATTTGAGAGACTGTCCTGGTTCAAATCCCAACCAGCTACAGGATTTCCACAAAGAAAAAAGACATGTTTGTTTTCCAAAATTGCGCAAGCAAAAAAGTTGCCTTACGTCAGTCAGGTTAGACCAGTTCCTCCCTCAATTCCACATCATACTGCCTCCTCAAAACACCATACGTCTCCCCAAAATGGGAGATTGGTACCAACATTTTCTACAGCTATTATTAAAAAAGATCGTAAGGATTTTCTCCCTCTTGGAGAATCTTGCCTTCGGTCGCTGCCTCTTGGCCAGGTCGTCATTGTAAATGAGAATTGGTTCTCAATTGACCTATCTGGTTAAATAAACGTAAAATAAAATAATGATAATAATCAGTAATGATTATATGATAAATTCTAAAACCTGTTTCATGCTTCTTGCGGTCAGTGCGGTGCGGACGGCGATATTATGCATTGTGGCCGTTCATGTTTTGTCCCATTTGTGTGAGAGGATAAATACTGGATTACATGTTAACGTTGTTTACCCACCGTGTGTCCCCACTGATACCAAACAAGACTCTTTTTCTCTCCAGCTCAGACGCCGGTTGCTAAGCAGGAGAGGGCGATAAACAGATGTCAACCTCTGGACCATTAAAGAAAAATATCTTGTTACCTAAAGTGACTCAGTGGCATCGCGTTTTCGCCTGAGAGCACACTGACTTCCTCATTGTGTAGGTGCAATGAGATCATTGAGTGAATTGACTACTACATACATCACATCATGCAAAAGCTTTAAAAGTTTGAGTTCGATATTTTTATATGAAGATGAAACATAAAACAACTTCTCTGCTTCGTAAAAAATAATGATTGTTATTTCTTCCTCCAAGACTTAGATTTACTTAGAATATGTCACATTATATGGTAACATCAAGATGTGGCCAACATAGAAATTAATTAATTTTATGAAGTAAGAAAGAAAATTCTTGTAGAAAAGACTTTTATGCTTTGACAGAAATTAAAACTACTGGATGTCAGCTTTATCTTAATATGTTTACACACTATCAGGCACAACAATCGAGCTGCCTCGTCCACCTTTATCTAATTATACAACCTACATATTTATTACACAGATGACGTAAATGTCTGTGTTGAGATCATATCAGATGTCTCTTAAGAAACCAGTTTGCTCTTATTACATGTAACTAAACACAGCCTTTATGTCAGAGCTTGAGTAGTTGTCCCTATTTTTAAAATCCTACCTTATACGTTACTTTTGTGATTACTTAATTGTTGTTTTACAATTATTTTAGACTTTGTAATGAGCTCCAAGAATTTAGAAGACTTTGATGTTCCTGAAAATGTTTAAAATTTAAAGTATAAATGTCTCACTCAACCTACTTTCCAAACCTGTGTAGGTGCTCTGACTGTCTATCAGGAAGTGAGAAATCGCCCTCGGGGGGCCTGAAGAGGTTCAGAGAGAAACTCAACTCGAGCTGCCTGTAATCCAGCTGCGCCGACGTGAGGACGATACCAATGGATGCAACTGCAAGGAGGAGGTATTAATTTTTCATTCGACACTCTTCAACAATAGCACGGAGACAGCTTTGAAGACCTTTAATGCACACAAACACTCAGAGAATACCAAATGGTGTTAGTATTAAAGCGCTGTTCAATCACTTTAACATCATCTAAATGTTAAGGTGAAACAAACGTATGGCTCTTGGAAAGAAAACTATTCAATGTATGCCCAAGCATGTACCATTGTGTTTATATTTCATGAGGAATATCAGTGCTGCAGGGAATCTTGACTGATTCAAACCTTCTCTGTACTCGTCCACACACACATTGGGTTGTTAGCATTCTATTGACATACATCAATTTCTTGGAAGCCTCTCCTAAATTTAACCATAAGTACTTTACATCCTTTACCCCAATCTAGGGGATGCACCGATCCTCGTCCCCACATGGGAGGTGAGTCCCCACAATTTCATTGATGAAAGTATACGCTAACACGCTAAGGACTGTGACATCGGCCGTTTGCAGTGGTTGAAATATTTCACAGAAATGTACATTTGAACAAAGACAAAAGGACGGTGTTGAATGTTTAGAAAAGTGAAATGAGCGCGAGAGAAGTGAAAACAGGAAGTGCATCATTTGCTGGGGTGAAATTGTTCACTTAAGTTAAAGCTGAAGTAGGCAAGATTGGAGCAAATATGATTAACAAAAAGTATTTTTTTATAAACGGTTGCTATATCGTGACAGTAGTACATGAGACAGGTAACCTGAAAAAAATCATGTGCCTCTGTGTCCTCCGGTGTTCCTTGCATCTGCAAGATTTCACAGACCGGAGGAAAACAAGCAGTAAGAGCTGATCTGAGGTCTGCCGTCTATGAGAGCCGGCTGTCAATCACTCGCCGACTCCGACCAAACGGTCAAACTAGGCAGAGCTGATCAAATATGAATCAGTATTCTGTTACGTTAATGCCTATTTCTCGCCTCAAATATTCTCAGAATCATCTTGTAGTGCACGGTTTAGCTTTAAAATGAGAAAGTTTGCGACGCCGCCGCCATTGTGAAATCTGGTGAAGGAACGCCAAGTTCTGGTCACATGACCGGAGCACAGCCAATAGGAATGCTCTCTCTCTCTGAAATGACCTGTGATTGGTCAAAGTCTCCCGCCACAGGCTAGATTTTTTAAAGCCTGAAAACAGAGCCATGAGGAGGAGCAGAAGTCTAGTTATCTCTCAGAACACTTGAATTACAATATGCTGAAAGGTTATTATGGAATCTTTGCCAAATGATGCCAAAAATATACTGCCTACTGAAGCTTTAAGATAAAAATTCAATAACATTTGAGGATCTTAATAGTGTTTTTGCATGATTTAAACCCATTTACTGCAAATCCCTTATATGTGTACTGTATGTAGCATCAGCCAAGTAACAATTTTGCAAACAATGTGTTTTAGAAACTTGGATGTATTCCAGGCAGCCGTTGGTTTCCATCCATTTCTGTACAATATCAAAATCAAATAGAAGCATCTTGAAACTCAAAGTTTCAAGACACATACTGTATAATCACAGTATCCCTAGTTTGATTCTGGATGGAGACTTTTTTTGACTTTTGAATGTCATAACTCTTTGTCTCTCCCTTCCTGTCTATAAATTATATTTGTGAAGTAATGAAGTGCTGACTTTATTTTCAGCGCAAAATAATCACCTCTTACAGTAAACTTTATTACAGTGCAACAAATTATGATGTTTGATGTTTTCTGTGATGATTTACACAACACACAAGTGTGTTCAAATATGTGATTTCATCAACATTCATTTGAAGTTCTACCTTGCACTTCCGTCCGTCCACAGTCTCCTCGTCATACTCTTCACCGACCTGGAAGTTGATCTCGGTGGTGCGCACAGTGGTGGATGTTTTGATGTAGAACTTCTCGCCGTCCTGACGGATCTCCACGTGGGGGTTCGAGGCCGCCGCCACGGCCACCTTCCTCAGCATGGTGTTCACTCCTAAACCAGGAGCAACCCCAGGCCAGAACAACAGGAGGGAGAAAACAGGGGTCAGTGTCACCATTTTAACAAGATTAATTGAGTTAAGGGGAAAATAGTGGGATGTTTCACTGCCTCATAATGACTATAAAATATCTTTGGGAATGTTTTAGGGATGACTCACTAATTACAAAATGCTGACTTTTGTGGCGCTTTGCACATTTTTAAATCTAGTTTGTAGTTGAAAACGAGCCAAGCAGACATTATTGTTATTGTACTTAATTCAGCCCTGTCTACTAATAATTATGTTCCCAAACAACGAAACTGCATTGTGAATTACGTTTCGAGGGGAAACGTATTTTGTTACGTTTGTTTTTGACGTATGACAAACAAGTTTGTAATGAGTGTCCGCACAGGGTGGAGGTCGGGGTGGATGGGTCGAAAAACACTGGACTTTCAACCAGGCAGGATGGTCTGGTACACTGTTAGTAGCTATACCTACGAAAAGTAATGCAATGTAAGTTGTGTATATCCTACAAAATCAATATTGTGTGTAATTCACATAACTGTGAACCAGGAAGTATAAATAGCGCCGAATGCCACGTAGGGAGGAGGTCGGGGTGGATGGTTGGGTAAAGAAATACCAGAGTTTTGCCCAGGAGACCGGTGTTTGTGTCCCATGTGAAACCCTCAACATTGATTTATTTGTAACTTACGTACTTCCAGAGTTATTTTAAGCCAAACCACAATCTTTTCCTAAAACTAACTAAGTAGTTTTGTTGCTAATACTAACCAAGTCGATCTTTTCCTAAACCTAAGTAGTTTTGTTGCTAATCCTAACCAAGACCTAACTAAGTAGTTTTGTTGCCATTTTTTTGTTGCTCAACATTCGTAGAAAAACGTACGAAAAAGGAGGAATATCTTTTCCGTAATGAAGTGTTGTATGAGAAGACGTTGATCCAGGAGACTGCTGTTCATGTCCCGTGTGAAACCACTTATTAATGCATCAATAATTCTAATAAGTAATATAATTATTCTGCATAAACTTTTGCTATTTCAAGTATATTTTGATACTAATACTTTTGTACATTTACTTGAGTACGATTTTAAATGCAGGACTTTTACTCGTAACAGAGTATTTCTACAATGTAGTATTGCTACTTTTACTGAAATATGCTCATCCATACTAAAATAAGAGTATTTCTTCCACCACTGAACAAGAGTCATAGGTTGCTTAATACCCCATAACTTTAATCACGAGAGACAGATGCAGGAGAAAGTAAGGAAACGCTGCTGAGGTACTGAAATGTTGAGAAAATGAAAGAGAAAATGTAGGTTCATCTCAGTCGTGGGAATATTTTTTTTTGTTACAGCAAAATCAAATGTAAGCTACATTTGTGTCTGATAAAGAAAGTGAGACACAAATCATCACAAAAATAAGAAAGAGAGAGATGTTGTTCCATCGGTGCTAAAATCTTCACCGACACATCTTCCAGTATGTTCTATTGTCTTTCTGTTCTTCCTTTCTACCCTCGACCCCACCCAGATTTAGACCTCTCCAGGCCCTCATGCCAGCTTCTATCAGACTCTAGTCCTTAAATATAGAGACACATGCTGGCTGCATGTCTTCTTGTATTTCTGTGTAGTATGGTGAACAGAAACATCTCCAAGCTTAAATTCTTTTACACAGAATGACAAGAAATGTAGATAGAGTTAAAAACCGCACAATAAAATGCTCTGTGACAGAAACCTCAACTATTTCTCAAAACTGAGAGAAATCTGTGGAATTTGGTTACTGGAGTCTGTGTGAGGGATTATTAAACCATTTCCAGAAGAAAAAAGTGACCTCTTGAGGATATCGGAGCAGGTCAAGGCTGGCTCGTCTTTTTGTCTGGTGGCTGTACGATTGGCGATCCCGCGTGTGGCAACACTTTGGCATCACTCTGCAAGACCATCTGGCTTTATGTCCTGCCAAAGTCCTGCATCTTTTATTTTAACGGTCTCTCCTACCATTGGAAATAACCGAATACATTGAAAGCTAATATCTTCACAAACAACATCAAGTATTTAATTCTGCAAAGCCAAAACCACCGTGGTGTTTTTTTTGTCTACAACCAGGCATAAAAACATATTAATTTGACAGCTTACACTCGACCCCACCCACGATCTGAGGGATCACGCCATGTGTTTTTATAGCATTAAATATGTATAAGCATCAGTGAGCCAAGCAGTCTATCCTGTGTTCTCAAAATGTCATCTGCTTACATTTTAAATATTAGAGGGTTTTATGTGCCATGTGTGTCCAAAGAAATGGCAAAAGGACAATAAGCTTTAGTTATTACAAGCAGCCAATAGTAAAGAGTACATGCTTGTACAGAAACATAAGAAGTAAAACACTAACTAACTGGATGCTAAGGTTTTTACTGATCCCAATCATAGACTGTATATATAAAGATGGACGACGCGTCTCCCGCTGTTCAAAAGTGAAGCCAAAATATCCTGGAAACGGGAGCTGTCATCTTGAAATTTTGACGTCATTTGGAGCCAGAGTCTGCGCAGTAGTGATCGGGCGTTGGAGCCGCGGTATCGAGGTCACCCAAACCATTCGCAGGCCGAGCACGGCCACAGCTTCTTAGTGAGAGAGACTCACAGCTGTCAATCATGACGTCTCACCCCCTTTTTATTGCATCAAATAACTAATTAAAACCAAAGAAAAAATAACATTTGAACATATATCAGTGTGATAAGAACTACCTAAAATGTATTTGACGTGTACTTTGACTTTTTAGTTTGGCTCATGTAAGATGAGCTAAAATAAAGGGGGGCGGGATTTGTGACCTATGCTGCGGCCAGCCACCAGGGGGCGATCCAGATGTTTTAGCTTCACTTTTGGGGAGCTGTCATGTCGTCCATCTTTACATACAATACAGTCAAAGAGTATAGAAGCAAAGAGACGAAACTCCGTTGTTTTCTTTGCCATTTTGGAATGAAAACGCTTATTATATTTATAATATTTTATTGTTTAACACAGGAAATTTTGGTAGAATATGACAATAGAATAGAAATAATTTTGTTTTACTTATGTACGACACTTTTTAGACTGATGTTTTACTGGCATCCGGTAGTCGCTTTCAGTCCAAAATGGCGATGTTGCAATGGAACGAACGATTGACTTTCACTTCTTGGCGATATACGTTCTTCATATGCTGTGATCCCAATTCTCAAATTCAGACTTCTGCTGTTTTTATTGCTTCTGCATTTCTTGACCAAAGTCCCCATTAACTCAGGAAAGACTTTAAAAGAAATCCACATTTTGTCTCAGTAGTAAAATTGTACATGAAGTGTGCACTATTTCTATACTCTTTGATCAAATGCAGACACACATGCCTGCTCTCAATTAGCAAACTGTGAGTCTGATCAAGTCGTACAGCTCTGTTCACTCAGCGTGTTCACTCTGCTATCTGCACCCTGGATACAGTAACAATCCCCTCCTACTTATAGGGAAACCTCAGAGTCAACAGATAATTATGAGGATGTTGATGGAAAGTGGCGGCTCCAGCATGCAGCTCTGGAAACCACAGTATAGTTGCCCATCGCTGCTCCCCGATGACCGAGACCTTATGTAAGAGCGAACGAGTGATCTGCTCCAGCAGATGCGGTTTTAATGTGTTCATGAATGGATGAGGTGCTAGGGACGGTCGCCTCATTGACCGTTGCATCAAACATGGGAAGTGGTGTTGAAAAGATTTTTCTTTTTTTGTGAGCCAAAAACAATCAAAACTGAACAATTTTAGAGTTTTCAGTTGATTGAAGTAAACTGGAAAAAGGCCTCTTTAAAAATAAGTTTAAAAAAAACAATGAAGACAAGGTGTTTTTGCCTGTGATAAGTAAAAAAAAATCTGCCATTGGAACAAGTGAAACTTCGCTTTGCAAGATTTCTTGATAAATATGTAATATTTAGTATGTAATATTTACTTTAAAACTAAAAAGAGATCTTAAAAGATATTGCTGCTCAAATATATTATGCAGTATATAATATAATAATATATATATAATAAATAATGTATAAACATAAATACAATATAGAAAATAAATAAATATATTAAAAAAAATATAAAAACAAAATTCTAAAAATAATATATAAATATATCCACCGATCCAATACAATATATGTATTTATATATTATTTTTTGAATTTAGTTTTTATATTTTTTTTCTATATATATTTTTTATTATTTATTTTAAAAAATATAAAAACAAAATTCAAAAAATAATATATAAATATATATATTTATATAATTTTTTGAATTTTGTTTTTATATTTTTTTAAATATATTTTTGTTTTTTATTATTTATTATATAGCTATATTTCACTAGTATTAGGAATTGTTGTGTGTTGTAATAAGCCTGTAATGCTCAAAATTAGTATTTTTTCACTTAACAAGATATTCAAGATGCATTGTCTAAAAACAAGTCTCACTGAAATGTTGCTTGTTGGGTGATATTAAGCGTTATATTGTCTTATATTAAGTGTTATGAGATATGACTAGTAATTATTAGACAAATTTACTTGGTACGATTTTGCTTTTTTACACTAGCTTCCTAAACAATTGTAGGTTCTTAAAGAAAACTGTGGATTAAAGGATGAGGCTGACATTAATCTATATTTTTCATATCGTCAACAAATCGACAATCGACATTGTCTTACTCTCAATACTTTCCAACTTCCCTATCTGTCTGTACTATTATGTACTCCGAGGCCATTCGTTCCTTCTGAGGATGTAAATCTTTCATAACATATACATACTTTCATTTTTTTATTTTTATTATATAGTAATTTCCTAAAACAGCTGGGCACTGTAGTTTTTAGACAATATAACTCAAACAGGAGTAGATAGTGCATTTTTTGTGGACTATTTTCAGCTGTGGATTAATACACATTTGGTATTTACAGCAGCAGGGCGGTGTATTTGGGATCGATTCGAAATAAACTACAGTGCCCAGGTTCATCGTAAAGGAGAGACGTGTCACCCAGTGCAACAGTGAGGCTCATTGATGTGTTTTTAATAGTTTTTGGACAAAAATTAAGATCTGATTTAAGCTGCAGTTTACCAGGCTGTGGCCTCAAAGGCAATACCTTTTTAGTAAATAAATACATTTATGGTTGGATTTGTTGCCAGTAAGAAAATATAGAATATCACAAGCACATATCCCTTAAAGTATTAAATGGTACAGTGTATTATAGCAGGTAGGGGTGTTTAAAGAGACATTGCAACCACAGCAGACCAGCAGAGGTGTTCAGAGCTAAATATGCACTCAGATACTCAAGAAATCTTGCCGTTAAGTGCTGCAGCGATGCACAAACCACTAAACTGCCAATTGTTTCAGCTTTACAAGACACAAAACTGTCCACTTTTCAACTTAACTTTCCCAGATTGTGCTAAAACAGGGACCATTCATGTCTAAAAAGTTTCAATAATAGTTCCTGGAGAGCTGTTGAAGCAGCTCCTTGTACTCACGCTCCCTAAAGATTTCTACATTATTCTAAAGACACACAGCCTTTTGATGTGTCCCGTCTGTTTCAGCAGAGCCGGCCGGCCGGTGTGACGAAACGCTGCAACACAATTGAATGACCCAGTTAAACTGGTCCAAATCTAAACCATCACAATCATCAGTTAAGACCAAGAAGGGTGAAAACAGATAGGACACAAGAGAAAAGCACTGGGCTCCAGAGACCTCCCCTGGCATTGCTAATGCATGCCCTACTTAAATGCTTAACATGAATAATGTTGTGTGCCCCCCCACCCCTCCTCTCTTCATGTAACAATACCACGTCTGTTTAGGCTGGAATTCAGCATCCAGTGTTTCATATCTCCTGTGAAGCCGAGGGATTTCCCTTCAGCAGCATCTCCCCAGCGTTCTTTTCCCAGGGAGCTTCTCTGAACAATACGATGTTGTTGGAAGTCAGGCATGCACATTCTCCAAGAACAAGAAAAGCCTTTTTCTATATGGACATGATGGATAGTCAACCTCATGCAGGGATGTAGCGCTGGCTATGGATGGAGGGGAGGGAGAGAGAGGAGAGAGGAGAAAAGAGAAAAGAGGGCTTACCCAGGGCTTTGAGAAGGTCATCAAAATTCTCACTCCTCTTCATCTTCCAGGTGCCGGCAAAGTTAGGCATGTCTGCTGAGTGAGGCTGAGTCCGAGCACTGCAGAAAAGAACCTGTTCCACGCTCTGATGCTTTCCCTCTTCCTTCTGTCTGTCTTTGACTCTTTCTCACCCTCCTCCTCCTTCTTCCCTGTGCTCCTGTCTCCTCTGCTCTGGGCTCGGCCTCTCTGCTCACACTGTTAACACCCTAAAGTGTGTTTTCTATTTACTTGGTTTTTCTTCACACACACTCTCTCTTGCTCTCCGTCTGTGTGCTCAGTGTGCCGGCTGCAATCTAAGTCTTGAGCTCCTTTATAGCTACTGTCTTTAATGGGAGTCAGAGGAGGTCCCTCCCCCCTGAAAGCTCTGTCCCATTAATACAGTAGAGCAAGACTGACGTGTCTGCGTCCTCCGGGGATCAAAACTCATTCTTTGAGAGAGTATTTATAGTGCTTCACTTCTTCAACAACTCCATTATGAAACTCTTGATTTAAATGTTGAGGTTGGCTTTCATTATTGTTGACGTCTTTCAGCAAGATGATTTAAAAAAAGCCTTTTTAGGAGAGAGAGAGAGAAGAGCTTTCAAAATCTAACCATTATGTTACTTTGGCTAAGGGAAGCTAAGGGAATAACGTTTGTGAAACTCCACCTTATTTAAAAAAAAACTTAAACTTTAGATATTAAATTTCCAACTATTATACTTAAATATACTTATTATACTGTTTCAAGTGCTTCTGTGGGTTTTCTGCAGGGTGGAAGAAGTACTCAGATCCTTTACTTAAGTAAAAGTAATAATACCACACTCTGAAAATACTCTGTTAAGTAAAAGTCCTGCGTTCAAAATTCTACTTGAGTAAAAGTACTTAAGTATTACCAGCAAAATGTGCTTTTAGTATCAAAAGTAGGGCTGTCAATCTTGGGCGGACTTGCTCCAAACTGCATGTGATTATCATAAAGTGGGCATGTCTGTAAAGGGGAGACTCGTGGGTACCCATAGAACCCATTTACATTCACATATCTTGAGGTCAGAGGTCAAGGGATCCCTTTGAAAATGGACATGCAAGTTTTTCTTCGCCAAAATTTAGTGTAAGTTTGGGGCGTTATTTAGCCTCCTTCACGAGCTAGTATGACATCAGGTTTTCTAGTTTCATATGATGTCAGTATCTTCACTCTAGCATTAAAACTGACCCCGCTACAACCTGAGATGTAGTGGAGTAGAAGTATAAAATAGCAGAAAATTACCTAAAAATTGTACTTCAGTTCAGTACTTGAGTAAATGTACTTAGTTACATTCCACCACTGGTTCATTGTGTATTTTATGGCGTGTCTCTTCTCTGTTTTGTTCTGCACTGTTGACTAAATAATGGCGAGACATTAAAACATTCAGTAAATTTGCCTAAAAAGTAATCCCCAAAACCACAAACATAGATCAAAGAGTTGCTTTATTGCACAAATAAATAAATAATCTAGATGTTTCCCTGTTAGTTCCTCTCAGACATTAACAGCGAAATGTGTATTTATTACAAACATATTGCATTGTATTGTATAAATTATGTATTATTATGTGAAGTGTGATCCTTTAGGGGCATTCTCTGGATTTACAGTAAATGTCCAACTACCTTCAAAGTGTTGAAGTTTATTCTTTGTTCTGCGTTGTTGACTAGATAGGTTCAATATATTACAGGAAAACTTTTATTAAAATTAAATTAGCCTCAAACCAATAATCCTGCAACACAAACACGGATCAAAGAGATGGTTTGTTGAACCGATAATAAATCATCTCTATGTTTTCTTGTTGATTTCCCCCCTCAGGTTTTAACAATGAAGCATGTATTTATTATGTATTCATTGTATTGTATTAATTATGTATTAGTTTGTATTATTATGTAAAGTGGAATCAATGTGATCATTTAGAGTTTTTCACTCTGCGGAGCTTTTGAATTGCGTTTGCACAGTGAGTGCAGTTAGCAGCATAGTGCTGGAAGAAAACTACAGTGTTGATTATGAATATGAACGTTGGTTTAATCTAGCAAAGTGTCTCTCTTTAAATGGATACAAAATGTTATTAAACCTGTTAATGTTATCATATTACTAATAAACTAATGTTTTCCTTCATAAAGAAATAGATTCATACATACATATTTTAGTTTAGTTTAGTTTAGTTTTTAGTTTAGTTTAGTTTTTCACAAATGTAATATTTAAGTAGGTTGTTGGATCGAAAATACTGTAGTTTCCAACAGGACAGATTTAAATGACTCAAAACTTCTTAGAAACAGACACTTGGATCAGTCATTTTTATTTCCATTGACACAGCGTGCCAGGACCAAATCCCATAATCAGTCTCTAGACTGATCATTTAAAAGCCAAAAGTAGGAAAATGATGATTACATAAGGAGCTGCCACTTTTAATCTTGCAGTTATATTTCATATTTGTGTCACGCTGTTCTTAAAGAACAGAAAAGAGTCACAGAGGCACTTTTTATTTAAAGAATATTATAGAATCATATTTTAATCAAAAAGAAACATTTTAGATTTTGTTTTTGTCTTGAGGCAAAAATAGAAACATGTTCTCTACAGTAATACCTCGATATGATCTACAAACAGAATGATTAGATAGATGGATAGATAGATGGATAGATAGATAGATAGATAGATAGATAGATAGATAGATAGATAGATAGACAGATAGATAGATAGATGGATGTTTTATGTTGTTCTGCTCTCTTCATTTTGTCATATCAAAGATTATAATGACAACAGATGTCCTGCTCTGCTTTCAGCAGTCTGCAGCTGATGTCATTACTTTAGGTTCATTACCCAACATTATTATTATTTCCCTGAAAATACGAATGAATCACTTGTCTGAAAATAGCAGTACGATGATCGTTTCTGCCTGCAGGACCAACAAAGAGGAAAAATACAAGTGCTTGAAGAAGAAATTATAGATTCCAGTCGAGGCTGGTGGAATAGATCCAAATTTCAAACATGTACAATTTTGAAGCTAGAGGATAACTTGACATTATCAGTTGCTTTTGGAGATTTTTTCCTACTTATGTATGAAAAAAGTACAATAACATTACAGAAAATGTTGATATAACAGCCTTCGGAACATAAGTCAGTCCATTACAGGTTTTGCCCGAGCCCGTCTGCAGTTCTACAAGTGGTTTATATGTTCACAAATAAAATGTTTCATCTGGCAGTGAAACAGTCACCTGGAAGAAAGAATTGTTGGTTAACACTTTACCCAAAGTCCCCCTATTTAACATTTACATGTAAATATTCAGTAATGTAGTTATACGCAGCTATGAGGATATTTTTTAAGTGTTTATTACTATATTTGTCAACAATAGTAACTTCTCCCATGAAGACATATTTTATATGATTACAACTGTGTTTCACTATGTTCATATTCTTTCATTTATACACCAGCCTCCACTTATGGGTGCCCACAGCACAGGAGGAGTTATAGTTGGGAACAAATTCATTAATAAACACTTACATCTGCTTTTATAGTAGGTTATAATGACGATATATATTGATGATCTCAAACCACTTCCCCTTAGTGTGCAATTGTTTTCACCGAGTATTGTCCTTTTTCGTTTTGTATTGATTTGTTTAACTGTGTGTATTTCTTGTCATCATTGCAAATGGGTTTCAATAACCATTTATTAAATGTTTATATACTACTTACAAATGACAAATAAAGGGACAAAGTGTTGACAAGGCCTTGGCGGACTCCTCATAATCAGGATAACAATGCTCATCTCAGAGTGAAATACTTTATAAACAATAACTACTTAAAAAATGCACAATTGGTAACTGCTTATACAGCAATTATAGATGCTTCATAGGACAATGGTGAACAAAGGCATTAATAAACACTTAAAAATGTATTTAAACAAATATTTACACTACATTACAGTGTGTTTTAGTGAGGTTTTAATCACCATACTGGTGGAAGTCAGCAGCAAGTTTATGTTGAGAGACTTTTAAACAAAGAAATTGTATTCCACTTGGTGTGTTCCACAGATTTATTTATTTATTCATTTATTTATTTATTTATTACATCTTTGAGTTTGTTCAAGATTTTTTTTTTTTTTTTTTTATTGAATTCAATTGCTATGTCTCCATCTGCCAACCCTAAAAATAGTTAATTTTATTTGTATTGGCTTTAATGGAGGGTTTTAGCATCCTGTGATGGTTCCAATGGTATTTTAAATGCTTTTTCACCCCAACGAGAATAAATCTCTGGGTGAGATGCTGAGCTTTTGGAGTAGAAATGATCACCTTCAAAGGGCTCTAAATAGGACATCTCTCATCTTCTTCACTCAGGCTGTCAGGAGATTCACACTGATGTCTTTTCTCTATAACACAACTGCCCATTTCAGCTTTACTGCAGGAGTTATTTAAAACACACTGGCTGTGTTTGCTTTCCTCGACTTGGAATAATTTTCTTGAAACTTTATCTTGACTCAGACTGCTGCTGCTGCAGCAACTGTCAGAATATTGGAATATTTTTCTGCCTACTCTTCAGGTTTGCCTTTCTCTCTGCACCATATAGGTTTAACTTTATGCCATTATTATTGTAGTCAAGACAAACAGGAACTCCCGAACATCTTGAAGACTCATCTACGGTCAGATATTAGGCTAATTATGAGTCGCTAAAAAAAATCTAAAATATCTTCTTTACACACAAGCTGTAACTGTGTGTAAAACAATCTTTATAATGAGGCTAATTCAATGTAACTGAATTTAAACTGGGCTATCAATAAAATAATTCATAAAACAATTGGGATTTTTATTGGCTAATCAACACCGTAATAATTCCAGTTCTCTGTCTCACTGTGTTATTTTGTTATTTCATTCACAAATATATGTTTCTCACATTTGTTTGGTGTTTTATTATAAATACTTTTTGTTACCATGCCCATGTTGATTCTCCCTCACACCTATCTAACTGTCTTATTGTATATATTTAGCTAAAAAAATGTTTGCTTTTGTCTCCTTTCTTTGTATAACAGCTTTTTTTTTTTTTATATGTCACTGTACTTGTCTTCACTTGTTTTGTAATCACTTGATCACACAATAAAACAAAATTAACTGTATTATTAATTCAAAGGGCTATTAAATTATTCATTTTACAAGTGTTTTTTTTTTTCAATATTTTATTTATTGTTTTTTTATTCATTTGAAACAACAGAACAAACATTCACAAACGTCCCCATTAATAACATTCTCGGTACAAAGAAACTTAACAAACCTAATATTAATGGAAAATAAGCCAGTATAGATACAGGAAAAAAATATTGCATATAAAAAATAGATAAATAAGTTAAAAGAATATACACAAGTAAAAAAAAAAATTAAAAACAACAAAAGATAGATAAAAATCTACAAGTGTTTTTTAATGAAATAAATCGTTTCGAATATATTTTTTTCATCTCTAATAGTAATTGCTCTTTTCCTCCACAGGTCCGCTGCTGGCGATAGCGAGCTTCATGTGTTATTCGCCTACCGTTTTTAAACAAACGAAGAAGACGGAAAAGCGGAAGTTACGTCAAATGTTGCCATGGCGTCTCACATGTAAATCAGCGGGCTTCAGAAACTGAATAAAACGTCTTTTCAGGAGGTTTGAAGGTTCGTGAGCGCATTTTATATCATAGTTAGATACTCTATAGTCAGTAGAGTTAGTCCTGTAAACTGGGAGATCACCAGATAATCTTATAGACGTTAAAACAGCAAAACTGTTGTTGCAGCGTTAACCTGCAGCTGCTAGTCTCAGCTAGCTTCAGTTAGCCGCAGTAGTTCAGCAGCTTTATCCTCTGATATGTTGCTGTCAATATTCGGTTTTATGTGTTGTTAATTTGTCTGTTCTTCCATTAACTTGGAGCTCTACACATATAAGCTCTATAGTGTGTATTTCAAACTAGCTAGCTAGTTATCCTTGATGCAATATACAGTGTATATATACAATATATAGTGTAACACTTCTGTTTATATTTATTTATTACATCTACCCTACCTATTTTACAAGTGCAATTACCTCTGTTTACATTACATCTATTTTTATATTTTATACCTCTAGTGTAATACTTCTGTTTATATTTATTTATGACATCTACTTTAGCTGTTTTATTTGCTTTATAACTGTGTGTGTTTTACCTGTTATATGTTTTATCTGCCTAGTTTAGTCTTGTCAAGTATTTGTTTTAAAGCACTGACCAGAAGTGGCAACTGTGAATCTCGTTGTATTTAATACAGTGACAATAAAGCTTTCTATTCTATTCTAGTGACAGATGAATGAAAATGTCCTGCTTTGTCAAAACTAACTAACACACTTTAATGTTGTTTTCAGGTTTAAGTGAGGTAATCTAACTGGCTCTCTGAGTCCCAGGACCAAAAACATGAGCACTCAAGTAAGCAACCAATTTAAATACTCCCACATTTCCTCACTTTGTTTGTTTTCTGGGTGAAAAAAAGCTGAAAGATTAACAGTAAACTTGTGTGTTTTGGTTATTTCAGTACAGCATTCTTTTCAAGCAAGAACACGGTGAGTTAAAACATGGACAAACAAATTTCACTGTATATAACTATAACTCTTCTTATAACTAATTAAACTACCAGTAATTTTCCACAGAAAGTTCTGTTATTCAGAACTACTACCACTACTTTTTCCTTTTTTTGTTGTTGTTGTCGAATCTTATTGTATTTCAGCCAGCACAAGACGCGTAATTGCCACAAATTGCTAAAAGGAGACAATATATTGTGATAGTGATATTTTTCTTATTGTCAACAAATCCCTTAAAAGACTTCTTTCTTACTGTAATTTATTTTGAGTCAATCCCACATCCGCCACTCTCTAGAGAACCAAATGTGTATTAATGATAGATTGATGCAGTACTTTGTTAATCTCAGTGGGATATTTTACTGTTATAGCAGCTGTCAGCAAAAAAGAGCAAAAGAACTGTACAATATTTATAAACAATAACTTAAAATAAGTGGGGTAATATTACTCATATATAAATGTGAAGTGCTTTGCAGTGGTAGCCAAGTAAAATCTAGTGAGGTGAACATGGTGCAAGTAGTGCAAAATTAAATGCAAGTATACTGTTAATTTGTAGTGCAGTTAAGGATCAGAGTCCAGGGTGAGAGTGTTTGTATCAGTCTTAGTCCGTTCGGGGGAATCATGACCGGCGGGAATCAGCTTCACCTCCCGACCCCCCTGTCCAGATGCACTAATGCACAATTTACTCCATTTTGAGTAACGTTTGCTAAAGCCTTTCTGTAAACAGAAACTTTATATTTATAATCTTCTTTAACTAACAGGCTTGGGGTTGAGAACCACAGACAGGACAGGAAAGTCAGAAAGTATTCAGAATCATACTAACAAATTATATTTTTTTGTGTTTTCATGGGATTTGTCTATAAGAACAAAGATATAGAATAATGCCTGACTTATCCTTTAAATACTTTTTCCATCCACCCTGCTAGTTTCAGGTATTAAACATCACTTGTACTCACACTATCATCTGTATTTGAACTTGTGGTTTGTTTCCTCTCAGCACACGATGACGCTATCTGGACGGCAGCGTGGGGTAAAAGTGAGGCGGATGGGTCGGATACTATTGTCACCGGCTCACTAGATGATATGGTGAAAGTCTGGAAATGGTGAGTGCTTTTTTTAACGCACCTCCACATGGCAATACCACTTAATACATCGTTCTGACAGACATTTGTCAAGCTGATGTTGTTTTCTTGCCCAATATTATATTTGTTTTTTTTCTTTTGTCATCATTGTCTCCATTAGTTAACATCTAGATTTCTTTCTCTCTATAATCACCAAATTTTTTTATGTCTTTTAAAAACATCTTTTACATTTAAAAAAAATAACTCACATAAAACAGAAACAGTAAAACAGATTACCAGTATGTACAAAAAACAGACAAATATAATAATAATAATAGTAATAATAATAATTTTAAAGCAAAGGGGAGATTAGACCTGTACATTTTTAAAGGCCATATAAAAATTGACAAATAAAGAAATAACAATGTCCAGGAAATGAGAATCACATCAAGGGCCAGACATATATAGTTTGACATCCTTTTATTTAATAAAAAAAATCAACACGTTTCACAGCGTATGGTTATTAAAAGGAATAAGAATCTGTGATAGTGATATAATTGGGTGTCACGCTGTCACTATAGGTTTTGTTTCTTGTCTTTTCTATCACCCAGTTTCTCATAAGTTTTTGTTGAATGTGATACAGAAATAAACATTAACTTGAGAAAATAATTTCACATCAAGGTCAGACGGTTTCCACGGTTGTCGTTGAATTGTAGATATTTCTTTTTTTCTGGGTAGATTGTTTTGGCTTAAAAATTGAGTTTATTCGACCTGACGTGCCTGAATAATCTCACTCTGTTCCTGCAGGTCAGATGAGAAGCTGGAGCTGCAGTGGACTCTGGAGGGCCACCAGCTGGGCGTGGTGTCAGTGGACATCAGTCACAACGGAGCGATCGCCGCCTCCAGCTCCCTCGACGCTCACATCCGTCTCTGGGACCTGGAGTCTGGAAAACAGATCAAGTCCGTGGACGCCGGACCAGGTACGACTGGGCCTCAGAGGATCACTGACATTTTCTATTGATTAATAATTGTATTGGGTGGTGAGTAGAGAAATCAGGCTTCCCCTCAGCTCTATATCTGTCTTATTTGTGCTTTTATGTGTGAAACTTTCATGCTGCCTCCTTGGCCGAGACTCCCTTGGAAAAGAGATTTTTAATCTCAATGGGACTATCCTGGATAAATATACAATAAATAATAATACTAAATCTGACGTCTGAATTAGCAAGCAAGCAAAGTTTATTTATATAGAACCTTTCACAGACACCAGTCACAAAGTGCGTCACAGCCAAAGAAATAAAATAAAATGTATATAGAATCAAATAAATAAAACAAAGATAAAAACATTAAATTAATATTATATTTTCTCTGTGATTTTCTATTAGATTTTGAATAAGACAGCTTTTGCCCTAAATTCATGTCACCTGTGGTTTTGCTTCTTACGTTTAACTTATCAACTTTTTTTTTCAAGCAAAAAATAAACATTTGATGATTCCCATTTGTGAGAATAATCGTCTGAATAATCTATTTTAAAAATAATCATCAGCCCTATTGTTCATTTCTTTGGCTGGGTTTCGTCGTTACTAGGGCTGTCAAGCGATTAAAATATTTAATCGCGAATCACAAATTTGTGATTGATTAATCACACATTTTTTTATCTGTTCAAAATTAACCTAGTATTAGTATTTAATACTCTTATCAATATGGGAGTGGACTAATATGCTTATTTATGAGACTTTCTAGTATTTTATAATTTTTTACAGACATAGAGAATAGTCATATAGTGTATAACTTGGCTTCTAGACTCATAGATCTGATAAAAAGGTAGCTGATTTGACCTTGTGAATATGGTCTTACTGTGTTGTATTGAGTGTCCATTCACTGTTTTGTTACTGTAGCACTCAGCAAGGCTGGAATAAGGTCACTACAAAGGAAATTGTCACCCAGTTAGTATTAAAACAAACCTGCAGGGGATGACAGCTTGTCTGCTCTGCTGTGTAGCACAGCAAGCTTGTTTTATTTTTTACTCTGAACCCCACACCCTGAAATGTCTCTGTTGTTGTGGATTTGGAACCAGGCTGTACTTCATCTAATGTCACGTCACCTTCCATTAGTGACACTCTGTTTCACTCAGTGGTTGGTCTGGGTCACTGGATTAAAGACCTTTTTTTTCCTCTCTTGGGACGGACTGTACTGTATTTTGGTATATTTGGAGTCTTCAGAAGTGAGTCCTGTTACTGTAAAACCTTTGTTTTCTTTTTACGTTATAATATTTAGTTTATTGGCTCAAGATTGATTAACAGAGCAGAAAGTAGGTTTAATGACGAGACACATAGGTTCACCTTTAGAAAACACAGTAGGTGCACACATTAAAAAAGACATTTGAACTCGGTGACACGTTGCATTAATAAGGTTGTGTTTGCTGTAGACAGCGTCGTTAAAATAAACATCCTTGAGCAGAATCAGTCTGATGTGTTCAACCTTCCCTCTGTGTCTGTCTGCTCTCCTCTCTAGTTGACGCGTGGTCGGTCGCCTTCTCCCCAGACTCCAAACACATCGCCACAGGAAGCCATCATGGCAAGGTCAACATCTTCGGTGTGGAAAGTGGCAAGAAAGAATATTCTCTGGACACTCGAGGGAAATTCATCCTGAGCATAGCTTACGTAAGGAACCATAAAATGTCCTTTTTGGTCGCCTGGGTGGAGACATCGCTGTCTCGTCTTTACAACAACTCATCTTGATTTGTGTTTCTTCTTAATCATTCTTTTAACTCTTAACCGTCTGCTCAGGTCCAAAGCTCGTTTTAAATTAAGGGCTTTAAGAACCAGCCATAGCTCATCCAGTCTCATGTCTTTGCCCCCTCAGAGCCCTGATGGAAAATATTTGGCCAGTGGCGCCATCGATGGAATCATCAACATCTTCGACATCGCAACTGGAAAGTTGCTCCACACACTGGAAGGTAGGTTCAAATATTAATATTCATTATTTAGGTAATAAATGATAGCTCTAATGCTGCAACTGGTGATTATAATAATGAATAATGCCTACCATACTTTCTTAGAGGTCAAGGTGATGTCTTCAAATTCCTTTTTGCCTGATAAATTACTTAAATTAATTAAACAAATAATCAATTAATTTACTATTTTATTAATTAATTAATTGATCTTTTTAGCACCAGAATGCATCTGACAGGCATGTAAAGACAGTTTCAACGTCTTTACATGAAAAGTGAAGTTAAAACTAAAGATATGAGGCCAATCATAACGTAAATTATGAATATAAGTCTTGAGGAAATTAGCTTTGAACACATACTGGCAAATGAATACAACATATACATATTGTACATATGTTTGTCAAATATGTTTTAGTATTAAGGAGGCAGAGATCCCTCAAATTTAAGACCTCAGTGAGGAAGCTAACTGACTGACTGACTGACTGTCTCGTCTCCCTTCAGGTCATGCCATGCCCATCAGATCCCTCACTTTCTCCCCCGACTCCCAGCTCCTGGTCACCGCCTCCGACGACGGCTACATCAAAATATATGACGTGTGAGTTTAGCCGGCAGCTCGTGGATCCTCCTGATGATCAGCTTGTGGTTCTTTTGACATGAAAGAACTGCATTATACAATGTCAAATTAAATATATACACAGAACAAGAGAGGGCAAGGAAGGGTGCACCATCATTCTGTTTCTATGAGTGTTAAAGATGTTACAAATTACAAACATAAAACACTAGAAGGACAAAAGAAAGAAGCATTTGTTTTAAACTGTCATTTATTGTTTTACAGGCAACATGCCAACCTGGCCGCCACACTGAGTGGACACGGATCCTGGGTTCTTAATGTCGCCTTCTCCCCAGATAACACCCACTTTGTCTCAAGGTACAATGGAAACACCCCAAATTCAAAACCACTTCAGGTTGCTACAAAACAGAGGAATAGTTTTCTGTGCTGATGCGTAACGCCAAATTCACACCAGAGCAGCGGTGAAGTGCGAACTGCGACAAACTGCCATCCAATTTCTATGAAAAGCTGCGGCAGCCGCTCCTAAGTTCAACAAGCTGCGGCAGTTTGATTCTGTGGCGGAGTGGGGCCAAACAAAAGTTGGGAAAAGTTTAACTTTTAGCTGCAAAGTGCGGCCAGAGAGGACCTGCAGCCAATCCGTAAACAGATCTGTGACTCCTGTGACATGTTGACCTGTGTTACAAAGAATGTATTCCCGCCTGAAACACATGAACACGCCTCAAGGCCGCAGGAACATGTAATTATTGTGGCAAACCACACTTTGCCGCTGCCTGGTCTGAATTCGGCATAAAAGCTGCATATTACCACCTGAAGCAAATGTTGAAAGACCTGAAACAAACATAATTGTGTGAGCATCTGCACTCGACTGTCAGTGTACAAAAGCAAACGTGTTTTCCTGTCGTCTACTTTCCCATGCTTTTCACACCCGTTGTGTGAAACCGACAAAGTTCAGACAAAGTTTCCAGTTCACGTTGCCAAAATAAACATAGCAGGTCAGCCAAGATGAACTGTTAAAACACGTCTTCTCTCCTCTGCTTCTCTCAGCTCGTCTGACAAGAGTGTGAAGGTTTGGGACGCCAGCACCAGAGCGTGCATCAACACTTTCTTCGACCATCAAGACCAGGTAACAAAAGATAACCCTGAATCTCCTCACCGAGTGTGTTTTATAATCAGATTCAAAGTGAGAAAATCCATCTGCTGTAGGTGCTGATGTGTTGGGTGGGGGGGAATCAATATGGCCAATGTCATGGAGTGGCCTCTCACATGACCCTTCTCTGACGTTTCAGCTCGGGCTAAACCAATAAACCCGGCTGTCATTAGATCCCTGGTTGCAGACGCCTGTGGGGAGGTTGATCTGTTTGCCTCTAAATGAAATATCACGGCTCCTCACAGAGGAGATCGGAGGCGGTTGACTCGGCCATATTTTTTTTGTTAGTCATCGTGAAATGACGGCAAAAACCAGAACATTTACAGGGACGGTTTAGAGATAATTAATTTGTTCAGCTTTGCTTGGGTTCTTCTATTCAGAGCATTTTTCAGCCCTTGTTTGCTGAGCTCTCAGCTCCTTGCACCGCTTAGTTTCTGATCAAATTGCATTTTTGAGATGCTTATAAAAAGCTCAGAGTAGCATCCGTGACCGCTCCATTTTTAACTTGTATACCTGCGTGGTTTTGTTCAGGTGTGCTTTTAAGGAACAGTGTGTAACATTTCAGGGGATCTTTTAGCAGAAATGAAATGTATTATTCGTATCTATGTTTTCATTAGTGTATAATCACTGGTAACTAAGAATCTTTGAATGAACCCTTCATATCTATATAGGGAGCAGGTCCTCTTCAGAGTCCGCCAAGTTGCTCCACCATGTTGCTCCGCCATGTTGCTACATTTCTAAAGTAGCAAACAAAACACTGGCTCGAGAGTTTCGCATTTTTTACCTGAATGCCACCGTAGTTCTCTGACACACTTGTGAAACTGCGAAGAGTGCAAAACCATGATAGCCGCCATCTGACTTCTGTTGCTCCTGAAGTAGTGTTATATATTTAAGGATGGCCTCTGAGCGAGGTGAACGACGTCACCATGGTTTTGCACTCAATGGCTCACGTTACCGCAGTCTTGTAAAAGGAGGAGTGAGCGGAGGGGTACTGCTAGATGTCGCCAAATCCTAACTGTAACTGCCTTACACTTCTTCAGTCTTTGATGCAGCTGATCAGTAGCAGAACAAAATGTATAATGCTGTAAATCCATGTAGATCTTTCTAACCAATCTTAGCATCATTATCAACTTTTGAGGATCCTGTTTTTCAAAAGGTTCATTTTGTTATTACCTGTTTTACAAAGCTGTGTAATATTTTTTCCACAAAATGTGGACACTTTTGTGATTATGGAATTGCACTTTTCATACGCGACTCAAATCCCGTCCATTTTCGTCCTGTTGTCTTCAGGTGTGGAGTGTAAAATACAACAGCAAAGGCTCAAAGATCATCTCGGCCGGAGATGACCGCGCCATCCACATCTACGACTGTCCCATGTGATGGACGATGTCCTGTACGGGCTATGAGAGGAGAGCATCCGCAGAGCTGTTTACTCTAATCATGGAGTTGAAGTTGGTAATTGGGGGAGGGAGGGAGGGAAGCTGTAAATGTTATGGTTTATTTTGCACTGGCCCACTACGGTCAAATAAAAGGGTTGATTTTTTACTTTTGTTTCCATTTTATTTTTTTAGTTTATGGGCTCAAATTATTATGAGCTTAAATTTATTATCTTGAGGTTTCGGATGAAATAAGCAAATTGGTATGGGGCCCTGAAACAAGATTATCAGATTGGTCAAATGATAAAATGATAAAGCTTTATACATCTCCTTAAATCTCCAATCGGTAAGAAAAAACGTTTATTTATTCCTTTACGAAAAGGTAAATTGAAACTTTACCTATTTTACTCTCCTTTCGTTCACTCATTTTCTTTTTCAACTCCTTAGTTTCCTTATTTTTGGTCTTAGTTTACATTTAATTTGTTTGTCTATTTAGATAAATTTCTTTGAAATTACAATTGAGAACATTTCGGCAAAGGCAGTGAAGAACTGCAGGTTTGGAGGGACCTTGTTTCAGCAGCGGTGTGGAGATGAAGTGTGATGTAGTGCTCCCCCCAGTGGCCCCAGAAGCTGTACTGCAGCCTCATAATAAACTGATGTTGACTGTGTAGCATAAGGCAGCCTTTTAAAAACAAAGTCAGCATTTTTAAAAACAATGTCTTCATAAAGTACACATCATATAACTAGTTACCAACCTACTGCAGTTATTCAGAATTCTTTATTCCTTTTCATCGAACGAGATCTCCAAGTTTAAAACACATCAAACTACTTTTAACAATTCTTTAATATGATTACACACACAGCAGATAGTTGGTAAATACATGTGTAGCAGCACCTCCTCTATACAGGCAAAAAGGTCCATTAAATTTGCTTTTCAGAATCTAATCACATCAGAAACTGGGGTCCATCAAACTGAAGAGTGCTGCCTGCAAAACATTTAATAGTTTATAAAAAAAGAAAGAGCACAGAGTGTAAAACCTCGCTGAGATGTGTTTCCTGGCAGTAATAGTCATTTCTAAATATGGCCTTGTTGATGTACCTCACATTCATTAAGCGACTGGTGAAATCTGAAGGCAACTAGTTGTGTCTGCTGGTGTGATGCTGTTGCCTTTTCTCTCCCTCTCTCTGTGTGTGTGTTAGCTTTAACCAAACAGAATGAACCACTGGTTAAAGTTTCTGCCCTGTAACCAAATGCAGATTTGATCCACAGTCATCTGAGCAGCATAAATAATGTACACAATACAACAGAGTTAACAGAAGTACCCCATGCGGAAAATTCCCACCTCTTTGAGGCCTGTAACGTTACTTTTACACCTCTTTTCTGTCGAGCTCCACTTTATGTACAGTCCATTTACACAGTCAAAAAGAAGCAGAAATGCCAGCCTGATTTATAAGTAGAATTCATCATTGTACCCGCACCACTGACCGCTGGTACATAAATCACGTGACACAGCTACAATCATTACGAAAAGGCCTTCAGTCAAACTACACAGACTTGAGCCAGGTTTCACAAAGACCTCGAGATTCTTCTTCTTTAAATGTTCTTTTGGAAGTAAAGCTTAATTTTCACACTTTGATTTCTTCTGTACAATTTAACGGCCTTGCTGTAATTAAATAATAAATCTTATTCTCTCTTTAGGCCTCAACTAAGGTGAGATTCTTGGCAGATGTTTCACAAAATGTTCTTTTCAACTGGAATGCTTTTCTGCTCTTCAAACGCTGGATAGATGGCATTTGTGTCTCCAGATTTTGGCACATTGAAAAGTCATAAGACTGGCCTCGTCGCAAATTCTCTTATTTAAAAAAAAACATACTGTGATTTACTGCAGAGTAGCTCCATTTAAAAGAAAGAAAACCGAACCCAGCTGGATTGTGAACTCAAAAGATGCATCAAGTGTTCACAAGCTTAGGCTGCCTCTGTGCCGTTAAAGTATGACACGGTAAAAAAAACAAATCCCTGAACTGCATAACCAGGAATAAAAAGTACACTGGTGCAGTCATTCCATATTGTTAAAATAGACAGTTACAGGAGGCATTAATCAAAAAGAAACTTTAAGAAGTAACTTTCCTCAGTCATCGATTTGTCGTGTTTTTTTTCAGATGGGAAATTTTTGGCAAAATGCACAACATTGTTTTCATTTATATCTTCATATTTCACATTAACAGTTTAGCAAAGAAAGAAAGAAAGCCAGTAGAAATGTGTTGACAAACAGAAAAAGGCAAGGTAACAAAACACCTGTGACTCCAAAGTGTGCCTAAAGACAAACAACACCACTTGAACTCTGCTGCATTAAAACAACACATCTTAAAAGGCGTGTGGAAAGCAGCGTGACAGGTGAGCAGTTACCCCGAGAACGGACACACGTCTGTGGTCCTGTGTGAAAAGTTCCTGCCTTGCTGAAATCTGGTACAAGGCAGTCCTGGTTCCCTCTGGCCCTTTCACCAGTGTCTGGACTCTACAAGCTCAGCTCGCAGGCTCAGTCTCTTCAGAGTCTCGTATCCCACCACGATGACCACCGACGTGGGCATGGCGGAAATGATGCGGGCCGACAACCCTTTGGTCATCGCCCAGACGCCCTCCTCTGCCAGCAGCTGCTTGAACGTCTCGATGACGGAAGATCGTCCCTCCACCTTCAACACACAGGTGAGAGTTAAATCATCTTATTTACAAATAAATTTTATTGTGAGATTTGGATTCGAGAAAATCTCACCAAAAAGTCCATTTTATTTTACTGAGGGAGGTCATGTGATACAGACACAAACTCCTGAACAGATTGTTTTGTCAACTGCTTTTTTCAAGGTTAATAATAATCTTTTAATCTTGAGGCAACATGGACGTAAAGTTTTTACAGTGCAAAGTAAAAAAAATTTGAACAGTTGCAATACCTTAACAACTGAACTGTGTACTCCATCTGCTGAGGAAGATCGTGTTGTACAATCAAAAGCTCCAGAACAGTTACTAAATGGACCTTGTGGTGAAATTGTTTTAGTCAACTAATTTTATGGTGTATAGTTTATCTCCAGGGCTCAGAGGAAGAAAATGTAAAGGGATAGTTTTGGTGTTTTGAAGTGGGGTTGTATGAGGTTCTTATCCATAGTCAGTGTATTACCTACAGTAGATGACAGTCGGCACGCCGCCAGTTTAGAGAAGCATACAGGAGTTACCGCACAGAAGCAAAGCAATGTACTGCTGTGGACAGGGCCGACAAAAAAACTTATTTTAGCCTCCTAAAGAAAGTGTACGCTATATTTAGAATATTTTCGCCAGTTTACCTTACCGTGAGACAACTACACAGTCTATGTTTCCAACGGGGAACTGAAGCCGTTATCTATGCTCTCACCAAAGCAACCAAACTCCATTGTTGGGGGAAAAAACAGTAATTTTACCTCGCAGAACACAGGAGTTGCTGGTCTACCTTTGCCTCGATCAATGGTTTGTGCCATTATGTGACTTTGGTTGGTTCGGATTCACCAAAGCCACACAACAGCACAAACAAATGAACCGATCAAGGCATCGGTAGACCTGCCACTCCGTGTTCTGCGAGGTAGAATTACAGTTTTTTTCCAATGGAGTCTGTTGGCTTTGGCAAGAGCACAGATGGAAACAACGGCTTCAGGGCTGTCTGACAGCAAGATAAACTGGTGAAAATACTCTAAATACAGCAAACACATAAACTAATATTGATTTTTGTAGGTGAGCCTTTCTTTTAGGTAGCTAAAAGACATTTTGCTGCCAGCCCCGTCCACAGCAGTACATTGCTTTAGTCCCGTGCAATAAGTCCCGTCTGTTTCTCCAAACTGGGGGCGTGCCGACCGTCATCTACTGTAGGTAACACACTGACTATGGATAAATACCTCATACAACCCCACTTCAAAACACCCAAACTCTGCTACATGGTCTTTGTTCCAAATTGAGGTTTATTTACACAGGAAAGGCAAACTAATAAAACTAGTCAAATCTACAAAAAACATGAGTTGTCCAATCAGCCTGATGTTGCACTGCAATCAAGAGCAAGTTGAGGAACTACAGAGTAATGTTAAGAACTAGAGGAAGTGTGGCAACCGAGAAAAGGAGCTGACTCCAGCTGTATTTGGTGTTGTGTGGTTAAGCCATACAGCCCGGAGGTTAGAGAAACTGTTCCTTTAGCCCACAGATGCTTTAAACACACAGTAGCAGGTTTTATAACTTAACAAACACATGCTGTATTCATCAAAACTTCCACTTACTCAGCCATCACTAAGTGTGCATTAGGGTTAGATAAAGTGGGTCAATATTGGCCTTTTTAATCAAGTCACATTGTCCAATGCAGATATGATAGACTTGATGTGATCACAGCAAAATAATATCAGCAATGAAATGTTAATGTGAAATGTATCCTAAATCCCAAATAAAGTCCAAATGCCATCTCAGAAAGTCTTTTCCAAAATGCTCCTGGTAAGTGAATGTAAACATTAACTGGCTTTTTAAAAAAAATATTCCCACACTCTCAAATCTTCTCAGTTAATACAAATGAAATTTCAGCTTTTATGTGGTGCACAGTGGTTGTCTTTCAGTGTTTACCTGCACTCTTGCTCGGACAACATCCATGGGGTTGGTGATGGTGGAGGCGGTCGCTGCTGCCATTGGTCCTGCCAACGCCTGCAGAAACAGATGGGGGCACTCACTGGGTGCCATCAAGGACAGCTGCTCTGAGAACGTAAAGGATATAACAAGAGTGTAAGGCCAATATGTTTGTGGTTTCAGAGTCACCTCTCACATGCATGTAACAGCTACTATAAACCATAACTCACAGGGTGTTGACTTACCTGCATAAAAATGATAAAAAGGCCACCAGAGTGCACTGTTCGGGATGTACGTGAGTAGCGATGCCACGTAGCCCCGGTAAAATCCCCTGAAACCATCGGCTGCAAATATCTGCACCGTAATGTCGCGGGTTTGTCCGAAAGTCGGTTTGCGCTTCGTTGTCGCGAGCATCATTTTGGGCTTGACCTTGAAACGAGACAGGTGTTCCCCCTGTCCTTGCATCATCAGTTGCTGCGACACTACGTCTATGGGCACAGTGATGGTCTGGGCCACCAGGGACGCCGCCCCTCCAGCCACCACCGATATCACCGTGTTGCTGGGCGAGTACTGGGACACGTACTTGCGCACCAGTTCGTAGGTGGTGATATAAGCCTGTCCTGAGATCAGGGTGAACGTATTGACCATAAAGCCACGGTAGAGGCCACGCGCACCCTCAGCTCGCAGGATCTTGCAGAAAGCATCAAAGGTGCCGGAGTAGAGGGCCTTCCCCTTCTGCACCTGGAGCCGAGTGCGGATGAGGCTGGCCGGGTAGACGGTGGCCCTGGTGGTCAAGGACATGAACACACCCAGGGAGTAGAACTTCCTCTTGTCCAAGTCCTCCCATTCGATAATTTGGATCGCACCTTTCTGCAGCATGGTGCCGTCAAGCTAGGGCAGCGCTGCACCCCTAAAGCCACGTATCTGCAGTCATCAGCCCTCCAACTGCCATCACACCTTTAAA
Organism: Sebastes umbrosus; assembly: GCF_015220745.1. Lineage (NCBI taxonomy): Eukaryota > Metazoa > Chordata > Actinopteri > Perciformes > Sebastidae > Sebastes > Sebastes umbrosus. Next base: position 5,033,861 of record NC_051272.1, read on the forward strand.
ACAAGAGCATTCAGCGTTAGTAAAGCTCTGTGATCACATGGAAGCACCTGCTGCGTTCACTCAAGAGAAGTCATTCATTCAGAATTTGGACTGATCCCAGGATGGCTGTCAAGAGGCATAACGATATCAGATAACGCACTAAATCACTCTATATGTGTAACACACAATACAGGGCCGAAACATAGTGTATCAATACAAGGCTGCAACTAACAATTATTTCCATTATTAATTAATCTGCCAATTATTTTCTCTCATAACTGATCAATCATTTGGTCTATAAAATGACGTTGACGTCTCAAAATAGCTTGTTTTGTCCAAATACCAGCGCAAAACCCTAGGATATTAAATTAATGGGGATATAAAACACAAATGCAGCAAATTCTCACAATTGACAGAATGGAGAAAGTGAACGGGGCATAATTTCTTAAAAAATGAAAAAAAAAAAAAAAAATTGACAATTAATTAGGGCTGTCCTGAATACCTTTTTTTGGGCTTGGAGGAAAAATATTTGATGGTATTTCCGTTTCAGTGCCCAGGACAGTGCCGTTGCCGCACTACTGTACACACACACACCTCTATACACAATAAACAGCGATATCTGTCTGAGAATAACTAATAATAATTAATGTTGAATATGAATAATGTGGGATTATTTATTATTTCATTGGCTATTTGGGGATTTATACATTATTATTACATACTTAATACTAGTGATTTGGATGTTGAATAACATGGCAACGGTCGAGGCATTCGGGTCAGCCCTACGATTAATGTTCTGTTAATGGATGAATCAACTAATCATTTCAGCGTTATGTTGAATCAAACAACTAAAGCTGGCAATGATCTCCTGTTTTTGTCCCAATATTGTTGTTACATTACTCAAGGTTGTTTCTGTGTTTATTATAAACATACAGACTTCCTCAATAAGTTAACACTGTTACACATTTAAACTTGAATTATGTGAATCATAACAATGAACCAGGGTCATTTCTCTCCTTCGACTCTTTCACTAGTACCGATACTAGCGTTTAATTAATAAGCTGTATGCCTCACTGTGTTGAAGTGACTGGGAACATTCTTTTATGTATAAGGCAACATCAGGCTTGACTTGAAACATTGCTTTCCTAAATTTGTAAAACAAAATGTAACAAATACATAGATATAAATTTATTCAATTGCAATTATTAAAATAATAAATTGTACACCAGAAATTAACAGGAATTACAGTTTGAGTGTAAACCTTTTTAATGCAGCAACAAATTGGTCAAAACTTAAACAGGAATTAAAATTCCAGTATATAATGTATATTGTATATAAACATAAAATTAAATTTATTAGAGCGGCCCCATTTTCACCGACACTCGATCGAGCTATTTGAATCAGTATCGGTGCATCCCTACTGAGCAGGCTGATTTGCTGCTAGGGCAGTGTGTCCTTGTTGAGTTTACTTTATGCAATTATTTAATATTATGCAAATAAATAAAAGAGGGTTTTTTTTTTTTAAAGCAGCATACCAAAAAGGCACTGTCTGAATTATCAGTTCATAAAATCATTCAATAAATATCTGCAGAATGCAATGGCCTGTTGTTGCATTAGAATAGGGGGATTATTGGTGTTTAATTTAGGTTCAGACACAGAAATTGTGGCCACATTTAAGGTCCAAGTCTCAACCTGACAGACCTGATAGACCTGAATGTCTCTGTGTGTTATGAGTAAACATCCATGCTGTAACACATGGTAACAATAGATAACACAATGCACTAACCAACACTAACCATACACTTCCATGCAACACACACACTTGTCTTTTTTGATATATTTGCTGTATTGTTATTATATATATCTTGTCCTAATTGTTTTGTTATCACTATTATGTAGTCATATTATTTCTTTATATTAATATTGTCTCTAGGTGAAGGCTTCACATAAGCCCAGTGTTTTTTTGCCTCTTCCTGCATTTTATATTATTCATTTATTTATTTTTGTTATGTTGTATAGTCTTAAATTGTGCAAAACAAATAAACAATAAACAATGCACATCTACTACTTAATAAGAAGATATAGTACAAATAAAGACCAGCCTGCTAATGACATAAAGCTCCTGTGCAGCTGGTGTATTCACAGCAGTGAGATCAGTATATACATGATCTACAGCAAAACTCACATGTAATCTTATCTACATCTTTGCTACACATTAGTAACCGTGCACAGTTTATAACATGACATGTGAAAGTCTATTCAGACATGTTTTATTGCTATGGTTGTCTTCTGTTCTGCAGCTGTTGGTGAAGAAAAGAGGAAGCACGTGTAATGTCACATTGTGTCCTCGCTTAGCTAGATAGCAACATGAGAGATACTTAGCTGCTGCTGCTGCTGCTGTTAAAGACATAAGCTGAAATAACGTGGTTATATTGACCTGTTAGTGGGTGATGTAGCTCCTCGGTAGCTGTTAGGACGCTGAGCTGCTGCTTTGTTGTTGTTGTTGTTGTTATAGTCTTCAGGCCTCTGCTAAAGGGTGGGACATCATGTCTTCCGTCCATTACTGCTGAGAACAAACATAGTCAAAGGTGAAAGGTCATCGTGTTTTACCTATTGTTGTTGGTATTATAAGCTTTTCCTGAATAAAAATGTGATGTTAAACTAGTTGTCTCTTCCAGGTGAAGCTCTGTAGCTACTCTGTGTAGTTAGTTAACACGTTATTTAAAGGTTTGTTTAGTTTTAACGATGGTGATGCATTCAGGGCCCGATGCAAACGTAGGGTATTACAAACGTAAGGCAAGGCAGCTTTATTTATAGAGCACATTTCAGCAACAGGGATAATTCAAAGTGCTTTACACAAACATTGTTTCACCTTTTCATTAAAACAGTTTTGTATGTTAAAACTTAATCCACAAAGTAACAGTTCTACAGCAGTAAAGTAAATGTAGTGGAGTAACAAGTGCAATATTTCTCAATATAACGTAGTGGAGCAAATATATGAAGTACTCAAGTAAAGTACAATTACTAGCTCAAAATTGTATTGTAGTACAGTACTTGAGTAAATGAGCTTAGTTACATTAAATGAGATCTGGAATGCAAAGATTTAAAACAAATGACAGTATGGATGGAGGCTTTTAAAACAAAAGTAGGCCTAACGTGTACAAATTAGTGTATTGTATTGTGAAGTGTGAAATGTTATACATTTGGAAGTTAAGTTAGAACAGAAGCATCACAAGCATCTGAATACCAAACAACAATGTCATGACTATTTCACTTGATATTTCATAATTTAACTTTTGCTCTACAAGCTACAAGAACAACTTTAAGGGCACGTCACAGTTGAATGCAGCACAGACTTTAGTCGGAGGTTCCCTGAAGGCAGCACACGTCACGTCCGTACTGTCACGTTGGACCTTCACTGCTGTTTAAAGTCACAGTCAGTCACAGTTCTGACCCTGGTCATGTCATGTCATGACATGTTCACAAATACATTCATGTATGTGTTTAGAAACTATGGCAAACGTTTTGAATAATCACCTCGTTATTTTTGACAAGGATTTTATGTACATTTTGCAATTCTTATTCATGTTAATTTTTCTGGAGGATATAAATCCAAATGTCTACTTTGTTTTCTTTTGTTGAACATGAAGGTTCTTTATCTATCTATCTATCTATCTATCTATCTATCTATCTATGTATGTATATATCTAGAGAGAGAGAGAATGAGAGAGAGAGATATGGATGGATGGATGGATGGATAGATATAGATATAGAGATAGATAGATAGATGGAATTTCATTCATTCATTTCATTCTCACTGTGCAATATCATTTCTCACTTGTGCAATTTTGTTAATAGTCTGTTTATTGTCAATACTGTATATACTGCTCCTATTTTTATACTTCCTTCTATTTAAATGGTTCATATTTTGTTACACTTTGTTTAGCTCTTTTTTACTGTGTTTGCTGATGCATCTTGTTTTTTGCACTATCCCCTTTGCTGATGTGCACTGCAATTTTCCCCACTGCGGGACTAATAAAGGAATATCTGATCTTATCTTATCTTTTATTGATATATAGATAGAGACATTGATATTTAGATTAATTAGATGTAATACTTTCTGGTTTTATTTGTATGTTGTACGTAGTACTGTGCCGTTTCTAAAAAGAGAGAGAGAAAAACTCATACCTTTACATTTATATATTTATATATTATTATTACGTTATTATATATTGTTATTATTATTAGTAGTAGTATTGATTCCCCCCCCAAAAAAAGTTAACTCAACGTCCCTAGCTTTTTCCTTGGCTTTCAACCTTATCTCAGTCTTCATTAGGTGATGGAGTGTACTGCTGCCCTCCAACATATCAGTAACTTATATAAAGGAACTTCATTGACCTGTAGCATGTGAGGGTGAGGGAGCTATCCCCATGACAACAGGGCAAACTCCATCGGGTGGAGACTGTGATGTGGCTGAAAGCTCCAATACAAGCTAAAAAAAATGTGGTAGTAAACATATCTTTTCACATACATACTATATATTACATACATACATACATACATACATACATATATACATATATATATATATATATATATATATATATATATATATATATATATATATATATATATATATATATAATGTGCCATTTAAACATGTTTTTATTATTATTTTGTTATTATTGCTGATGCATTAGCTTTATGTTTAGCTAGCTATGTGTTCAGAGTCAGCTTCATAATTTGCCATTTAAACATGTTTTTTTAATTATTATTATCTTATCTTATAATGTGCCGTTTAAACATGTTTTTTTAATTATTATTATCTTATCTTATAATGTGCCGTTTAAACATGTTTTTTTAATTATTATCTTATCTTATAATGTGCCATTTAAACATGTTTTTTTATTATTATTATTATTTAGTCAGTAATTGATGAATGGGGGCGTGTTCTGTAGCCCCCTGTGCTCTGATTGGTCGGCTCCATTGATAAATGGGCGTGTTCTGTAGATCCCGGTGCTCTGATTGGTCGGCTGTAGATCCCTGGGCTCTGATTGGTCGGCTCGGTGTTGCCAGAGCAGTCTGGTCTGAACTGATCGTGTTGATCTCAGCAGTCATCATGGCGCTCACTGACCCAGACTCAGGTAAAGAGACGTCTGATAACATTAACCTCAGCTAGCAGGCTGATAACCGACCAGACGTTCACCTTTAGAGTCGATTATATGAACTCATCCTTCCTCTGAAATAATGGTTGTCGTTTGCTTTCAGTTAATATTAAATACAGTTTACCCGACGTCAAACTGTTGGCTACATCAGAGCTAACCTGAGCTAGCTAGCTAATGTTTGCTATGCGGCTAAAGCTAACAGCTAGATAGATGTGTGTTTACTCCGCTCATTAATGTCCCAGCTGTAGTCTACTGTATAATAATGGTGTGCTAAGTGTCTTGCTCTTTCTTATCTGGTCATGACGTTCAGCTAGTAGCTCGATAAGTAGGCTGGTTAAGAGAGAGTGTGCTTCACGATAAGGAGCAGTGTTAGCTTAGCTTTAGCTAGTCTTCTATACCTGTTCAGCAGGATCCATGCAGACATCATTCAATGCACAGTATTGTCATCATCATCTTGTCATATTCGCATCACGTCAGCTTGCCATCCATGTGTGATTTTTACAGTCATATTAATGGCAGAGACTTTAGTACAAACAAAGACAAGAATTGCTTTTTATTTTCGACACATTCAGGATCTGTTAAAATGTGGGATTAAAGGCCATCGTGACAATAACAGTCTGATAAAGCGAGTGATGTTTTAGTAGCATTGAGTCAGTTCTGCAGCAGATCTGTGGTATTTGACCTTTAAGATGTCTAACAATAACAGGGGGTTTTCAGCAAGAGGCATTTATTTACACAAGACCAAAACCAGTTCTTTTACTTTAACTACATTTTGCTGCTTATACTTATGTACTTTCATTCAGGACTTTTACTTATAATGGAGCATTTTTACAATGCTGTATTGGTACTTTTACTTAAGTAAAGGATCTGAATACTTAGAAGTGCTCAGATCATTTACTAAAGTAGGATTACCTCAGTATAATAATGCTCCATTAGAATTAAAAGTCATGCATTTAAAAATAACTTCTGTCAGCAAAATATACTGTAGTTTAGTTAAAAATCATAATATGTATTAATCATTATTATGCAGCAGAAAGGTCCCTGTTAGTCATTATTATACTATTATTTTATTATTATTGCTGATGCATTAATATGTAAGCAGTATTTTAATTATTAAGCTGATTTCGAGAAACCTAATTTACTCTAGCTGCATAACAATAATAGGGGATTTTCAGCAGGAAGGATTTATCTCCACAAGATCTCATTAGTGTTTTGGTTCTGTTTCAAGTAACGTAGTATAGTATGGTACTGTATGTTTTACATTCTGCCTGCTTTGCATTAGGTTATGGCTTTTAGTTTTTGCATACAGTTATTTGAAACACTAGCTGACAAAAGCATCTCAGTGAGGCAGGAAAATTGATGTTGCTGTCATATGTAAACATGGAAGCTGCTTGTGAATTATCTGACAAAAAGAGGCCAAATTGTGCAGAAAAGGTTGAATGCGTGTGGATTGTTTTTGCCATGAATGTTCAAATTATTTTGCTATTAAATATGTTGCAGTGGAGTCAAGAGCACAAACACTCTTCTTAAATCAGTATTTGACTACGATAAAAGCTTTGTTTCAAAACTGGTATAAAGCTGCTTAGTTAAATTGAGCTAAATATAATTTTTTTTTTGCCTTCCTCTCCGGCAGCAGTGATAATACTCTCTAACTACTCTGCACCACTAGTGAACGTGTTTAGAGGAAATACTACAGATGAAGAAGATATGAAACACCCAGTGTGTCATTCACATCGGGTTATTATCAGATTTGTAAACCAGTTCTGTGACAGGTGTGCTCACATCTTTCACGTCTGCGTGTCCTCATGATGTATTGCAGGGTTGCATAATTGTTATTGAGGACATTCTTCCTCTTTGTATTTATTCATTAAACACATATTTAAGATTTGGGAAACCCTAAATACAGTGCAAGCTTTAAAAAGACAATATACAATCTTTTAACACAATATTTAATTCATATTTGGGGCAAGTCTAGTGTGTTCTGTGAGTTCAAGTGTTGCTTTCAAAGCTAGAAACCTGAGAACCAAAGTTACAGCATGTTGATGTCCTGTTGTGAGACCAGTGAGCAGTGCTGTGCCAAGATTCAAAAGATTACTCTGTCCCTATAATAGGGGCTCAGCATTTGCTTAGCTTAGTTTTCACCCCATGTTTTAAAGGAGAATATCATCAACATTAAACAGCTACAGCCTTCGTCTTTTGGCACAAATCTACCACCTTTTGAAGTGAAAGAAATGAGAACAGAAAGATCAATTTCATTTCTCTTTTTCTCTGCATTTACATTTTGCCTCCAAATACACTGTTGTTCATTGTTGCGTTATCCAAGAAGCTTATTTATAGTACAGTCTAATTCAAAGTTTGGCTATTCTTGAGACCAACCGCTCAGCTACTTATAACCACTAAGACAATGGTATGTAATAAATAAGCCAATTCTATGGATGCACTACTGTGTGCACAAACCACACAGAAAAACTGAGGCCTCCTGCCATTTTCATAGAGCTGTCTTAAGCCTTCTCCTTGCTTGCCTTGTTTTTAGGAGATCTCCTCTAGGTAAATGTTGTTAGGTAGTTGACAATTTGTGTATACCACTTCATTTTAAAGTCTCACAGATTAAACCTGGCCAACCTGCAAGCAGACATGCTGAAACAAAAAAACGGATTTGAGGATATCACATCTGGAAGTTTCCTGGACTCGTAACACGCAGGCTGGAATTATAGTTGTATTAATAAATGTTTGTTTTCCCTCTGCAGAGCACCCATATAGCCATCTAATCGACACCCTGATAGATGGCAGGATCAAGTTCTTCAATCCACAGAAATTAAATGATCCAAGATATGGTGAGTTCAGGCCCTCTGACTAAAAGAAAGGCCATATATTTAAACACTTGTCCCTCTTTTGAGACCATTTCAAGTAGTAGTACGACATTGTACTCTAAAAGTCTATCAGCATATTGTGCTTTTACATATTACGGTTGTGTTTACCACAGGTGTGTCCCAGGATAGCAGTGTAAACATGTCTGCATACAAATGTAAACAGCAGTCTTAACATTTGTAAATACACTGCAAGAAAATCAATGTGTCTAAACCAGAAAACCTAATGTGCCTTAGAATATTAGTTTTCTATCAAAATAACTACACTACTAAACAGTTTAACATTTGACATTACAGTAGTTTAATGGTGTGCCCATATATTACAAAAAGCATTTCTGTATCTGCTGCTCTTAAATTGAATTTAAATGAATTAAATACATTTAAAATCTAATACAGTGCATGGCCTAAGTGCCCTCTTGAAATATTATAATGTTATGTCATGTGTAAATAAGTAAAGTTAAAACAGGCAGGACTTGTCAAATATTGGTTTCTGTTCATGGCCTCAGCATCCACTTGAAATATTACGATGCAAATGTAAGATGTTAATCTGCCTAATATTAAGATGTAACAAACGGAACAGGCAGAAATGGTAAAATCTTGGTTTCTGTGCCAAGAGGTTAAAACAGAGATAAAGTGTTTAAAGTAGGATGTGAAATGTACATTCAGTGTAATTTATTAAAAAATATTCCCAAGATATATTCTGGTTTTATTTAAAAAGAATTGAGAGTCTGCATTGGTTTGTCACTTCAAGTTCTCAGTGCACATCCAGTTGAAAATTATGTAACATGGACAGAGAATGGTTAATAAACAATCCGATTTAATTACGTATTGTTTGCTGTGGGAAATTAAATGGCACTTTTTTTTTGTTTGCTCTGTAGATAAGCTGCCTCTGTCCATCCGTGTCTTACTGGAGGCAGCGATCCGTAACTGTGATGGCTTTTACACAAAAGAAGACGACGTCGAGAAGCTTCTGGATTGGCAGCAGCAGCAGAATGAAGCGGAGGTGCCGTTCTCTCCGGCGCGAGTCCTTCTTCAGGACTTCACGTGAGTTTCACAAGGATTTGGGTAAAACAGCTGATCCACCAGGAGTTGGCCTATTAGATCTTTTGTCGTCATGATCTTTCTTTGCGTTCCTTTTAGGGCTGTCAATCGGTTAAAATATTTAATCGTGATTAATCGTAAATTAATCACACATTTTTTATCTGTTCTAAATGAACCTTAAAGGGAGATTTGTCAAGTATTTAATACTCTTATCAACATGTGAGTGGGCAAATATGCTGCTTTATGCAAATGTATGTATATATTTATTATTGGAATCAATTAACAACACAAAACAATGACAAATATTGTCCGGAAACCCTCTCAGGTACTGCATTTAGCAAAAAAAATATGCTCAAATCGTAACATGGAAACTCGAGCCCAACTAGCTTTAAAACTGAGCCAACTACAACCTAAAAATCTCAAGTTGTGTTGTGTGTGTTAAAAAAATTAGTGGCGTTAAAACGAATTTGCGTTAACACGTCATTATCGCGTTAACTTCGACAGGCCTAGTTCCTTTACATACACACATTTTTCATATTATCATACTTTGAGTTATACAAGAAGAATATTCTCCCTGAAGGAAGGTTAAGTTTAATTATTGTCTTCTCCTGCTTTCCTTTGACAGTGGTATTCCTGCCATGGTGGACCTGGCAGCCATGAGGGACGCTGTGGCCAAACATGGCAGGAACCCCGGCCTGGTCAACCCTAAATGCCCCACAGACCTCATCGTAGATCACTCATTACAGATTGATTATAGCAAATGGTGTGTTTGCATTTATATTTTCCATTTTATATATTGCAAATGAGCAAAGTTACTTGTTTTGGCTGTATTTATTTAAACACTGTTCTTCTTATTGAATTCTGTAATAAAACATTTATTTTTTACCCACAGTGCCATACAGAATGCTCCGAACCCGGGTGGAGGGGACGGTCCAAACCAGAGCCAGGGTCCTTCCCGTTCCACATCCAGGCGAGGCTCACATTGTGGGAGCCAGCGGGGCTCCTGTAGTAAAGCTGCCTGCAGCGACCTTCCATCCTCCCCGGGTCGAGCTCCGGCGTCTGTCCAGCAGATCGAGAACACGCCTCTCCTCTGCCCTTTCCACCTGCAGCCTGTGTCTGAGTGAGTTTGCTAGTAAAAAGTAATGTGGTTTTTGCTCTTTACTGCTACTGCAACTGCTGCTTTGGTCATTTAAAAAACAGGGCTTAGACATGATGTTAATGAATTTATTCCACAACCACTACAACTAACAGAAAAAACTGTCACAAGATCATTTGAATTCAGCTGTTTTCAGTGAGCTTGGCATCTGTTTAATGTAGAGGTGTTTCAACTTCTTCTGTTTATTCTGTTACCGTCTACGAGGGATACGGGATGGTTTTCCTCCAAAAGGGGGCGTGGTCATTCAATCCTACTCTGGGTGACGTATTGCCGGTCTGATGTATGACAATATTAGCCATGCTAATATTATCTTAGCATGAAGAAAATGGAACCATCAGGGGCTAATGTTGAAGTTACATTAGTTGGTACTTTGGCTCAATCGTCGGAAAATGGAAATAGCGTTCAGCTAAAGTTACATCCAGATTGTGATGGCTAGCGTTTGCTAAATCAAAACCACCTTACCAGGCTAATTAACAGCCTCAAGCTTGACATATCGTCATATAAACCAATTAAGGTTATGATAATGCTATTGTGCTACCTCTTACCTCAAGGCATGCCCCCCTCCCGGGTGCAAAATTCAAATTGGAATTTTGCCAAAAGGTGACAAGTTTGCATGCCTGCTTTGTTTCAGCCCTTTTAAACAGGTTGAATGAGGTGACATATTATCCCTGATTGACACAGAGTTTCCCTTTTAGCATGTTAACTGTTGATTTGTCCTCTTTTCTGCAGAACTGAAACAGCTGTGAAGAATCAGGAAATGGAACTGATCAGAAACAAAGAGAGGCTTCAGTTCTTTAAGGTACAGCAAATATGTTTTTTATTACGTCGCATCAGACTGATGTGAGAGGCATGTCTTAAAGGAAAAGTCTGACTTCTGGGAGATATGCTTGTTTTCTTTCTTGTCGAGAGTTAGATGTATAGATCAATACGCTAAAATATAACGTCAACGCCAGCAGCAGGCTAACTTACCTTAGCAAAAAGACTGGAAGCGGAGGGAAACAGTTAGCCTGGCTTTATCCAAAGGTAACACTTCTTAAGCTCGCTAATTAATGCATTGTTTCTTCACAAATCAACATTTTACGGGGGTTGTGTGACGGAGTATTTCTCGTAACTTCCTGGAGCCTCTGCTCGGTAGCTTGGCAACTGGTCCTGACCAAGAAATAGTCCCAAGCAAAGTTTTATAGCTTCATATTTACCATACAGACATGAGAGTGGTATCAATCTTCTGATCGAAACTCTTCTCAAGAAATGAAAACAAGTGTTTTTCCCAAAATGTCCAACTATTCCTTAATGTTGAGTGAGACACACAGTTAAATGTTTTTCCACCTTTTGCTCTTTTCCTGTTCGTCAACCAAACAGTGGTGTTCAAAAGCGTTTAAGAATGTGAACGTGGTTCCTCCGGACGTTGGTGCAGTCCACCAGGTGAATCTGGAGTATCTGTCCAGAGTGGTCCAGGTCACCGACGGTTTCATCTACCCCGACAGTGTGGTGGGAACCGACTCACACACCACCATGATCAATGGCCTGGGCATCCTGGGCTGGGGTAAACCATTATTTTATTTTTTTTATTTTTTTTTAACGTTCTCACCAGCTGTTGACATATTTGTTGGAAACTTTGTCCACCGTTGCAAGTTGATCAAAACCTTTTCTTGTCCATGTTTCCCCCCACCAGGTGTCGGGGGAATCGAGTCAGAAGCCGTGATGCTGGGCCAGCCGGTGTCTCTGACTCTTCCTCAGGTGGTGGGCTGTAAGCTGGTGGGCTCCATCAACCCTCTGACCACCTCAATAGACACCGTCCTCGGCATCACAAAGGTAACACTGCTTTGCTCTCCTTCATGCTTTATGTAACGGATAATGTACAACTTCTTTTCTACTTTTTTACAGTAATCAGAGCGTAGCTATCAAGATAACAATGTACAATAGATATAGTAAAACGTAGCTAGTTTACCTCCAATTCTCTCTGCAAAATGGACAAGCCATACTGTCCACGTCTTCCTAGCCTCCTGTGAGTCCTGCCTCATTTTTTTTAGACGTTTCAGCAGACAAGAGGGAACATATGTGACCTGTACAGACCTCTGCTAGCAAACAGACTTTACCTGCCTCAGAGCTTTCAAACGAATCTTTATTGACAACAGCCAGAACGGCCCTCAGCGGCCGACGGCCGTGTTTTCTTTTTTCTATTTTATACGTACAGTGTGAGCACTCAGGTCGTGGCTGACGATCGGACCATAAAGTGTGAGCACATACAGTAAATCGTGAGCTTTGGCTTTACATCCCAAACGATCTACTTGTACAGTAGGAGTAGGAAGTACACAACAACATTTCTAAAATCATACAGTGTATGCCCAGCTTTAGTATAATATGATACTGTATGTTTTTTTCTGCCTGCTTTCCATTAGGTTATGGGTTTTAGTTTTTGCATACAGTTATTTAAAACACTAGCTCACACAAAAGCATCTCTGTGAGGCAAGAGAATTTGAGGTCAAGTTCTTGTTCATGAAGAAAGTAACAAAACGTGGGAGCTGCTTGTGAATTATCTGACCAAAAGAGGCCAAATTCTGCAGAAAACGTTGAATGCATGAGCATTGTTTGCTGTTCAAACTATTTTGCAGTGGAGTCAAGGGCACAAACACTGTCCTTGAATCAGTATTTGACTATGATAAAAGCTTTGTTTCAAAACTGGTATAAAGCTGCTTAGTTAAATTGCATAATTCCGTTTTTTTGGCTTCCTCTCTGGCAGCAGTGATAATACTCTTGCTGCACCACTAGTGAACATGTTTAGAGGAAATACTGCAGATGAAGAAGATATGAATCCCCCAGTGTGTCACTGGTTTATTATCAGATTTGTAAACCAGTTCTGTGACATGTGTGCTCACATCTTCCACCTCTGCGTGTCCTCATGATGGATTGCAGGCTTGCATGATTGTTATTGGGGAGATTCTTCCTTTTTGTATTTATTCAGTAAAAACATATTTAGGATTTGGGAAACCAAAAAGAGATATTAGGATTTTATTTATTCACACATGTTCCAGTGAGACACACAAAATGGTTCGTCCGTTAGTTTTGAATCATCAAAAAGAAACTTGGACAAATGTATCACTGCAAGAATCAAAACTGAAACTGTACCATCTATAAAAGTGGTACAATAATCTACATTTTGCACAATCACTGTTGCAAGAAGTGATAGATGGGACTATTTACAGGAAGTCTTGCCTCTCAGTGTGTACTGCACTAATGTATCTTGTGCATTGATTTTCCAGCACTTGCGGCAAGCTGGGATCGCTGGGAAGTTCGTAGAGTTTTTTGGACCTGGTGTCTCCCAGCTATCAGCTCCTGACCGGACCACCATCGCCAACATGTGCCCAGAGTACAACGCTACTGTCAGCTTCTTCCCTGTCGACCAAGTCACACTCGAGCACTTTAAAAAGACAAGTGAGTCAGCAAAAAGCGATACTGCTTATTAACAGTTTACAATGCCAGATTCTGTCGTAGCATTTCATGGGTTGTTATTAACTAACATGTCATAATTTTCCTTCCAGATTTTAGCCAGGAAAAACTTGAATTAATGGAGTCTTACATGAAGGCTGTAAAACTTTTCCGAAGCTATGAAGACTCCTCAGAAGACCCCCACTACTCTGAGGTAATGTGTTAAACCTTCAGTGAGGGTGAAAGCTGCTGCCACTGACAACAGAGATAAATATATATTCATGATATGAAGTTCAGTTTTTTTCCTTCATTCTATTTTTCCATTTTGCTTGATTAAGAACAGAGAAGAGATGGTGGTGTTTTACATTAAAACAATTTCATGTAATTCCTCTGTTTTGGTGTAATTATGGTAGCCATATTTGCAAAATTGAGCCGAGGGTGCAGCAGTAGAGGAATTGATTTCCATAATAAAGTGAAATTAAAACCATTAATTTCTGTGCAGGTGATTGAGATCAACCTGACTTCCTTCGTGCCCTGTGTGAGCGGACCGAAGAGGCCTCAGGACAGAGTGGCAGTCAGCAGCATGAAAGAAGACTTCCAGAGTTGCCTCGATGAGAAGGTAACATACAAAAATACACAATAACACTTTCATATTAATGTTTACTTATGTACTCTAGATGAGGGACCGGTGCTCTGTCACAATTCAAATACTTCCATTAGTACACTTCCATGTAGTACACTGTGCACAGGGTTAGTGTTGTCTCAAATCACACAGCCGTAATGCACTCACCGTTGACATAGTTCACGGAGATGCTGGTGATGCATGGTTGACTACAACAAGTCATTTATTTTCCTTCTTTTGCCTGCAGGTTGGCTTCAAAGGCTTTCACATCGCTAAAGCGAAGCAGGAAACGCAGGTTCCTTTCCTGCACTGCGGTCGCGAGTACCAGCTGGCTCACGGCTCGGTGGTCATCGCCGCCGTCATCAGCTGCACCAACAACTGCAACCCGTCTGTCATGCTCACCGCAGGTAAAGGACCGAGTCAAAAGATGAAACCATCTTCAGATTTCCTCTGAAAATATTCCCTACATTCATCTGTATATCAGCTGGTTGTTAAATTCTACTGAACCAGTCTGAGAAGCTATCGCAACTATCAGGCAATTTATATTGTGGTTCTGAGGTGGATGGCATTTTCCGAGTATCTAGTCATCTAATCTTTTTGTACTGGCATGTCTGTTTTCACATTTTTTAGTTTCTTTTCCCTTTAGTTAATCCTTCAAGCGTGAATCCAAGTATGGCTGCACTATCACGCCCCGTATTTTCTCTTTTTTTGTCCGGAATTTATATGCTGTTTTGCTACAATGAACTCACTAGGGCTGTCCTCGACCAAAGAAATTATTAGTCGACTAACACTCATACGATTTTGACGACTAATCGATTAGTTGATGTTATCGTCAGATCGGTGAAACTGAGTTTCTCCACAAAGAATCACACAAAAGCACCTCTTTAAATCTTGTGTTTACCAGAGATGTGCTCATAATGTTCATAGAAAAAAAGCATAAAAACAACGACTTATCGGCCAAAGAATCTTAGTCGACTAAGACCAAAACAACCGATTAGTTGACTAGTCGACTAAGAGGGGGCAGCCCTAGAACTCACCATTGTGGTTATTTTGTAGGCAAATCTACATCGCTGGTTGTTTTTTGTGATTGACAGGTCTACTGGCCAAAAAGGCTGTGGAGGCGGGGCTTGTTGTCAAGCCTTATATTCGGACCAGCCTGGCTCCTGGAAGTGGCATGGTCACTCACTACCTCAGTACCAGTGGAGTCCTGCCTTACTTTAACCAGCTGGGGTGAGCGTGTGTACACAGTGACATCACAAACACACACACACACCCAGATACCCCTTCAACACCGAGTCAACGACCTGAGATAACCCCATACATGCAGTTCAAGAGCAACCTGCACTTTACCAAAGATTACCACCATCTAACTAGCTCAGTTCTGGTTTTGGATGAATTAACACGATGATTTTACGGGATGTAATTTGTGGTGCTGTTGGATTGTACCATGGTTTACTGACAGGTGTTTCTATTATTTTGTCCACCACATTTATATCAATGAGGCTAGGCTAAGTAACAGAAACACCTCTCTGTATAAAACAATACAGTTCACAAGTTCTTAAAAACACAATGAGTTTTTTTTGGTTGCGGTTTGTAAACACAACATTCAAAATTTCTGTGTCATAGAGTTTGTGTGTGAAAGTTTTGTCACACAGACACAAGATAATTCTGAATGATTTCATTCCTTCACACACCACAGGTTTGATGTGATTGGTTACGGCTGTGCCACCTGTGTGGGGAACACGGCTCCGTTACCAGAAGCTGTTGTGGATGCAATCAAACAGGTAAGATCTTCAATCATTCAACCTTTAATTTAATTCGGAAACACGTTGAGGTAGAGACCTCATTTACAATATACCCGAGTAGAAAAAAAAACATAGGCACCAAGAAACACAAATAAGAAAAATAATAAATAAAGCAATTATAATTTAAGGCAAATTAATCAACTAAAACAAGAGCAACTGGAAGTTTGTTTATTTGTTTCACAAATTTAAAAAGACAATAAAATACAATTCACATGAAAGGAATGTAAAATATGTGTGAGGGTGTGGTAGAACCTATAATGGCTTATATAATGCTGCTACCATAAGCTTTTCTATAGATCTTCTATAGCATCTCACAACAATGAAATGTTGATCTGCTGTGTTTTAGGGGGACCTGGTGGCCTGCGGTGTTCTATCTGGCAACAGGCACTTTGAAGGCCGCCTGTGTGACTGCGTGCGTGCCAACTACCTAGCCTCCCCGCCCCTGGTCGTGGCTTATGCTCTTGCGGGCACTGTGGGAATCGACTTTGAGAAAGAGCCTCTGGGTAAGGAGGAAGGCACACGTCAGGAGCCCCGAGGCTCGTTAGGGGATTTTAGGACTTTGGCTGATTACAGTGAGGGAACATTTAGGGATTCAGAGTCTTGTGCAGACATGCATCAGCCAGAGAACCGGTGACAGATGAGCAGTTTAAGGTCTGATCCACAGTGTTATCTGGTAGTGATTATAACAGAGGTTAAACAACAACAGCAGCATTCATTTAAGGCTTTTAGACTTCCAATATTGAGGGGCTAACGTTGAGCTTCCTGTTGTTGGTGCAGGTGTGACTTCAGAGGGAAAGGAGGTGTACCTGTGTGATATCTGGCCGTCCAGGGAGGAGGTCCAACAGACCGAAGAGGACACAGTCATCTCCTCCATTTTTAAGGATCTCAGGGGAAGGATGGAGGTCAGGACACAATCTCTCTTTTTTTATGTCTGTCTGTTTCTATTAAATCGGGTGAATTAATGATTATATGAATCTCTCTCTCTCTCTCTCTCTCTCTCTCTCTCTCTCTCTCTCTCTCTCTCCAGAAAGGGAACACGCTTTGGAACAACATTGAATGTCCAGATTCTGTGGTTTTCCCCTGGGATCACAAGTCCACATATATCCGTTCGCCGTCTTTCTTCAGCAAGTTGGTAAGTGTTCTGACCGCTATGGTAATCATTGAAGTCATATTGAACAAGGGTGTAACGGTACACAAAATTCACAGTTCGGTATGTTTTCTGTACAGCAGGGAAAATAATAATAGCCTAATAATGATTATTAAACTTTTTTTTTTTTTTTTTTCTTTCAATTGTAAACATTCAACAGTGGCTCATTGGCCATTGTAACAGTTAAGGCACTGAAATACTGACATATTGTCAATCAGAAAAAATAAATATCACTAATGTCAATGTCAGACTGAGTAAAACGTGCACGTGAAGGCACATTGTAGCAGGGCTCACGCGCTTTAATTCTGTAATTACTTTGCGTGTGGTCGCATATACGCAGTGACAAACACTGTTCTAGCATTAGCTGTTACTTTGGCATGGTCTGAATCTGCAGTGGGAGGATGCCTGAACGTTGTAGAGAGAAAGACTCGCCGTCCAGTCTGTTTTGGTTTTGTTCCGCTAATTGACATATTCGGGTGATGCCGTTGTAAACTAATTGTTTGAAACGTATCCACAGATATACCCGACTTCAGTTTAGCAGTGACGGAATACAGTTTCTGAAAGTTACTTAAAAAGTTTCTGTGTAACTTGCACTCCAGAATTTCTGTTCCACGCGCTTGAGTAGTAGACATAAACAGCTGTTTGGTCACAGGGTGTACCGAAAAGGATGTTGCATACCAAACCAATCGTTCGGGACTTATACAGCTACCGTTCCACCCCCTAATATAAGTACAAAAATAAAAACTGCAGCATTTCAGACAATAAGTGCCTCCTCTGCTTGTCTTTTTGTCTCAGAGTAAAGAGGTACCAGCTCCTCAGTCGATAGAGAACGCTCATGTCTTACTGTTCCTCGGGAACAAAGTGACCACGGACCACATCTCACCGGCGGGCAGCATTGCCAGGGTCAGCGCCGCTGCCAAGTACCTGCTGAGCAAACGGTCAGTTTCCCATCAGACATGGTGGTGAGAGTCACCATCAAGTCCAGACGATGCACATTATTTTCAGATTACTGCATGGCACGGACTCTGTGTTCTCATCACAATCCTGATTTAAGCAAGACTACTTATTTTGGCTTCTCCGAGGCTACAGCCTGTTTTACTGGCTGGAAAAGTAAATTCATTATTTATTTATATCAAGGTTGGAGACGAGAATGCCTGTCCAAAATTTGCCTAGAAATATGAACAGTTGTTAATTTTGTCAATGAAAACTACACAATTATTCTTAGAGATCATTTTTTATGTGGCAAAAACAAGAAAACACATTGCAGTTTTCATTGACAAATAAATATTGAAGTATATAATGTATGTACAGTGTGTTGTATGAGTGGGTCAACAAAGGGTTTCAGTTGTCACTGGACACTGTTGCTTTTTATTCATCACCGCACAAATGCAAATTTAATTACATCTCACTTTGAATATTTCCCTCAGCCTGACACCGCGGGAGTTTAACTCGTATGGCGCTCGCCGAGGGAACGACGCAGTGATGACCAGAGGCACCTTCGCCAGCATCAAGCTCCAAAATCGATTCATCGGCAAACCAGGCCCTAAGACTTTGCACATTCCTTCAGGCCAGACAGTGAGTGTGAACTTTTTAAGACCAGCAACCCAGAGGTGGATATTTTTGTGGAGTTGTTTACGTATCGGCTAATAAAACACACCGCTCCTGCACAACCCGGCTGTTACATTGGTCAGACTCGTGACCTTTGAGCTGTAGCATCGTGTGTTTAGCATTGGCACCGGCTTTGTTTTTACAATGCCAGACCTGCTGCTAATAACATGTCCTAATATGTCCTCCTTTTGTTTACCTTTGATCAGCTGGATGTCTTCGAGGCAGCTGATCGCTATCAGAGAGACGGCATTCCTCTCATCATCCTGGCAGGCAAAGACTACGGATCTGGAAACTCCAGGGACTGGGTAGCCAAAGGACCATACCTGCTGGTAAACTGCAAAACACACAAGACACTTTATACAGACCAGACAACATGATACAACAGCTCTCTGTCTAGCTCTCTCTCTCTCTCTGACCCTCTCTGACTCGCTCTAACTCTCTCTCTCTCTCTGACTCTCTCTCTCGCTCTGTGTCTCTCTGACTCAGACCCTCTCTCGCTCCCTTTCTCTCTCCCGCTGTCTCTGACTATCTCTGACTCTCACTCGCTCCCTTTTTCTCTCCCGCTGTCGCAGACTCACTCTGACTATCTATCTGACTCTGACTCTTTCTCTCGAAGTCTGTCTCTGACTGTCTCTCTCTCTCTCTCTCTCTCTCTCTCGCTCGCTGTCTCTTTCTAACTCTCTCTCTGACTCTCTCTCTCTCTGACTCTCTGATGTGTAAAGCCCTTAACATGGTACATTTACATTATAGTAGTTACATTCCACAACTAAGGTATCACATTTCCAAGAACCTGACTTTCTAAACAAAACTCTTATAAAACCATAGACCGGACTTTTTTCCTAGAATGGAATATAAATTTGCTGGTCCATGCCTCACTTGTTTTTTGCCGCTCACCTGCTTCTCTGCGGTCATCAGGGGGTTCGTGCAGTCATCGCCGAGAGCTTTGAGAAGCTGCACAAGAACCAGCTGGTGGGAATGGGCATCATGCCGCTCCAGTTCCTGCCCGGCGAGAACGCAGACTCGCTGGAGCTCAGCGGGAAAGAGAAGTTCACCATCACCCAGCCGGACAGCCTGAGTCCGAGGCAGCAGCTCACTGTCAAGGTAAGAAACAGGCGGTCAGCCCTGAGCTCTGATAACTGTCACACGCAGATACTGAATTGATATTGTTCTTTGTGGAGATGGCAAGAAGTATTACATTATTAGTACAGTACGTGACAATTTTCAGATTAAAAAAAGGTAAATACTTTCAACAGCAGATCATCTTAAGTTCTCAACAATGAATTCCAAAGATTATTTAACAAAATCAAAGCTACATTGTTTGATTTTTGGCCACTAAGGAGCAGACAAAATACAATTTTGATGACTTTGATGAACGGTTTAGTAAAGCAGTTGTTTCTGTGTTCTCTTGCAGACAAGCCAAGGAAAGTCCTTCTTCGTTACCGCACTGTTTGACACTGAGATGGACGTTATATTTTTCCGAAACGGAGGTCTCCTCAGATACGTTGCTCGGACTTTGCTCTGAAACAGCCTGCAGCCCGGTCCCCAAGCCCCACTGAATGTGCCCAGCAGTCCTCATTTCACCAGTTTGTCTTCAGCATGGATGAAACACAGCTCATTGGAGCAACATAAAGGCTGAGGATTTTTCCGTTTGACCTGGATGAACATCTCCAGACTTTTAGTCATGAGACGTCACTTTTTAGACCTGAGCTGCTACTTTCGTCACTACATGTGGCTGATGAAGCAGCGTTTCTTCTCAGAAGATGGTCAAAAACAAAGCGCAAGAAGGCGTGGTGACATTCACTCAATAAGGAGATTATACTCTCGACGAATTTTGAACATTGTTTTTTTTTTCCGTCTTGTTGTGTTTGAGACCGAGAAGACATTTCTTTCATCATGGAGTTGAGCCAGGAAGAAATAAATCCCATCTGCTTCTGTTGTCGTTTAACAAAGTAAATAAAACAATCCTGCCTAGAGAGGCTTACATGGTGCTAGGTACTACGGCATGAATACATTGTTTTTTAGGGTGCGGTATAGCCTGTTTTTTCCCTGACATCCAAGTAAAGTCTAATTTTACAGAAATTATGTCAGTTGCCCATATTTCATTTTGGGGCCAAATAATCTTATGTAAATTAAAGTTCTGTTGATATTTCTTTGAACAAATTCCCTTTTGCAGTTGCCTCCTGATACTCAATTTGTGTTATGTGGAAAATATGAAATCCCTCTTTTTCCTTTTTGCTGTATCACTAAACTACATAAAGTTACCTCCTACTACAACTGACAGTCCTCTGCATCACATTAAAGTAATTATAAATGTTATTCAAATATTAGTCCATAAAGCAGGAGATGCTTTTAACGGTTTGATTAATGTTGCGCCAAAAAAGACAACTTATTTAAAATACATTCAGTGTTTGTACCCAAAGTATAAATATCAAGACGCAACATTTCAAATTTCAAATTTGAGTTAACCTAACTGGTGCTGAGGGGAAAGTAGTTACATTTTTATTGCTGGCTGTATTTACACTTGTCATTTGCATGTAGTTTTTTTTTTTAAAGGAATAATTGAAAACAGATTTTGCGAGATCACACGCCTGAATCACCCAAATAACTTTTACTTGTGTATCTCCAGTGAACGTGTCCGGTTAAATCTCTTTCCCCAGCCTGAGACCGACAACCCTCAGTGTTCAGCATTTTAAAATAAATATTTTAATGAGTACATTTTAATTATAATAAATTATATTTAAAGGGAAATTCCAGATTTTAGACACCAAAGTCTGTTTCCGAAAGTTTGGCCAGCTACATGAGTCGCTGCTGAAGTGTTGCTCAAGCACTCGTTGAATAGCACTGGGAACTTAACCTTGCGCGGCAGCTGGATTCTCAAGAGATCACATATCACACAAAAATCTATCTTGTCAGGCTTCAAATACATTTGTGTCTAGCAAGCCAGGGCACTGACCCAGCGTCCTGTGAGGAGCTACTGGCAGCTACAGGCGTGGCTTAGGTGTGTGTGAGACGACGTTCTAAAAAACAATGGCGGCTCCTGAAAAGGTTGGCGTAGACGCTGCAATAGCATCATTGAAAGAAGAGCAAAGAACGGCACTGAAGGCTTTTCCCGTCTGGCTTCAGCAAGAGTTTGATTGACAGATGGTTCATCCAATCACCTGCCACGTATTTTGTGAAGTGCCTGCCCCTTTTTCAATCAGCTTCTCAGATGGTTCTGTGTAACAAACCATCTCCCATCTGGCCGGTGAGGTTACTGGGAACGGCAAGAAAAGTTTTTTTTACATTTTTTTTGACGGAACTGGAATTGTTGGGAGAGAGAAGGGGACCGGAAATGGCGAAACAAAACATATGATTGGTTGATGCTCCTCCGCGTCATTGGAGTAAAGCAAGAAAGCGAATACTTACATTTCCCAAAATGATTATTTCTTTACGTAATCTCACTTTAACAACTGGACCCATTTCGATACCCGGTCCCTGTCGTGATTTGGCGCCGTGTGAAGATAAAAGCTGCATGAAAGTGACAAGTGTAATAATAGAGCTTCATATCTTTGGTGCTTCTAATGCCATCAGTTCATTACTTTCACTTATGTCAGACTTATTACTAAATATTACATGCATGAGGAGATTTATCAGATCAATTGTAGGGGAAAATGACTGAATCAATGCTCTATCAATGCAGTTTGAACTGAATTATAAGTCAATGGAGGAACACCAGCCCGGCCTATAATACAGGTATTCTTTAATTTATAATCCATCACAAATGACATGTATTGGGGGTACTGGACTGGACTTAAATAATTCTTTTTGTCAGCTCTGTAGGATTTAATTTTTGTGCATGTTGAAACCATTTTGGCTCAGAGTCATAAAAAAGAGTACTTTAGTAGATAATGGCACTTTCTGAAATCCTCCCTTCATGTATCACGTCACGTTGTTTAGAAAGTGGATTGGAGCCTTTATGCATTTATATTTTTTAGAGAGCGTGATATAATTACTGGCTGTTTAGGAGAAGTTATTTATTGATTACCTACACTATTCCGTTAAATATGTTGAAACCATATACTGCCTACTTTGTTTTTGTCATTTTAAGAGTGAACAAAGACGGTGTTTTGCCAACTGCCAAAACAAGCTGAAACAAGTAGCAAGCTGTCATGAGTCTCGTAGTTTCTACACTGCTTATTAATATTACAGGACATGTAGGTTTTTAGTTCCTCAGCCAGTCCATCTTCACTATTTGCCTTCCTAGTTTGAGGTTGTTTTGATTAGTCAGTGATATCTGAATGCAGCACAGTGTGAAAGCTTTAGCCGTAGTGTCATCATGTGTAGCAGTTAACTGGTACACTGCTGCTTCCCATTATCTCAGTTTATGGAAGCAAAGTATGTAAAACGAGTGCATCACTGCACAAGTGAAAAGGTGTCTGGATGTCTGTAACTCTGAATCATATTGTTAATAGTTTTTAATAAATGGTAAGGCAACGCTGGTACTGTGGCTGTCTGTGAGGTGTCAGGCTGCTCTGTTAAAGGATAACGTCATTGATTTTACACAAAAGGTTTACTATATAATATGAGGGCATTTAAAAAGGCAGAAATGGTCTCACAAAATGTTGCTTTTAGGACTTGATTTAGACTAGGAACTAAAAGTCTGAATATCTATGCATGCTTAAAATGGAATGACAAACCTTTCATCAAACTAATCAAAACTTCCATTATTTAGTGTACAAAGCACCTAAAGGAACTGGCTTGCTCTCATTCACGTTTATCAGACTACTGATTCCAATTCTGAGGGGGGAGTTGGTCGCGGACGCCGTAGCCGTCCCTCTAACTTCACTGCTTAAAGTCCTTATTATCAGACCAGTTGTACACCCGCTAACGTGCACCACAAACTGCTTCTCAAAAACACAAATCTACTTACTATGACTTTTTTATGGCATGCTATATTTTAATGAAATTTTTTTATAACATACTATATGACTTGTTTTTTGTTGCATACAACACTGACTTTTCTCAACACATACTGTGACTTTTTCTTTTCTTTCTATATACGACTTTTTTTCTGACTTTTCCAACATACAATACTATGACATTTTAAGACATAATACACTGACTTTTTTCCCGACATGCAATGCTTGACTTTTATTTTTTATCTTGTAACTTTTTTTTTTTTAACTTAACTATGACTTTTTTTTTTTTTTACTTTTTTCGACTTACTATACTATGACTTTTTTTCGGCGTACGATATGACTTTTTTTCGAACATACTATACTAAGTCATTTTTTCATGAAAATTTCGACATGCTATATTAAGTCTTTTTTTTCATGAAAATTTCGACATACTTTACTATGACTTTTTTTTCCTGAAAATTTTGACATACTAGTAATGACTAGTGTGACTTTTTTTTCATGAAAATGTCGACATACTTTACTATGAATTTTAATGACATAAAATACTATGACTTTTAATGACATATTATACAATTACTTTTTTCATAAAATTTTTCGACATTCTATAATATGACTTAATTCATGAAAATTTCGATATACTATATTATGACTTTTTTCGACATGCAATGCTATGACTTTTATTTTTACTTTATATTGTAAATTTTTTTTTAACTTAACTATGACTTTTTTTTTTTTTACTTTTTTCGACCTACTATACTATGACTTTTTTCTTTCAGCATACAATATGACTTTTTTTCGGACATACTATACTATGACTTTTTTTTTAATTATACTATGACATTTTTTGGACATATACTATGACTTTTAATGACATACTATACAATTACTTTTTTCATTACATTTTTCGACATACTATACTATGACTTTTTTTTAATGAACATTTCGACATACGACATATGACTTTTTAATGAAATTTTTTGACATACTATGACTTTTAATGACATACTATACCAATACTTTTTTCATTACATTTTTTGACATACCATGCTAATACTTTTTTTTCAAGAAAAAACATGCTATTTTTCGACATATTATACTATGACTTTTAATGACATAAAATACTATGACTTTTAATGACATACTATACAATTACTTTTTTCATTAAATTTTTCAACATACTATACTATGACTTTTTTTTCATGAAAATTTCGAGATACTATATTACTTTTTTTTCATTACATTTTTCGACATTCTATAATATGACTTAATTCATGAAAATTTTGACATACTATACCATGACTTTTAATGACATACTATACAATTACTTTTTTCATAAAAATGTTCGACATACTATACTATGACTTTTTTTTCGACATGCAACGCTATGACTTTTATTTTTACTTTATTTTGTAACTTAACTATGACTTTTTTTTTTTAACTTTTTTCGACTTACTATACTATGACTTTTTTTCGGCGTACGATATGACTTTTTTTCGAACATACTATACTAAGTCATTTTTTCATGAAAATTTCGACATGCTATATTAAGTCTTTTCTTTCATGAAAATTTTGACATACTTTACTATGACTTTTTTTTCCTGAAAATTTTGACATACTAGTAATGACTAGTATGACTTTTTTTTCATGAAAATGTCGACATACTTTACTATGAATTTTAATGACATAAAATACTATGACTTTTAATGACATATTATACAATTACTTTTTTCATAAAATTTTTCAACATTCTATAATATGACTTAATTCATGAAAATTTCGATATACTATATTATGACTTTTTTCGACATGCAATGCTATGACTTTTATTTTTACTTTATATTGTAAATTTTTTTTTAACTTAACTATGACTTTTTTTTTTTTTTACTTTTTTCGACCTACTATACTATGACTTTTTTCTTTCAGCATACGATATGACTTTTTTTCGGACATACTATACTATGACTTTTTTTTTTAATTATACTATGACATTTTTTGGACATATACTATGACTTTTAATGACATACTATACAATTACTTTTTTCATTACATTTTTCGACATACTATACTATGACTTTTTTTTAATGACCATTTCGACATACGACATATGACTTTTTAATGAAATTTTTTGACATACTATGACTTTTAATGACATACTATACCAATACTTTTTTCATTAAATTTTTTGACATACCATGCTAATACTTTTTTTTCATGAAAAAACATGCTATTTTTCTATTATACTATGACTTTTAATGACATAAAATACTATGACTTTTAATGACATACTATACAATTACTTTTTTCATAAAAATGTTCGACATACTATACCAGGGGTGCCCAATACGTCGATCGCGATCTACCGGTCGATCGCAAAGGTAGTGTGGGTAGATCGCATGGCATTAAAAATAATATACATATATATATAAAATATAGACGTCAGCCAAAAATTGCAACACTGTTTCACCTGAACTCATCTGGAGTGGAGGATGAGATTTTGACACTACAAGCTGACATTCAGCTTAAGTCCAGGGCTCATGGATAGTTCTGGAACTTACTCACAGAGGAAAAGTACCTCAACATGAGGAAATGTGCTACCTCCTTGCCTGCATTATTCGGCTCCACTTATTTATGCGAGTCAGCCTTTTCCCACATGAAGATTATTAAGTCCAAATACCGTTCCACCTTGACTGATGATCATTTGGAAGTGTGCTTGAGGCTGGCTATCAGCAGCTACTGTCCGGACTATGCATCCCTGGCTGATTCCATTCAGTGCAAGTCATCAGAGTAAGGTAATGACAAAAAATGTACAGAGTTATATTGTACAATATGGGTTCATGCAGTTATGCAAGGTACACCAACATATATTGTACATATAAAGAATACTCAATATATTTATAAATAAATATATGTTTTGCATTTTTATAGTAGGTAGATCATTTTGACTTGGTCATTTTATAAGTAGCTCGTATGTTGAAAAAGTGTGTGCACCCCTGTACTATACTATGACTTTTTAATGACATTTTTCGACATTCTAGTATGTTTTGAAAAAAGTCATAGTGTAGTATGTCGAAAAAAAAGTCATAACATAGTGTGTCGAAAAAAATATATATAGTATGACTTTTTTTTCGACATACTGTACTATGACTTTTTTTCAACACACTTTACTGAGACGTTTTATGACTTCTTTTTTTTTTTACATACTATGCTGTGATGTTTTTCAACATACTATGATATGACTTTTTCCACATACTATACTTTGACTTTTTTATACATACTATCTTTTTTCCTCTCTATTCCCGTCAGCTGTCATTTTAGGTGAATCTACAGCCCTCCTCTTCCCCATTCACCTTCAACCTGTATACGTTTTGTCCAATTTGTTGCTGCATTAAAAAGGTTTAAGTTGTTGGTGTACGATTTATTATTTTAATAATAAATAACAATTCAGTAAATTTATATATCTATTTATTTGTTATATTTTGTTTTACAAAGTTAGGAAAGCCATGTTTAAGTCAAGCTAGATGTTGCCTTACACAAAAGAATAATTACCTCCACATAGTGAGGCATACAGCTTATAAATTAAACACTAGTATAGTATCAGCCGATACCAAAGCCCAGGTATCTTTATCGGTATTGACACTGAAAAAGTGTGATCGGTGTATAAGTGGATTTTTCTTACCATGTGTTAGCTGGTCGTGCAGTGGCTTGGCACCAAATTGTTTGCTCACGATGCAGGACGCCATGTTTCCACTCTGCTACCTGCGCTGCTCATCACGTGACACCTGCACAGGTGTGTGGGCGCACCTGAGTGACATCATGCACGTCGGCATGAATGACGCTCGGCTCCGACGTGCTGTTACTATAGTAACTGCAGAAAACAATGAAATCATTCACATATGTATATATATATAGAAATTATATATATATTTTCCCTTGTGTATATTCTTTTTATTTTTATTTTATTTATTTATTTGTATATGTATGTATTTCCTGTATCTATAATGGCTTATTTTATAATAATATAATGTTTTTTAAGTTTCTTTGTACAGAGAATGTTATTGAGGACGTTTGTGAATGTTTGTTCTGTTGTTTCAAAATGAACAAAAAAAAACCCAATAAATTCAGTATTGGAAAAAAAGAAAAAGAAAGAAAAACATAAAATAAACAACAGAAATGAAACAAAACCAACATAAAATAATTAAAGATAGAAGATATTGCATACGTTCATTGTTTTCATAGCTTTTTTGTTTTGTGAGAAGTCTTTGACATATATTGACCCATTTCCTTCATAAATACAAAGAAATTAGGCTTTTTTGGGGGTAAATTTACACTTGTGAATGTGGAACTTTGCGAGATTAAAATTAGATTAATAAGAAAAAATACATTACTGTCTTTGTCACTGTAAACATAGCAAACAAATATAATATTTCTATAGTACAGTGCAATATCTGAGAAAATGTTGTCAAGTATAAAAGTGTTAACATCTTTCCACAGCTCATATGTAAATTTACAGGACCAGAATAAATGAGAGCAAATTTCAGGATGAGATTCGCAGAAAGAACAATTTATACTATTACACTTTTTTTTATGACAAATAACTTTTAATAACATACCATACTATGAGGGTTTTTTTTACGATTTGTTATATAACTATATTACTATGACCATGCCATTGTATATAACGTAATATACTATAATATATATAATAATATACTAGTTTTTCATTACATTCAATACTATGACTGACATTTTTTTATGATGTATGCTATGACTTTTTATGACATACTGTACTACACTCTGACTTTTTCTTTTATGTCATACTATACTATGACTTTTTAATGACATACTATACTATGAATGTTTTTATGACATACTAAACTATGACTTTTTGACATTACTATTGAAATTATACCACACTTATAAGTACCTACTGTGAGTATAAGAAAACAACCCAATGGTGAAATAAGACACTGAAATCTGTAGAACACTACGACATTTTTAAGACATGTTTAAGACATTTTTTATGATAGACTATTCTATTACTTATGACATACTATTCTATGGCAAATTTGTGACATACTATCCTATGCCTTTACGACATTAGTATCGGAGTTATACCACACTTATTAGTACCTTGTGTGAGGTTAATAAAACAACCAAAGTGTAGAAATAAGACACTGAAGTCCTTAATGAAATTTCCAAGTGTAAACAGTGCAACTTTTATTGATTTGTTTTAAAAGAAATTTCTATGACACAGTGCTGACATTGCTCTGCACATTGACAAGTGATGACATACAGTATGAGGCCGCACTAACAAACAGTTTTAATCGAGTGTTGTCTAACAGTTGAAAACAAGCGTACATGTAATTGTCCAAAAAATTTTCTGCAAGTTAAGAGACGACAACAAATGATGACGGTGAATCTCGTCACTACACGGCTTCAATTTAAGTGTGTGCAAATGTGAAATTAAAGCTGTAATCAAAAGATGGCAGCCGTGCAACATGTGACGGGTTTGTTACTGTTTGATGTTAGAACTCAACTTGTCAAACTGCAGACTGAGGCTTCAGGGAAGCATTAGGTTCATTATGACATCAGTACGTTTAGTATCATCATTTAGTAGTAGCATCAACAGTCTTTTTTTGTATGTTGTTGCCCATTTACTATAAATCACAGTATTATTTAGTCCTGTAAGTCCTAATTAATTCTAATTTATTACGCAAAAATGCCCAACCATCACTAAATATAAGGATTTGCTTCTTTTCTGTTATATATTGTTGTAAATTAAAGGTACCCTGTGGATTTTTTGGTAACAAATGTGTTGAATTCGTTGGCACATTGTTGCGTTTTTTGGCACGTCACCGCCACCGCCGCCACCACCACCAGCTGTCGATCAGTGGAAAAGCACTAAACCACTGGCAGGACTGTGTGTTGCATTACCCATATTGAGATACTAACAAAATTGGGGACCCAAACTTGAAATCATTGCTCCATAACTATAGCTATAGCTATAGCTATTACTGCTCAAAAACTCCACAGGGTACCTTTAAAAAAATAAATTCTTAGTCAGTTTAAACTATTTCAAGACGTCAGTTTTTAATTATTTTTTGTCGTTTTATAGACAAAACAATTAAAAAAAAAATTGACATAACTGATAGTTGCAGTCCTCATATTATTTCCAACCATATCTCAAAGCAGGACTCAGAAGCCTGCTATCTAGGCAGCCTTTTCGTTCATTTCATTTCATTACTAGAGAATTAAAATCGACTTGCAGAGACTTGAAACTTGCTTGAGAAGGCTTATCCTTACAGTGGACATGTCAGCATTTACTGTATTTTTCTCAAATTTAGTCACCGTTGCTTGGTAATGCCTTAAAAAGTGTCAACTTACTTTACTGCATTACCACACAACAATGACACAACTTTAATAATGCTTACTGTGAGGATTACTGTACCTGTTTCAAGTCTGTGCAGGTTGATCTGGAAAGTTGTTTTTTTTCTGTTTGAATGCTACTTCCCAGAGATATAAGCAACATTATAGAGTGAAAAAACACTTAATTTATAGTAAATGGGCTTAAACATGAAAACGCCAGTATTGTTTTTCAACCTCAACATTGACACTCATTATATCATTATGGCTGTTGTGGAAGTAACTGTTAACGAGCCTCTGCGCCGCCCACAACTGTTTACAACTTTCTCCCAAACTGGATTATACCAAAAAACACCATTCTGACTTAAAAAGGCACAGACATGTGTGGTTATAAGTGTAAAGTTTGCACTATGATTGAAATCATATCTAAAACATTAAACTTGACCTACGACGCAACCCTTGACCACAGCTGTAGACACTGCTAATCTAATGCCTCTCAATACCCTGCACCCCTCCCCTCAGCATCAATAGTATTTTAAATCTGAAAGAATAACAAAAAAAAAAGAAAAACATGGCTGGTACTTAAGTACTTTATCCACCTTGTGGAAGTGCTCATAATTCGTAACGTGTTATTTTATCCCTTTGTGTCGTTAAAAAGAAGAAACAGAGTGAGACTCTTGGCCACTTTCTTCATCTGGGTCCCCAGAAATATTTGATGAGAGAGCAGCCGCGCTGTAAACAATTAACCACTGCTGATGTGAAAGAGCTCCTGATCACACGAGGGAGAAAATCCTGAGAACAACGGACTCGGTTCATTTCCCTTCTCTTGTGGAAATTAATGGAATCATTCATCTATCTTCTCTTTTCGTGTGTCCATATCTTTGTATATGCAAACTCTTTTTCATCTAATAAGAAAATATTTGTGGAAGGTTAAATGAAAATATACAATTATTAATACAATAGAGTACAGAGCTATATGTTAAAGGTGATTAAAAAAACAGGTTGATTGTATCTCCCTTTACAATGCGCGCATTTTCCTTGGTTTAAAGGCAAGAGGTAAAGTGTATAAGAAAAAGGCAGCCCGCTTTGACATCCAAAAGGCTGGTGCTCGAGGATTAGGCGATTGCTTTTGCTTCTGGTAAGAAAGCCTCCCAGTACTTTATGAGCTGGAGAAAAAAAAACAGTGTGAGAGGTCATTCATAATGGACAGATGAGAAGTGGTTAATATTTAGGATTTACAACAGATGCATCTTTCATAGTTTCTTTCCTAGCAACTAGAATTACTGCCTCGCGGTTGTACGTCTCCGCCAACCAGTCAAGTTGCAGTTTACTTCCATGTCTGTCCAAAATGTCATCACTTCATCATTTTATCCTGGTAGACATTTGTGTGAAACTGTTATAATTAGCATATGAATTCTTGAGTTATGGCCACAGACAGTGACCTTTGACCACCAAAATCTAATCAGTTCATTCTTGAGTTCAAATGGATGTTTGTGCCAAATTTGAAGAAATTCGTATTCCTGAGATATCACGTTAACGAGAACAAACGTACGTATGGACGTTTAGATTCACTTTCACAAACATGAGTATTTGTTTCTTTTCTCAGTTTTATATAATTAAAAATTCTATATTTATGGGTGTTGGACTGTCGGTAAGACAAAACAAGCAATTTGAAGACTTTGTCTCTCAACACTTGACAGTGTTTTTAATGTACTATTTAATTAAACGTATCGACAGATTAATTAATAATGAAATTAATCGTTGCTTGTAGCCCTATCTTTCCTTTTCCTATCGTCATGTAAAAAATCAAAAGTCATCCTTCTATGGTCCCAGGAATACTGTATATTACAGCTGCAACGATTAATCTTTTAGTTTTCAACTATCAAATTATTATGCAACTATTTTGATAATTTATTCATAGGTTTGAGTCATTTTTTAAGAAAATAAAAGTCTGAATTCTCTGATTCCAGCTTATTAAATGTGAATATTTTCTGGTTTCTTTACTCCTCTATGACAGTAAACTGAATATCTTTGAGTTGTGGACAAAACAAGACATTCTCGATATCAAAACTATTTATAAATGTGCACTGGCTGGTGTGACAAGAAGAATATGTGATTATGGAAATGTTAAATATTGGAGACACTCACCTGTTGCTGAGACTGAAGCAGACACTCCAAGTAATTAATTATGTCTCTTTTGCAGTTCTTGGCCTTTTCTTTCTGTATGATTAAATAAAAAAAAATCCACCAATCAGTAATGAATAACATTTCCAGAAGTCCAGTAAATGATGTGAATGCAACAAAGATAAAACATCAGTACGTCAAAGCGGACGACTTCCTTGCGCACGGTGGCAGAAACTCTTTCAAAGTCTCTCTCGTACTGCGTCACCTTGGCCTCCCACTGTTAACGAGAAGAAAGGAGAAGTTCAGAGTCCCGTAGCATAGAAGCACATTACATGTCAGGAAATGAATGTAAGGAATGATTAAAACAAAATTATGGTCATGGAAAAATGTAGTTTCTAAGTCAGAATTATAAGTCAAAGTTGTGTCTCAGTATCTAATTTTTCTGACTAAAAAGTTTATTTAGAATCACAAGTAAACAAATTATGATTCACCATCTCAACATTTTTACTTAATGTCTCATTAACTTTACTTTGAAAGTCCAGGTTTTGATTTAATATCTCAAAATGTTGACTTACTGTGAATATATTTATCACTTCTAACTTTTAAACATTTTTTTTGATTGTTTTTGTATAATCAAGCCTCTATACAATCCATTAGATATAAAAAAAAAAATGGAAGAGAAAAGAAATATTTATAATTATAATAATTTTATAATTTCCTTTTATAAAACAATAATTAAAATATAATTTATAAATTATAGTATATTTATTATTCTTAATATATTTAGTCTAATGCCCATGTTTGGTTAAAGTGATTTATACATATTGATAGTCAGACATATAAAGGCAGATTTTGTATGTAGGAAAAAAACCTAAACATTCAATATTTAAGCACTTTCTTGCCGGGACAAAATAAATGAGAATTATGTTGCTCCAGCGCAGCATTTTGGGAACAATATGAAGGCTCATTCATTACTCAAACATTGTTCTCAATCTTGAAAAACAAAACTAAACATCAAACTCCAGCACAGATGTTATTGTCACAGTGTTGGTGTTGGCCGCTGTTGTTTTTACCTCAGCGATCTCCTCTTTGGCCAGCTGCAGTTTGTCGGGCTTGTTGGCCCACAGCAGTTTGGCCTCCGTCTCCCTCTTCTTCTGCAGGACGGTCTGAGCATCCTGCCAGCGCTGCCACGCCTTCATCCGGTGATCAAACGACCCCTGCAGGTCACAGACACACACAGGATCATTTCATGTTTATATTCGGCTATTTACTTTAGCCATGTAGCCGAGGCCCCTATTCAGAACTGTGCAAATAAATTCCAAGCCTTTAGTCAGTATTAATGGACATTGTGCTTGTTGTGGGAGGGAGAATTATTTTATTTAACCACCATTAGAATAATACCAGATTCTGAAGCTATATACTTTAGCTAAGCACTAACATTTTAAGATTTAGTTGACTTCAAAATGGTTCAAATGATGAACAGATTAAAATGAGAGAGGGCCAAGTTGATCTGAGAGGAATTTGTATGTTCAAAAAAACAATCACAGTAGTGAGGACTAATGCAAAATAGTATTGTCTTACAGTGAAATTAGTTAATTTAAAAAAAAATTAAAACATGTAAACATTTAACAGGTTTGAATTAATTTTTAAAATCAACATATTGAATGGATATGAGATGGATGAACAGAGAGGGAAACTGGCATATAGTAAGAAAGGACAGGTTATGTAGGTTGTTTTGTTTGTTTTATTCTGATTGAATTGTTCTTGTGTTGTTTTGAATGCTTCATTTTCATTTGATTTGATTCATTTGATCGAGGTGTGTACGGTGAACACTGGGGCGAAAAGTTGGAATATTTAGGTTTATCATTTAAGGTGCAGGGTGTAGGATCTGGTGGCATCTAGTGGTGAAGTTGCAGATTGCAAACAACTGAACTTCTCCTGTGTGCCAAGAGTGTAAGAGAGCAACGGTGGTCGAAGCAAAAACACAAAAGTCCCTTTCTAGAGCCAGTGCATGGTTTGTCCGTTCTGGACTACTGTAGAAACATGGCGGTCGGCTCCGTGAAGAGGACTCGCTCCGTATGTAGATACAAACGGTTCATTCTAAGGTAACGAAAACACAACGATCCTTATTTTCAGGTGATTATACACTAAAGAAAACATACTTACTAATATTATACTCCATTTCTGCCAATAGATCCCCTAAATATTACACACTGTTCATTTAAGTTTATTGAAAATATAAAAAAGGGGTAAGACTTGATCACTTCTTCCTGCTGCCTTTTCAGACATGAAATACTTAATTATGTTGTTTATTGAGAGTTTGCTGTTTATGTCTGCTGGGTATTCTTGTTTTGTTTTCTTACTCGCAATAAAAAATGTTTTACATGTTCAAAATAAAAATTTAATCTAATTTTGAGAGAAGTCAGTGAAAAGGCTGCTCAGGTAACATGAGCAACACAAACGTACTACAACACTCTGACACGACATCCTTCTTTATAGTATACACAATTAATCAATCTTTCAAAGCCTTAGTTATTGACTTAAATTTATAAATTTACTGGCATTTCTTTTAGTCTCTGGAAGTAAAATTTTGTGTGAAAAATGTTCCTCCTAAGACACGATGACTGATGGAAAGTCTTGGCGTTTGTTATGAATGTAGCAAACTGCAGAGAACATACTTAGTCTGGTGTTTAAATTTCACTTAGAGGCCTCAAGTTACCTCCTAACATTTGAAAAGTGAAAGTGCTTCTGTTACTATTAACATTGAAATGAATATTTCTCAAGACAATCCAGAAATGAGTTGAACAGATTTTTCTCAGTACCCTCACGGCTCCAAGCAGACGGATGTAATCTGCGATGAGTTCGGCAAAGTTGAAGGTGTCGTTCGCGGCCTGTTCCTGGTGTAACTGCTCCATCTTGTCCTCCACCTCTGCCAGCTGAGAGAGAGCTCGGGACAGAGCGGTGTTGTCCTCGGCGCTGCCCAGCATGGCTGTGCTTTTGGCAAAGCTGGCTGTGTTTAACGACAGCTCTGAAGGAGCAGAGAGAGATAGCAAACATTAATAAAGTAAAACAGGCATTTTCCACCATGTTCTTAGAAACATCAAATACAAGA
Organism: Sebastes umbrosus; assembly: GCF_015220745.1. Classification (NCBI taxonomy): domain Eukaryota; kingdom Metazoa; phylum Chordata; class Actinopteri; order Perciformes; family Sebastidae; genus Sebastes; species Sebastes umbrosus. Next base: position 5,069,174 of record NC_051272.1, read on the forward strand.
GACGATGATTATCCACAACTACTTTCTGTAAAAACGCTTTATTTGGAGCACATCGGTAAAGAGTTTGACCCCGATCAGACAGAGTGTGTTTTAGCATCCTGGGGTGGCGTTTTGTAATTGTTTTCAATGAGAGTGAAGCGTTTTCTGCGAAACCTTTGTGTTGCCGAGCGCCTCATGTTTTAAGAGCAGCGCCGTGAACGCATCAAGTTAAAAAAAAAATTCAACTCAGAGCGGAAAATAAATGATGCAGACGCCTGATCTCATTAATGAATGTCACCATGATCTTATCATCCTTATCCCTTTCTCAAACTCAGACTTATAAATAATCAGCTTATGACACTAATTGAAGACAAATTTTTTTAGTGGTTGGAAGGGAGGCGACTAACCTTTCCTGTGGATGACCAGAGATTCGACCAGCGCGTGGAGCTTTCTGAACTGCTGGTCTGCTGATTCCACCTCCTGCAGCTTCTCCTCAAACCACTGCAGAAAAACACACTTGGAGTTAGTACAACTCAACAACATCAGGGACAACATGCCAGTTCAGTGAAAGCTGAACTCTATGCGTTACCACAACTGTAAAAATCAAAAAACATGTTAAGGGAGGACTTATGACTCTTTGGTGCTTTCAGATAAAAGTGTTAAGCTTAAAAACACACTGGAAATTCAGTGCAATTAAACTGCACTTATCTATTTTTGCATGTATTCAGCTGGAATAAACATTCACTTGAATATTTGAGTAAGCTCAGTGTCTGCACGGGTGTGGTACTTTGAGTTCAAATCAAGAGGAAATCAGTGTCACAGCTCAGTTTCTTTATACAAACAGGGTCTTTGATCAGCGTGACTGGCTGCTCCACCTACTAAATATATAGTTAAAAATGTTATCTTGCACCATAGCAAACAAAAAAGCTCTGGACACAAAAAGATTCAATCAATACCACCAAACCAGTTTACAAAAGAATGTGTTTGCTAGTCTGTCTGATCATTTAATCTTATCATAAATAATGTGTCATAAGAAAGAACACAAGTGAAGATTTTTTTGTGCAAATTCTCCTCAGAACAAATTCAGATTAATCATGAAAATCAAACAAGTTAATGTTCTGACTAATGTCCAGCCACTCTGCACAAAAAGTAGCTCATATGTTTTTGTCTTTTAGTGCTTCAACCCGAGTATGACATCAGCCTTTAACTGAGAGCTTGAAATGTGCTGCGTTTTACTGGAAAATGAAAATTTCCTCATTACAAAAATGATTGTTCACAACGGCTTTCATTCTTAAGAAGCCGTGATGCAGCAGGAGTCTGTTTACCGCTGAACTCACCACGTCTGACTCATTCATCTTGATGGTCATTTTACTGACAGCATCTGTTGCTTTGTTGATCATCTTCAGGAAGCCAGCGCCGCTCAGAGCCTGGGTGCCCACCGCTCTGGGTAACTGAAGACACACACACATACATATTACAATACAGCTATCACCAGACTGCATTTTAAAATATACTAAAGCTTTAGATACATAAAGGGATCAAGTAGGAGTAAATGGCAGAGGAATGATACATTCCTCTGAAAGAGTTCCCTCAACTTGCAATAAAGATAATTTAATCATCATTTTTATGTGTTCCAGATGGTTTTATGGTCCTAAAGGAATATTTCACCCACACAATGACCATTTGTATATCATTAACTCACCCTGTTACCTTAAATTCTTGTAGAAAACTTTTTATTGCATTCCTCCATAGTGAAAAATGTGTAATAAAGGAGTGAAATGCAAAGGGAAAATTGTGCAGAAATAAATAAATAAACAATAGCATAAATACATACATTTTAAAATAAATATAAAATAAACAAATGAATAAATGCAAAATGAATAAATAAATGTAAAAATGAATACAAATAAAAACATAAATAAATAAATAAATAAAAGGGAAAACAGAAGAGTAAATAAATAAGGAAATTAATACAAAGATAAATAAATGAAGTAAATTGAAACATTTTTATCAATTAATTAATGGCTACATTTATTTTAAATATTATTTTGCTACATTTAATTACACATTTATTTATTAATCGAGTCATTTATTTATTTATTCATTGATTGATTTTTGATTTTGGCAGGTTCCGTCCTCCATATTTGGGAAGTAGTGAGCATAAGACTGGATAAATAAGACTTGGATTATACTGCAAGAGTTGTGTGAGAGTTTGTAAACGGATGTTTTGATATAGTTTTGCGGTTGTTAATGCAGCCCCCATTTACTTCAATTCATCAAGACTTTTCTAAGTTTTTGGATTCTTTGTTCACCGTGGAGGCATGCGAGAAAAACTAAGTTTTCTTCAAGAATTCAAGGCAACACAGGGTGAGTAATTGATATACAAATGGTCATTTTGTGGGTGAAGTATTCCTTTAAAGAGTACAGGATTTCAGAGTGGCTCAGGCGTAAAACTAAATAGATGTTTGTCTTATAAAAAAGGCACCGAGCCCCGAGGCTTCTCCAAACTCGGCTTACTTCTTCTCTCTCCAGGAACTCTCTGACATCTGGATCTTGGAGAAGTGATGGGTGACTTACAACCCTCTGGAGATACCTGTCAAATGGGAAAATGCAAAAAAGAAAAGCCTCACTTTCTTGCTTTCTATGGGCAACATCATAATCACTAAAAACACTATGATTTTTGTAACTGAATTGTCATAAAGCAGCTTTAACTACTTACCTCTCCAAAGCGCCTCGTCTTCTCTCAACGAAGTCTGCAGATGAGGAATCTTCCTTTCCCACCTTCATCTTCGTCATACCTGTGCAAGACAGCATCCCTTCTTATAGCTGCTGGAGATTTAAAGCTACAGTATCAGAGGAAACAGTAAAGCCAGGTCAGCCTACCCAGGATGCTCTTCTCTGGCGGCGGAGGCACGATGTATCCATTTGGTCCATGTTTTTCAGAAAGCTTCTCGAAGAGGCCGAGGAAGTCGCTGAAGCGTCGCCTCACTGTGAATGTCTTGTTGCGGAACATGGGCAGTGCGGTCTGAAACATATATATTCATATTATTGGTTGGAGTTGATGCACTTAACAGGCTTAACTTTGGTGAATTACGACTATAAAGATCTGATGTAATCCATGTTTTTTTTTTCAAGACCAGTGCACAGGCGTTTCCTCTACAATATGCTGACCAGTATTTCCTCTCTTAGCACACTGTTACCACACATCGGATGAGTAACTGTGCTAACGTCCTCTGGAATAACCCCCTGAGACCTACGGGAATTCGGGTGATCCTGACGGACTTAACTGTCTGTCAGAGGCTTCAGCAGGTTCTAGAGCTAGAGTGAAGGTACAGATATCATATGAAACTAGAAAAACCTAAGGAATCTATTGGTAACAGCCATGTCATGCTAGCTTGTCGGCTCACTAATGCTCCAAACTTACGCTAAATTTTGGCGAGGAAAAACTGGAATGGCCATTTTCACAGGTGTCCCTTGACCTCTGACCTCAAGATATGTGAATGTAAATGGGTTCTATGGGTACCCACGAGTCTCCCCTTTACAGACATGCCCACTTTATGATAATCACATGCCGTTTTTTGCATGCAGTATAAATGTGTTATTGTCTCCTATTCTAAAATGGTGTGTTTGAGTATTTCTGCATACTGGGGTCCCTAAACAGTCTTGGAATTACATAAATTAGGTATCACTGTAAAGCTGAGACTATTTTGGATCCAATGAATCATGGACCAACTGTATTCATGTGTGATGATGTTAGTCCCCATAGTAGCCAAATCATTGTAGTGAGACCATTTTTTGAAACTTGACCTCACTGTATAAAATGACCTGTGGTGACCTCTAGGATAATCACAGCCTCATGAAACTTTACAGCCACAAACTAGAGACCTAGAGAGCATTCAGAGGATGGATGTCTTTACTAGGTAGACTGACAATAAGGGGGTTTCCGAGCAGCCAAATATCAAAAGTTTTTTAAACCATATCACAGCTTGGCTTTTTCTATGGCGTTCTTCAAGGTCTTGGTGTCTTATTGTTGTATTTTGGAGGGATTATTGATCATTTTTATCAATTCTCAAGTGGTAAAACATGGTTAAATTTAGCACTAAATCTAATAAGATCAACCCAAAAAATGCTGCAGAAACTTATGAGACATACAGTAAGTGAGCATGGGAATGACCATCATATACTTCTATCATAATGTTATGTCATAAAGTCTTTATACACTCTTTATTTTCATTAATTAGTTTGTTTATTTATTAATTAATTCATGTTTATTTTTGATTTATGAACTGCATCTCAAATTAATCTTCAGGTTCCCAGCTTTCAGATGATGTACACCACTTCTATGTGACATCTACTGCTGACCTGCTATCTCCCTTTAAAGACCCCCTGTACCCCCCTAACAGGTCTAATGTGGATATCAGAGGGTTAAAGATGACCTACTTCAGGTCATGTGAAATGCTGTATATCGACACGTTTTTACCTGTGTGGTTAATTTGTAGGCCATGTAGGCGTTCATACCATCCCCTGAAAAAAAAAAAGAAAGAAGAAAGTCAGTGCAAAAAAAAAATACTTGCAAGCTGCATTTCCTTTATGATACTTTAGCACTAATTTCCCTTCTTGGGTCCTTTGTCTTTTTCACTAGATTAAAATAATTAGATGCACCTCAGAATAACCGTTGCTTGCTTGATGTTTACAGTGCACAAACCCATTATTAGCCTTATTGCAATGTAATAAATAATAAAACAGATCAAAACAAAATAAAACAGAATAAACCTCACCAATTTTTTCAGGGTCTTTGACAGAGACAGAGATCTCAAATTTGTCTTCCTGCTCCTCTTCTTCCTCTTCTTCCAACTGAAACAAATATTAAATAGAAAGTGAAACACTGCCAGATGCAATGACCTGCTGTCACCAAACACTTCTTTTGAACAGTTCATTTTGAAATGTTTGTTCTGGTAAGATGTTAAACTAGAAAAAAAAAATGCAAATTGAATGACCAACTGACAAAATTATGATATTCCAGAAAACTTCAACTAACAAATCCCTGAACTTTAACAGTTTTCAGTTGTTTTATTGCAGTCACACTGGGAATTTCACCCTTGGATTAGATATGTATGTGTGTGTGTGTGTGTGTGTGTGTGTGTGTGTGTGTGTGTGTGTGTGTGTGTGTGTGTGTGTGTGTGTGTGTGTGTGTGTGTGTGTACCTCCTCCAGGGCAGCAGACTGTGGCTTGGCCAGGCTGGTAGCAGCTGCTGACAGGGAGGGGGTGGACGTAGACGCAGACGGTTTGGCCGTGACATCTTTCTTTCTCTCGTCCCGCGGACTGTCGAGAGAAAGTTCCACTGTGGCTTCTGTTAGAGAGGAAAAGAAACCAGGCTGAGGTCATTACACGCTGAATGGAAATGTGTTGAGAGATGTCCATTATTTACTCTACGTCCTGGACTGTCTGACACAAATAAATATACAAGTTCATGCACAGACAGACATGGACTCTGAATACCTACAGTTTGTCCTACCTCCCCCCATAGTTGAGATGTCAACGATTTTACACAAAGTTTGCATCCAGCTCTCTTTTCCCATTTTGAATTGTTAACCAACCACGCTTTGTATCTGGGATTGTCAAGCCACAATTCTGAAAACTTGCATTTAGACGTTGTGGCTGTATTAGATCAGCCCAGTCTGACAGGCAGCGTTCCGCTCGGTGCCGTCTGCCTGCAGGTTTTGGTTATTTTTTATTATTATAGTATTATTGTTATTTTGCTATGCTATTGCTATTTTGATGAATAGTCAACCCACATTTTGTCGCTCTGCCAAAATGCCGCCCGAGGCAACTGCCTAGTTTGCCTATATGGACGCTTGGCCCTGGCTATGAAGTACAGGCGTAGAGGCAGCTCTGCGTAGGAGTGTGCGTTGAGTCGCACACCATTGCCTACTTCTTGCCTTGTTTTTGACAACATCGAACATTTTGGCTGCACTGGTTGCTCCAAACGGCATGAAAACACTGCTTGTAAATTGAAATTCAGAATTTTATATTTTAGAAAACAGAATAGGGGCAATAGCCTGGAAACAGAAATATTTTTCCATACTCTTTTCTTTTTTCAATAATTATCCAGTCCTGGAAATTACTAAAATCACACCTGTTTTAAAATCACAAACAGATGGGGTGTTGTGTGTGTTTAAGATGTTGAATGAATGAATGAATCCCTGGTTTGAGTCTGGCCGTGAACCTTTGTTGTATGTCATCCTCCGTCTGTCTCCCTTCATATCCTGTTAAGCTTTCTACTGTCCGCTATCTAATAAGAGCAAACATACCTCCAAACAATAAACATTGGAAAGTAAAGAACACACTGAAAGGCTTTAATATGACCATCTGGTGTTTTTAAAATTGTAGTTGGTTCTGGTTATGTTTTTACTTCCAATAAATTGCTTACTGAAACTAAGTTACTGTTCTCACATGTCCGAATCAACTGAAATAAGAGGATAAACACTTGAGAGTCTGAATGAACTGCTCTATGCTTTATGTGAACTATTGCTGGGCGATATGGCCAAAATCTTCTATCACAATATAGGTCATTTCATATCTTGATAACGATATATATCATGATATAATGACTTTTCTGGTAATTCAGTAAATAAATAGTCTGTATGAAATACCGACAGTGTAAAGCCCATTTCTGTATACTCTAAATACTGATTATTTTCTCATTTTAAGAACTTGAGTGCTAAATGAGTTGAGAGAAATTATATAGAAAAAAAAAAACACTCACTTTGTCACTAATGCTCCCCTTAAAACACTAAATCCTAAAATCCTGATAATGTTACATAATAAGAAAAAATAGTGGACCCACCAGCGAATATATCTGTCTCCTCTTCAGAGTGGACTCCATTAGTCTTGGAGCCGACAGCGCTGGTGTTTTTGATGCTGGGCACTGTGGTGACGGCTTCCTCACTGAAGAGATCAGCAGGTTCTGCGGGACTAATGTCTTGCAGAGGCCCACCTATGTTGCTAACAACACTGGCAGCTTTGGTTGCGACAGGTTTGTCCTTCTGCTCTTTGCTGACGGGTTTCTTTGAGGTGGCGCCCAGCGGCTCACCGAACAGATCCTCATCAGCTTCACCGAAGAGGCTCTTCTGTTGCTGCTTGGCAGATTTAGTCTGCCGTGACTCTGTGAACAAGTCGCTTCCCTCGTCTTCGAACAGGTCGACTGTTGCCCGGCTGGGTATTTTGACTTCAGCAGCGACTGGAGTATCACTAAGGAGGTCGACCAGAGGGTCAACAAATTTTTCACTGGCAGGTGGCGGCTGTTGTAGGTCAATGATTGGCAAATCATCACTGAGGTCGATAATTGAATCAATGGAAGCTTCTTTTGCTTCCTGTTCATCATCACTTCCTGTTTTCTCATCACCAGGTGGGTCTGCCACATCACTGGTCACTTCACCTTTATCCGTTGCTGCTTCGACAGTAACATCTGCTATTACAACTTCCTCTCGCGGCGCTTCAGTTTCACTTCCACTTCCAAATATGTCTTCAAAATCATCCGAGGGGTCATCTAAAGGGATGTCAGTTGTGTCTTTTGCTGCGTCTGCAACGGCAATTTCAGCAACGGACGCGTCATCGGGAGAGTCGGTTACGTTGTTTGTTAGGTCGACAAAATCATCCGAGGGTTCGCTGACGACTTCGCTCGCTGGTTTGTTTTCTGTTTGGCTGCTGATGGGCTCGATTAAGGGCTCATCCATGATGTCGCTGGGAGGCGGCTTCATTAAAACATCAATGGTTTGGCTGGCAGGTGGCAGTGGGGTGTCCATTTCGGTTAGTGGAGGGTCGCTCTGGAGATGAGGGGAAAAAGGAAAAAAGATTTAATATTTTAGAGTATTTAAATAGGACTGCAACTAAAAATGATCTAGAGCTGCAATGATTAATCGATTAGGTGTCAACTATTAAATTAATCGCCAACTATTTTGATACTCGATTAATCAGTTTGAGTGATTTAAGTCAAAAGAATTTAATTCCAGCTTTTAAAATGTGAATATTTTCTGGTTTCTTTACTCCTTTATGACAGTAAACTGAATATCTTTGAGTTGGGAAACAATGATAGACATTTTTCACAATTTTCTGACATTTTATAGACCAAATAATTAATCGATTAATCAAGAAAATAATCGACAAATTAATCGTCAATGAAAATAATCATTAGCTGCAACCCTACAATTATGTTAATTATTTTATGGATTAATCATCACAACAATAAAATGTCAGGAAATAGCAAAAAATAGCCCAAATATTCCTAATTTCCTCCAGCCCAATATGATGTCTTCTTATTGCTTGTTTTTCTGACAAACAGTCCAAAACTCAAAGATATTCCATTTACAATCATATTAACAGAAAAATGCATTAAATCTTCACACTTGAGGATCTGGAACCATTGGATTTTGCTTGGTAAATGCTAGTTGGCGATTCAATTGTCAATCGACTGATGGATTAATCAACTAATCATTTTTCCTCACAATGTAGGCCTAACACTGCCTAATATGCATTAATGTCATTAATAAGACATTTCCTCATACCATAAACATTAACAAAATCAAAATATCCTAAACCATCTTAAACTGCTCCTGGCAGCATAATTCAAGTATCTGGTATCCAGTTGTATGGTCTTTACATCCAAAATACATGTACTTTCACTATAATGTTGCTAAAAAACAACATCCAAAACTCATCAACTGTAATCATAGTCATGATTTAAGTTTTTGCCAAATATTATCAACATTTAATAGATTTTAGGGGAATAAAACATGTTGGTTCAGTGTGAGCTTTAGTCGATACTGAAAGTGGTAAATGTAGCTGCCCGTTTAATGTCACTATAGATTTATGAGAACAGTCTGATGTTTGCTTTTGTACTCATTTGCATGGTATTATTCAACTTGATTCTGGGCTGAGCCTCCAGATGGCACTTTTGGAAGCTCAGAAGAAGTGAACAAAACATTATTATCCAATTCCAGGCTACTGGGTGTGTCGCCGATAACAAAATTATGTCTTTGAGATGAAAAAGTACCTAACAGAAGAAAAGCAATGTCATGCTGAAACACTATATCACGTTTCAATTAGCTTTCTCAGACGAGCGCTCACAAAGACGACAATAGATATAAACTTGGCTGGCAGTTTCATTGGCATGCCGAGCTGAAACTCATACAACAGTCCTGCAATAAAGCCTACTTTACTGAAGATTGTAAAGTTCAGTTTTTGTTGAGACTTTTCTAGAGAGGTGTTGATTAAACTTTATGATCATTTTGGAGGCTGTAGTTTGCTGTGCTGTTGAATTATACTGTGTGATACTGAGAGGTGTAATATTTAATCCACCCTCACTGAAGAAAATATAAGAAACACCTCTCAGCTTGATGCATCTAGCAAACTGGCAAAATGAATACGATATTTCATCATACCATAAACGTTAACTAAATCAAAACATCCATAAAACCTTCTTGAACTGTTCCTGCAGCATAATCCAAGCGGTATCCAGTTGTATGGTCATTATATCCATAACGCATGTGTTTTCACTATAATATTGCTGAAAACACAACTTCCACATGCTGTTGAATTGTACTGTGTTATAGTGAGAGGTGTAATATTTAGTCTGTCCTCACATTAAGAATACCTCTGAGCTAGGTATAGTGGAAATGTCTTGTCATAGGTTTTGGGTACTTGCTAATTATCACATTAAGTAATACTATGTAATACTATGTGTAATAGTTTCTTAACATCGTGCATCTGTTAAAAAACACCAACATGCAACTAACGGACAGAGTGCACAATAGTGAACTAATAATCATGTCCCTTTTATGTTCGAGGCCACTCTGAATCCACTAATGACCAACAATTATTTTCATTGTTGATTAATCTGTTGATTATTTTCTCGATTAATCGATAAGTTGTTTTTAGGGCTGCACAATTAATCAAAATGTTATCGAAATCGCAATATGGCCTACCGCAATTTTCAAATTGCAGGATGAGGAGGAATTTGCAATAATTGTTAAAGGGGAAATGTGTGTCAAAATACCATTTTAAATTAAATATTGTGCTGCTGCAGAGATGTCCTGGTCTACACATCATATTCTACAGACTTAACAAAACATCTTTGTTTGGTAGATCACCGCAAGAAATCACACCATGAAAATGACAATAATGATGATAAAATAATCATACCCTCAAATATTGCAAATCATATCACAATTGCAATATCAGTAAAAAAAGTTATCAAGATTTGATATTTCAGTTGTTGACAGCTGTTGTTGCCTGTTGGGCTTGAGTTTGCCATGTTATGATTTGAGCATCTTTTTTATGTTAAATGCAGTACCTGTGAGGGTTTCTGGACAATATTTGTCATTGTTTTGTGATTTCCAATAACAAATATATACATACATTCTCAAAAAGCAGCATATTTGCACACACACATGTTGATAAGAGTATTAAATAATTGATAAATCTCCCTTTAAGGTACGTTTTGAACAACTAAAACATGTGCGATTAATCAAGATTAACTATTATCCATAGTTAATTAATCACAATTAACTATGGATAATCATGCAATTAATCACAATTAAATATGTTTAATCGATTGACAGCCCTAGTGATAACTAATCGATTTATCGATTATTGTTGCAGCTCTAGTCCCTCTTATGTATGAAGCCACTCTGAATCCACTAATAACCCCTGTCTGCCTGGCCCATCTCCAAACATGACTTCAGCTACAGGCTGTGTTGAATGTAACATCCACAACTTGCTGAGTAATGTTTTCCATGCAGCAGCAGCAAAAAAAAAGAAAAGAAAAAAAAAATCAAAGACAGCAACTTTCCAATCTGTCCTCTGAACTTTGACTGTGTGAAAACATCCGGGTTCTGCCCATGTGACCACAGCTCACTCACATGACAGGAGGCTGACTGAGCCAGCTTTACAATCTTCATTCAAAATAAAATAAAAAAGGGAGAGTGAATTTCAAAACCACTTCTTCATATGAATCTAAGATTATGTCAACTTTCACAAACCACACAATGAACCACACATTCCCTGAGACAGCTTCCTAACATTAGAGCCTGCTGCTCTGCTTTACCTGTGCATGGCATTACATGTTTCAGAGGATACCTTCAGATGTTTTTAGAGCAAGTTAACGTGGAAACTGTGGAAGATATTCTGCACAGAAAAACATCCACATATCTTTAACCAAATAAGGACTTTTATTAGATTGAATTAGTCATCTGGTTTCCCAATCGACCTGATTAAATCACAGCTAGCGAGCTTCTCCTCTGTGCAACTTTTTCGGGAAGAAATCACTATCAAAATGGAGGATTGATGATTGTAATAGTGTTAAATATCACAACAAGCTGTTTTAAAAGCTAGAAACTAGTGGATTTTCTGCATTAAAACCACCCCAAACTGCTTTGATCATTTAAGTTACAGTAAATGCTGTTAAGTCACATTATAACAGTTGAATATGTTTACGTTTCTTACAGTTTCCTGGACGTTAAAACAAGCTTTAATGTTAGTCAACGCCCTCCTAAAAGTTTGGTGAAAGGCACCTCATTAGCTTTCCTTAGCTGACGTTAGCGAACTGGCAGTTAATGTCAGTTGGTTAACTGGCAGTTAATGTCAGTTAATGTCAGTTAGTTAACTGGCAGTTAATGTCAGTTAGCTAACTGGCAGTTAATGTCAGTTAATGTCAGTTAATTTCAGTTAATGTCAGTTAACTAACTGGCAGTTATGGTCAGTTAGTTAACTGGCAGTTAATGGCAGTTAGTTAACAGGCAGTTAATGTCAGTTAATTTCAGTTAATGTCAGTTAACTAACTGGCAGTTAATGTCAGTTAGCCACTTTAGCTTAGCGTGAAATCAACGGTTAGTTTAACGTCCCGGTTCTCACGTACCGCGCTCAAGAAGAGGTCTTCCTCTCCGTCGTCGTCGTCGTCTTCGTCTTCATCACTGTCTCGACCTCCGACTTCTTCAGAGTCCAGCACATCTTGGTCCTCGGAGTCCGGGAACGGAGGAGGACTGCGCTCCGAGCTGGTCGCCATCTTCAATCTTCTTAACACACACACACACACACACACACACACACACACACACACACACACACACACACACACACACACACACACACACACACACACACACACACACACACACACACACACACACACACACACACAAGGGGGAGGCAACTAGTGATGGGAATTTCGTCTCTTTTTAGTGAGCCGGTTCATTTGGCTCAGCTCACCAAGAAGAGCCGGCTCTTTCAGCTCCCAAACATCTCTTCATTTTAACACTTCTGCCTTTTTATAATTCAGCCAAATTTAGCTTTAGCTGTTATGACCTATGATTAGTACGTGTGCACATATATCACTTAAATTATTCAATATAATTATACTAAACTCTATAATTTCCAGAATACCATAATTTTACATGCTGCTTCGTTTCCGACTGTCACTCATCTTGTCTGGTATTCGTGCACCGCACTCCTCTCTCTCTTTCTCTCCTCCTCTCCCTCCTGCTCTGTACCTGTAGACCGTCAGCGCGCCGCACACCCCCGCCTCTCCCTGCTTAATGGTCTGTCATCACCTAACGTCATTAACACAACATTCAGTCAGTGCATGGAGTGCCCGTGGCGCGGAGAAGATCGTCCTATCATTCTGCCTTGAATTAATAAAAAAAGAAAAAAGAAAACGGCTCTCGGACACAGGTCGATGTGTCCTTGAGCAAAACACTTCACCCCAAATTGCTCCTGAAGGCATAGCCATCGGTGTGTGAATGAGTATTTAGATTAGATCTTGATGGGCAAAGTTGGCACCTTAGTAGCCTGTGCCATCAGTGTATGAATATGTGTGTGAATGGGTGAATACTGACATTTAGTGTAAAGTGCTTTGAGTGGTCGGAAGACTAGAAAAGCGCTATATAAATTCAAGTCCATTTACCATTTAACATTTAAAAGAGCCGGCTCTTTGAACCGGCTCGTTCGCGATCGACACATCACCACTCTCTCCCTCAAGTGATTTTACTTCCTGGTCCTTCTTGTCAGGTTAGCTTCACGGTTAGCTGCTAGCTGTTAGCAGTGATGAGTCAGATGAGCCGGTGACATGGATCAGTTTTAATCATCAGAGCTCATATCAGAAACGTCCGGTATTTATTTGGGGGGATGTCTCGTCACGTGCGTACCGGAGACCCGGAGGCTCGAGAGCCGCTTCTCACCGGAGAACACCTGGAGGAGCTGAACTCTGATGAAGGTAACAGATGTTGTTGCTCCATCACTTCACTTACTGAGGTTTAGTTCATGTTATCTGGTAACTTTACTTACTAGTTACTTTCAGTGATGTAGCCCAGAACAGAGGATCTTAATTAGGAGGAAAAAGTACAATCTTTACCTCTGAACTGTAGAGTAGAAGTATAAACTAGTATAAAATACTTGAGTGAAGTAAAAGTTCCTCAAAACTGTAGGCTACTTAATTACAGCACTTGAATAAATGTACTTATTTTTACTATTTTTATTTGTTTATGTACTGTACTTAAATGCATTTTGAGGAACTTAACACCAATATTGTAGTTTTTTTTTTTTTTTTTTTTTACATTTATTTGATGACTTTACTTTCTACTTACTATGTACTATTTACTTTAAGTGATGGAAAGTAACTAGTATAAAATAGAAATACTTGAGTACAAATTCCTCAAAATTGTACTTAAGTACATCACTTGAGTACATGCACTTGTTTACTTACTTTTTATTCTGCCTAGTACTGTACTTAAGTACAATTTAGAGGAATTTGCTTGGCACACAAATGTTGTATTTTTTTTTAACATTTATTTGATAACTTTACTTTCCATCACTGAAAGTAAAGTGGTGTTTAATAACCAGACACTCCCTGAGATGAAAAATATCCTCCAATAGTTCTCACCTTATTTAACTGTAAGACAGTTTTATCTTTGTTTGTTTTAAGGGCAGCCAAAGCAGTTTTATTAATGCAAACATAACTAGGCACCATCAAGGTCTTACAGTATTTGCAGACTGTCAAGACACACGATTTATAGTGTATGACTCAAAATATCCCTCCAAGAATCATCTCCAGTAACTAAGTACATTTACTCATTTTGAGGAACTTGTACTTTACTCGAGTATTTACATTTTATGCTAGCTTTTGCTTCTACTTCACTACATTTCACAGGGAAAGATTGTACTTTTAATACATCTGCAGCACATTTCCTCTTTATTAAGATTCTTCTGTTCTAGGCTACCTAGTTACTTTCCATCACTGAAAGTAAATAGTAAATAAAGTTATCAAATAAATATATAAAAAAAAAAGTACAATATTTGTTGTCTAGTTTATACTTCTACTCCACTACATTTCAGAGGTAAATATTGCACTATATTTTACTCCACTACATTATTATTTAACAGCTGTAGTTACTGGTTACTTTTCAGATATTACATAAACAAAACATATAACAAGCTTATAAAACACATGCGTGCAAATTGCTATGTGCATTTTTCACTTTTTTCTAATTTTTTACAGAGCAAACGATTGATTGATTATTGGGAAAATAATTGATGATAAAAATAATAATTATTTTCTCAATTAATCGGCTAATTGTTATGCATATAAAATGTTAGAAAATAGTGAAAAATGCACATCACAATTCCCCCGAGCCCAAAGATAATCAGTATGACATTATATAAGACAAAGACAATCAACAAATCATCTCATTTGAGAAGCTGGAACCAGGGAAATTTTGGCATTTTTGCTTGAAAATAAATTACTTTAATGATTGATCAATTATCAAAATAATTGCTGATTCATTTTCTGTTAATCAATTAATCTCTTCAGCGCTACAAACTGTAGAAGACACGCAGAAACCAACCAGTACTCCTATACTGGAATACTTCCTGGCCAGAGCTGTTCTGTATATCAGTTAGTTTGTGGTAATTTGGTGAAAAACAAAATATTCTTAAAACTATCAACTTTACGTCTAGTGACAATTTCTTCTATTTGACTCCATACTGCGAGATGAGGTGTTGATTATCGCTGCATAATAAGACCAACGTCTTTCAGAGGACGATGTGGTCAAGTAGTAGAGTGCTTAGAGAGTTTCCCATCAGCTATCATTAATATTTCATCTCTTTTATACCAAGTGTGTGGTTTGATATGCACCAACAACAACATTAACATCTTATAAATATCCCTTTTATCTGGAAGCTCTTGACTTGTTTGTGTTTGTGTTTTTTTTGCTGCTTTTTAGGTGAAGTCATTTTCGAGAGGAGCTCCTCAAACATCTCACGTGATGCCGGTGGGAGCGCTCACAGAAGATTAACGTATGAGGAAGCAGTAGAGGAAGCAGGTAGAACGTTTGATGGTGTTTTTGCTCTTAAACATCATAAGTACAATAAAATGTAAAGGTAAAAGTTAACATATTGTTGCAGCTTTGTGGGGGGAAAAAATCCTGATATCTAGATATCTCACTTTAAACAGCAGGATTACATCTTTCTAAGCTGAAAAATACACCGTCCACAAGATAAAAACATGGTATTTTTCCTAGTCTAATAAAACTAAGCTTTATAGTGTTTGTTTACAGTGTCTATAAAACATCCTGACATGTAATACTGAGGTGTCTGTTGACCGTAATGGGCAGGGCAGCTAGTCTACATTACTGTTGAGTAAATCAAAAATAGGTCATCAGGTGATTGTTTAATCTCTCTCTTTGTTTACTCACTCTTTGTTCTGCTTTCGCTCTCAGGTTTTGGTTTGTTCCACTGGCTGCTGTTGGTGGTGTGTGGTTGGGCCAACGCCAGCGACGCCGTGGAGATCCTCTGTGTGTCTTTCCTGCTGCCGACGGCGCGCTGCGACCTGCTGCTCAGCTCCTCTGACATGGGCCTGCTCACCGCCAGCATCTTCCTCGGTGAATCACAATCAGTTAATAAATCAGTTATTGTACCTGAGCTGACAGAAAAAAAATTAATCTGCAGTTATTTTGATAATCGATTATCGTTCCAGATATTATTTATTTTAAGTTAAAATGCTAAATTTTCTCTGGTTTTGGCTTCTCAAATGAGAGGTTTTGCTGCTTTTCTTTGTCATATAAGACAATAAATTGAAAATATTCGGGTTTGCATAAAACATGCACGTTAAAGACATCACTGTAGGCTCTGAAATGTTTTCTTTTCTTTACATTTTATAGATTAATCGATTAATCAAGAAAACAATCGACTGACCAGGGACATTTCACCTGTGAATACAATAACACAAGATATTTAATCCCCCGGAGCAACACCATGTTACCAGTAGCGCTGCAACGATTAATCGATTAGTTGTCAACTATTAAATGAATCGCCAACTATTTTGATAATTGATTAATCTGTTTGAGTCATTTTTTACGAAAAAAAAAGTTAAAATTCTCTGATTCCAGCTTCTTAAATGTGAATATTTTCTGGTTTCTTTACTCCTCTGTGACAGTAAACTGAATATCTTTTGAGTTGTGGACAAAACAAGACATTTGAGGACGTCATCTTAGGCTTTGGGGAAACACTGATTGACGTTTTTCACCACTTTCTGACATTTTATAGACCAAACAACTAATCGATTAATCGAGAAAATGATCAACAGTTAATCTAGTTACCAGTGAACGGTGGCATCTCTCTCATACCTCCGAAAATGTTTTGAATTAGTCACAATGAATGTGACTCAGCGGTGTTAAAGCGAAGAGCTAAAACTAGATGAAAAAAACAAAAGGAAAATTAAAATATAGGTTGTTTTTTTGGTTAAATCCCGAATGTAATGTAATGTAATGTAATGTAATGTAATGACAAAATTATAAACAAACACATAAGGTGGTGCAGTGTAGAAGGACTAACACTAGATTTTAAAAATGTTGCCAACATATAAAAAAAATGAGCCTGAACTATTGAATCTAGTTGTAAAATGAATACTATTCTATTTCTCTGCTACAGCTGTACTATCTGGCTCTGTGTACACTGTGCTTAGAGCTAATGCTTATGTTGGTTGTCTTTATTCCTGTTTTCTAGGAATGATGGTGGGCGGCTACATGTGGGGATACCTGGCTGACCAGAGGGGGCGTCGCCGGGTCCTGGTCGTGTCCCTGACGGTTAACGGGGTGTTTGGCGGTCTGGCCAGCTTTGCTCCGTGGTTCTGGCTCTTCCTGCTGCTGCGGTTCATCAGCGGCATCGGGTGAGCTCATGATTTGTATATGTTTTACATGTTTTCTTCTGAAGTTATTTAGCCGACGGACACACACACTGAATGAAGTATGTTTCCATGTTTGCAGAGATGCAATAGGTCGTAGTTTTTATCCCTACAACACCTACATGTTCCCTCATGAAGGACATTTTGGGAAATGGTTTAAATCACTTGAGTTGTGCCCTCCTTTGACCAACCAGTGTAACTTTTTGAACTCGTCAGAACGGGCCTCCAAAATGAGTTGAGTAACTACTCAAGAGGAATTTCACCTCTGCAGGGTCGGCGGGTCGATTCCTGTTATCTTCTCCTACTTCTCTGAGTTTATGCCCCGACTGAAGAGAGGTGCGATGATCAGCGCTCTGGCCACCTTCTGGATGGCAGGAAACATCCTGGCTGCAGGTGGGAAGACTACTAAATAAAACAATATCAGTGTTGCAGGATAAAAACATCATTTTACCAAAGTTGTAAGCACAAGTGCACCGGTGTTATGAGAAACCTCAGTCACATGATAACATTCAGTGTGTATTACACGTTAGCCTGCTGGTGTAATCAATCTGCCTTTTAATGACATTTTGAAAAGCACAGATGCTACAAATAACCTTAATGATGGCTCTGCTCTGTTTAAGTGTTCTTGTGACATCAAAGGTTAACAGATCTCTTCCATTAGCCGTGGCTAGACAATTATATTTTCCATTTTCTCATTGAAGGTTTTGTTTCATTGATCTTTCTAAAAAGCTGAAAGATGCTAGTGGAGTTTTCTGTCCATATTATATTACTGCTAATTTCAAACTAAGATATAACATCATTTTGTTAGCAGTGAACAACAACATACAAGCTTAAATGTAATAGATTCAACATCTGAAAAGCAAAAAAAAAGAGCTGCAACGTTTAAGCAATGAATCAATTAGTTATCAACATTTAAATTAATCGCCAATTATTTTGATAATCGATTAATCGGTTTGAGTAATTATTGAAGAAAAACAAATGTCAAAATTCACTGATTCGAGCTTCTTAAATGTGAATATTTTCTGGTTTCTTTACTCCTCTATGACAGTAAACTGAATGTCTTTGAGATGTGGACAAAACAAGACATTTGAGGACGTCATCTTGGGCTTTTGGGAAACACTGATCGACATTTTTCACCATTTTCTGACATTTTATAGACCAAACAACGAATCGATTAATCGAGAAAATAATCGTCAGAATAAACAACAATGAAAATAATCGTTAGTTGCAGCCCTATACTCCAAAAATACTAATTTTGGAAATATTTTCCTTTTTTAAATTCATATGTATTTGTAATTTTCCTTTATTCGATAGTGGGTAGCAATACAGACAGGAACTACAGGGAGAGACAGAGAGGGGTATGATATGCATCAAAGGGGACATTGCAGTTATATAGTAAAAGCTTTATCCACTAGCCCTCCTAAACTTTTCTTTTTTGTCCCTACAAACACATTTAGAAACTGGAAATCAGTGTCTGTTGTAGCTAAACAGAATCATCCAGTGGCTGAAATCCCAGAGCTGCAATAATACAAAGTTTAATCAGTTTGTTGTTGTCTTAAAAACCTTAATGATATTGATAAATCTCTCAAGGCTAAATATTTAGACTTGTACATTTTTGGGTGAAATCATTCAAATAAGACAAAAAGAACACAGATTTCTGAAATGGAAAAAATGTAGCTCCTTGTGTTTACTATAATGAGTGACTGTGTTTTGTCTGCAGGTCTGGCCTGGTTGGTGATTCCAAGAACCTGGGCTCATGTCTCACTGGGAACGCTGGACTTCCAGAGCTGGAGACTGTTTGTGGTGCTCTGCTCCGTTCCCAGCCTCACCTCAGCCCTCCTCTTCAAGCTGCTGATGCCTGAGAGCCCCAAGTTCCTCATGGAGGTATTTAAAGGCCAGACCAGTTGTCATGTTTGTTTGCAGCCTGCTGCTGTTTTTCACTTCTGAGCTGTCTTTGAGATTTCTGTCCCATCTTTGCCAGGCGGGCTGCGAGAAAGAGGCGATCCGTGTCTTCCAGCTGATGTTTAAACTGAACACGTGGGGGAAAGGAAAGAATTTACCGGTATGAACTAAATTATATTCTCATATGCCTGATTCATGATCATTGTTTGATGGACAAATTGAATGTGTTAAGCTTAATTAGACAGTGAAAAACGATTGAACAAAAATATTGTACCAAAAAAAACAAAATAGTGCAAAAGGTAAAGTCAAAAGGGAAGTGATATTTGTAGTAAATTATTTGTGTGGTTTGTTCGAGTTCTCTAAACACTTCCTTCCTTTATTCTGCAGGATAATAATAATAATAATAATCTACTACTGAAAGTGTTATGACTCATCTTGAACTCTTTTGAAGGAATTTGGTTTACGCATCAGCTCCAAGAATAGAGGCGAAAAGGAGACCAGAAGCGGGGCTTCACGTAGAGAAAGACTCGCCTGCTTTTTGAAAAAGGTAAAAGAAATGTCACAAATCCGGACAAATGCCCAGTTTTATTCCAACAGCCAAAGATATTTAATTTACTTTAATATAAAACAGAAAAAGCTAGAAAAAAAAATTATTTTAGAAGCTGAAACTGGTAAATTTTTAGCATTTTTGCTTGAAAATTTACCAAAACGATTTATCATATATCAAAATCACTGCTGATTATTTTCTGTCGATTGACTAATCGATTAATTGTTTAATTATTTCAGCTTCCATCCAGGTTTACTGTGTCGTTATTTGATTTAACATGTTAATTTAGGAGTATTCAACTTTTTAAAGCTGTTAATATACTGCATTTATTCTGTACATTTCAAGAAATATTCTTCTTATTTATACTATTCTTGCATTTATATTTAACACTCTTAATAGATCCCACTCCTCAGCATTTCTTTTATTCACTCATTTACACTGTGGTTATATATTGAATGTGTTCGATGCACATATTTGTACATATTTCTGATATTTCTCATTTCTTATTTATTTATATTTCTCTACATATATTGTGGTATATATTGTAGCATTATGTACATAATTTACATACTACTTTATTTTTATTTTTGTTATATTTCTTAATGCTTATATACAGTATGAGAGCAACTGTAACGTCACACTCTCAGTTGTCCAGTTTGCCCGGTTGGTAATCCAACCTTCCAATAAACTAATAATTATTACTGTTAATTATTTCCTTGATAATTGCTATTTGTCATTTAAAATAATGTCTTTGGTTTGACTTGCAGGCCGTGGTGCCCGTTAAACGGATGTTTAAAGGTTCACTCAGATCCAGGAGCATCGCGTTGCTCGTCGTCTTCTACTGCATCTCCTTCGGGTGAGAAATCCCATCTGCATGTCTACATAGAAAGTTGTGTACGAGTTCAGGGCTTTTATTTATCATGTGTATTTTAAAGAGGACTTATTGTGCTTTTTCCCTTTCCTGTGTTGTATATATATTTTTTTTCCATGAAAAATGTCTGGAAAGTTACAAAGTCCACTCCAAAGGGAGTTACTCTGCACAGAAACTCTGCTCCTGAAATGCCTGAAACGCCTTGTTTGAAGTCCCGCCTTTTCTTCTGTAATGCGGTGATGTCACCAAGTAACACATTTGCATAATACCTGCCTAGCAGCTTGTTTGGAATGCCCTCAAACAAAGCTAGTTAGAGCGGAGCTGGAGCAGAGTCTGAAGAGTTTGGTTTTGGTTGACCAATCACAACAGTGGGCAAGCTGGCCAAATCAGAGGCACTGAACAAAACTGCAAAAAAAAAAAAAAAAGATGTTCCTCTTCAACAGCTCGTCTGTGATGCTTTTTACCAAACTACTGCGTTCTCAGTGTAGCACTTGTGCATTTAAGTATAGTTTTATATTAAAAACTGTTCCATTACTGTGTGTGTAGTTACTACGGGCTGTGGATGTGGTTCCCGGAGCTGTTTGAGAGGATTGAGGACGGCGGCTCGCCCTGTGCCAACGTGTCCCTGCCGTCTCCGCTCCACAACCAGAGCTGCTACCCGGTCAAGACAGCAGGTGTGTTTCTGGGATGACAAAGAATTTATGAAGCTTTTTATTGCAGTCAGCAAACACAGAACGGGAAGTGAAGCACACATTTATAGCTCAGCCACAGAAGAAAGTATGGAGTTCAATCATATTCCCTCGCCATCTCATGAAAGCACACTTTAATAATATACGAATAGAGTTAGAGAAGGTATTGATAACATTTAGAGGTGTGTTTAAAACAAAGGTTATGCAAAAAAAAAATCAAAAGACCCTCAAAACACTGAGCTCAGGGTGCTTTTAGACTTGTGGATGCAGGTCACTTAATTTCTTTGTCTCAATAAATGTTGTTATTCTTTTGCAAGACAATCTACTTTGGTACCTTACATTTGAAATTCAGTTCTGACTCTGAAAGACAAACAGCACCAGATCATCAGACTAACACCCGAAGACTCCTTGAACATTTATGTTTAAGTATATTGTGTTTCCTCTGTGAATTGGAGACTCTAAATTGCCTCTAGATTTGAATAAAGTTTACAAAATAAATGAATAATAAATGGGTTTAAATTGAGCTTTTCTTTATTTTCCCCCATAATTAGTACAAATTTACATACAGTAGTTCTTTCCAAGAGAACTACAGACCTGTAAAATAAAGCATTACCCATTGTGTCCCACCCCACTGCATGCTGGGATACATATGTAAGCTCCAGCCCCCTGCGACCCAGAAACAGATTAATCTTGTGTAGAAAATTGATGAATGGATGTTTATTTTTTTACCTGACAGTGTATATGGAGGGCTTCATCATTGCTGTATCAAACTTACCGGGAAACATCTTCACCATTCTCGTGATGAATAGAACGGGAGGAAAAGCTCTACTGTGTGAGTATTTCAGTTTTTATCAACATTTATGAACTTCTTTATCACAAGATCACGCTGCTAATAAGTGTCTATCAACGTAACCAGTCAGTTTTTATACCTTAAATGATGTCTGACCTTAATTCTCTCCACCTTCTTTGTTGCGTCTCCAGCCTGCAGCCTGCTGGTGTCCAGTCTGAGCGTCTTCCTCATCTACGTGGTCCAGACCAAAGCCCAGAGTCTGATCGTGTCCTGCGTCTTCAGCGGCGTGTCCGTGATCGCCTGGAACTCCCTGGACGTGCTGGGAACGGAGCTCTACCCGACTCAGCTACGGTAACTTTTCTTAAAAGTTTAGCAAAGTTCATAAAAGTGTTTTAGATTTCTCTGTGGATTCGGATTTTTAATTACTTAAATATCTTTGTGAGTTGTTCTACTGAACTCCAATTAAATTATATCACTTAATTTTTTTATGTTCTGCCTATGATCTAATGTGATGCTTCCTTTGCTTTATTTTTTTCTTTTTCCAGCCCAGATTAAGATATCGTACTTTATTTTATTCCCTTCAAAATAGACTACTTCCTGTGTTGTTCTACAAGAGGTAGAAGTAGAAGGTTTATATGATTACATTTTGTCAGCGGACAAATATTAAATTAAAATAAATAAGCAGGAGTCTTCACAGTTTGGTTATGCACCTATTAAATGAGCTCTGTTTTTAATACACCAACAGCTGCTCACCTGGTGTTTCTTCTTCTCCCGTCTGTCTTTCAGGTCCTCTGCTCTCGGTTTCTTCACAGGAGTGGGCCGAGTGGCGGCCATCATGGGTAACGTGGCCTTCGGGAAGTTGGTGGACACAAACTGCGCCGTGCCGGTGCTGCTGGTGTCGGCTATGCTGCTGACCGGAGGACTGGTGGCTCTCCTGCTTCCACAAACCAAGCAGACTGAGCTCACCTGATCAATCAGAAACTACCTTTATAAATAGATTATTATAAAACATCCTCTTTAACGTCCTCATGGAAGCAGACAGGAGGGTCGCTGCCTTTGTTCTGTGATTGTTATCTCCTGTTTCTGCTCCCAGACGATGTTTGAATCCTGTGCCTTCTGTCGTCTCCCTGTGCCTTCATACGGTGCCTCGTTTATAATGCCAACAATAAGAGAAATTGTCAAAAGACAATAGGGACGGTCTCCACCTTCCATGAATTATTATTCAGGGAAGTGAGTAAGGAGAAAAAGAAATGCAGTTGTACTTCAGTGTATATAATGTGAGCTTGTGAGGATTAAAATCCTTCAGAGTGTGAAGGACACCTTTAGAAAGTTTGTCAGTATCAAACTCTTATCTTCTAAGTCAAAGAAGTAGTGTTGAACATGATGTTTCTGGAGTATAATCGGCGGTGGCATTAAAGGTTCAGTTATAAAAAGTCACCTTGAACTCAAAAAGGATCTTGAAGGATGTTTCAGGATTTTTACGTGTTGCGTTTGACTATCTGGTTAGTCGATCTATCGGTTAAAGAAAAACACTGCACGTTCCACATCTGTTTTACTGTAATTTACTATGTAAAATGAAGAATCACAAGTGTCCTCCAAATCCCAGGTACATCTTTATGCATACTGTAGGTTTGAGAGGCGACTCAGGACTCATTCTGAACCCAATCTGCCATTTTGCTGCACAAACTGGACCACACCAGTTCATCCGCATTCCTGTGGAAAACCAAAGATCACAATCAGTTTAAAAAGGACCAGAACAGGTACAGACCTTTACTGTATATCTGAGTTGCCACATTGTTGATGGGCTCATATTCCCATCAGTTATTCCATAAAGCTGTCTGTACTCTGAGACTACTGAAGAAGTTTGTTTTTAAAAAATAAACTCTTATTTTTTGTTCATCTCAGCAGTGTGTGTGTTTTACTGTAATAACACCTACACTCTCATACAGCTCAGGTTTTACTGAACACCAGCGGTGGAGGAAGTTAAGTTAAGGAAGTACTTAAAGGAACAGTGTGTAACATTTCGGAGGATCTGTTAGCAGAAATGGAATATAATACACTATGTTTTCATTCGGGTATAATCACCTTAAACTCATGTTTTCGTTAGCTTAGAATGAGTCCTTCATATCTACATAGGGAGCGGGTCCTCTTCACGGAGTCCACCATGTTTCTACAGTAGCCCAGAACAGATAACCCAAACACTGGCTCTAGAGAGAGCCTTCACGTTATTATGTTACCTGAAGGCCACCGTAGTTCTCCGACACACTTGTGAAACTGCGGTAACGTGAGCCGCAGAGTGTAAAACCGTGGTACCGCCAGCCGGCGTCTGACTTCCGTTGCTCCTAAAGTAGCGTTATTAAGGTAAAGACGACCTCTGAGCGAGGCGAACGGTGTTACCACGGTTTTGCACTCGGCGGCTCACGTTAACGCAGTCGTGGAAAGGGAGGAGTGAGCAGAGGGGTACTCAGTTGGTTGCAATCTGCAACCACACCACTAGATGCCGCCAAATCCTACACACTGTACTGTCCGTAAACTGTTGCACCAATACAACAGTATAAAAATACTCCACTACAACTAAAAGTCCTGCATTCAAAAACTTCCTTAAGTAAATGTACATAAGTAGTATCAGCAAAATCTACTTTCAGTATCCAGAGTAAAAGTACTCGTTCTGCAGTAAAATGTCCCCTGTAACTGATATATATTATATAGATTACATCATTAGAATGTGTAAACAGCATTTTACTGTCAGAAACCGCTGGTTTAATGTTTAGCAATATGTTTTTATAAGCTTATTAAATGTTTTGTTTATGTAAATCTGATTCCGAAAAGAACAGATGTAGTCAAGTAAAGGTACAAAATTTCCCTCTGAGATATAATGACGTAGAAGCATAAAGTACAGTAGCATAAAATGGAAATACTCAAGTTCCCCAAAATTGTACTCAGAACAGTATTAGAGTGAATGTACTTACCGGTAGTAACTTTCCACCACGAAAAAATGAGGGCGTCTCCTGAAATGTTTTGACATTTTAAAGGAAACATTCGGCAAACTGTCAGAAACTCTGAATGGATGGATTATGGAGTATATGATTTAAGAAAATACAGAAGACACGTGAGAATGTATCTGTATTTTTTATTTGTATAATAAATAAACTTGTAATACTTCAGGACCACATTTCACAACCACACACACGAGTATGAATAAAACATACTTTGGATATTTGAAAGCCGATGCAGTTTGCCAGACAAATAATTTTATCCACCTGTTTCTGTGAAAGCAGTCTCTCTCTTTCAGTGGGTTTTTACATTAAAAGTAGAATTTCTTACTCTTTACATTCTTCATCATGACTGTGATGCAGTGTGACTGGATATTTCAGGTCTGACTGGTTTAAACGGTAAACAATGCAACAGGTACAAAAAAAAAGGCCAAAATAAAACTGCTGCTTGCCGCTCAGTTTTCTACGACGAGGGCTGAAGTTTGACTGTAATGTACTCCTTTGGTAAAACACATATTCCAACAGTAAAGAAAACAATAAATAAATAAATACACAGATAGTTTGTTAAAGATAAGAAAACGTGCAGCTGCTGGACACATGAGGGTCCGTAACAAAAGAGAAGCCACATCATGACCTCTGACCTGAAATCAAAACAAAAGGCATGAAAACAATCTCGCCTGACAAATGACATCAAGGTAACACTCAACTTGAAAGAGTTATCATGAGCACTATTTAAATTATTATCTATAGGTATTATAATTTATTCTCATGAACTAAATGCTCACCTTTAGCCTGACATAGTCAAATCAGATTTTAGTGAAAGTTTGTTAAATATAGTAAATGTAAGCTATGTTTACAGTACATTTTTAGCAGGGAAGGCTACAGTTTAATCCTAAATGAATATTAAGTTAGATAAAACCACTCTTATGTCTGTATGTTAGGCTAAATATGTAGTTAGCAGCCCGTTAGCTTGACATAAACACTGGAAACAGGGAAAACAGCTAGTCTTTCTCTATCCAAAAGTAATAAAATCTGCCTACAAACACTTCTAAAGCTCACTAATCAACACTTTATATCTTGTTTGTTTAATCCACACAAAAACCCAAAAGTAAAAAAACAACAAATAGTACTATCTTGTTACTTTTGGAAAGAGCTAGCTGTCCTAAACTGAGCTCGTCTCCTGACGTCAGCTAACGGGACAAACATGAGAGTGATGTCGAGCTTCTTTATCTAACTCAACAATAAAGCAAATATTTCCCAAAATGTTGAACTATTCATTAAAAAAATCCATTAAAAGGTTGTGTTAAGTCCAAAGTTTCAATTGTGAATTTGGTAAAACATTAAACGATCGACAGAAAATTAATCGGCAGCTATTTTGATGATCGATTTCAATCTTTGAAGCCCAAATGCAAAAAATAAAACAAAAAAAATCTCTGGTTCCAGCTTCTTAAATGTAAATATTTGCTGGTTTTAATTTGAATACATTTTCTTAATTTTATATAGTATTAAACTGAAAGTTTTGGGGTTTTATATGAAACAAGACCTGATGGAAGCTGATATTTTCTCACATTTTATGGGCCAACGATGAATCAATGTATCAAGGAAATAATTTGGAGATTATTCAATAATTAAAATCAGTTAAGCCTGAGAATTTGGTGACCTACGTTTAAATTTGTTTCAGTATTTTTTAAAGATGTTTCTGCAATTCTGCCATAAATAACATTTACAGTGCATCAGAAATTTGTGAGAAAGCGTTTTCTCAAGTAAATTTATGAATTTATTTTTCAAGATTTGTATCATGTAGCAGTCGAAAAAAACCTAATAATTTCCTACTTATTATTCAGGGTTATAATATCATGATGTGTTTCTTGAAGATTTCAAGTCAAGTGTTATTTTGAGTCATTTTGGAAAACAGCTAGTTTAACGTTTGCCAGGTCAATATTCAGCGCCATCACACCCACACACACTCACACCTTTACTTATAGTAGCACTGTATTACATGTTGCAATACATACAATAACATTTATACATCTTCAGGTTTTATAAATGCCCCACTTATTGTAATGAACGTGTGCACTATGACAGCGAGGCAGACGCTTAAAATCGCAGAATTTGAGATGAAGATCCGTCTTTATTCCCAGGAGCAGTTGAGTTGTTGATTAACAAAGTTTATTGTGCCAAAGAGGAATGATTCAGTTATTTATAGGTAGTTGTTGTCTCAGTCGAGCCTTCATGCTACATTCAAGGTATGACTTCAAATAACTGGATGATTATGCCAATCTTATAGTTTCATTGTGGTGACGTGTTTTGGGGGAATTTATACCTACAGTATAATCTATCACTTATATTATTTACATCTTAAATCAGTCTGATAGCTAATAACTTAACAAGCTACAATTGATGTGACAGATTTGTGCATTCGCTTTTCAAAGAATAAGAATTACTTAACTTGGGCACCTTATTTCTAAAGAAAATAAAGTACATTTTATGGGTGAAACTGGATAGTTTTTTTTAATTAATTTTTTCAGAATAAGGTTAGAGAAAGACCTTCTTTTGTTTTGACGAAAAAAAAACCCATTGCAAAACCTTCTACCACATTCCATGGTCTTCCTCAGCAGATGGAGTTGTTATCACATGAGCTAAGCATGTAAGTAGGTAAGGTCACGTCATTACAGGTGTTCATATTTTGGGGGTTTATCATTGGGTTGTGGATTGCCTCTTTTTTGCTCTTCATCCTCCAAGACGGGGATGTTCTTCCTGATCCCAAAGTCAAATCTAAACAGCATTCATTCATTTTTATGCTCCACATTATCTGGAAAAAACTCCCAGAAAACTGTAGAAAAATCTCCAACTCTCCAAACGTCTTTTACTTCAAAGCTTAAAACTTGATTGGTTTGTTACTGCCTTCTTTATTTAATTTAACTGTGGACTATTCATTAATGTTTCCTGCAACTTTGATTCTCCCGTTTTATTTATTTATTTATTTATTTTCTCAATCGTATTTTCATTTTCTCTTAATGCCTTTTTAAGTCATGTTAAAGTTACTACAAGGCACATTTAACTGGAAATGAAACAGTCTCAATGTAATACTGATGCCTCTATATGACCTATATAAGTAAATGAGACCATCAGCGAGAAGATTTGTACATAGTTATTCTTAATGTTTGTCATCGGCGCCACCGGACCGGAATCAACCCACTGAGGACAGACCCAGATCCGGTTTCGCTGCCGCCTTTTCGACATCGACGCCACACTGTTGGAGACCATCAGACCCTGCTGCAGTAGAATGAGAGGTTTTCTAAAGGGACTATGGTGCTCGGAAACACTCCCACTTTTGTCCACAGGGACCGCCAAAATCAACACTAGAGTAAAGTTCCTTGTTTCGAGCTCTAAGTACTTTGAATTGCAAATAAATTGCCTTGCCTTCATTCAGCCTTAGTCCATGACAAGCGAGTAACTCCATCTGCTGAGAGGAAGGCCACAAGATGTGGTTGAAAGCGTAGAAAACGTTAAGTAAGTGGACCTTGTGTTTTGTCATCCAGTGAGCAAAACACTCAGATGTAACCAGATGGGAGTGACTTCTAATTTTTAGTAGATTTAACGTTTAAAAGATGCACAAATCTTTTTTTTGAGTTGAATCAGATATTCTAATATTGGCTCCTCAAGGAAGGAAAATACGTTGCAAAATAAGTATTTTTGGATAATGACATGTGAGAGACTTTAAAAGGAAGAGAGGGATTTCATATCAGGTCATGTCTGATTGTCGTAAACATCACGTACAGCTGTGGCATTCGGTGAATATAGGAGTGATTTCTAAAACTAGAGGGCTCTTTAACAAAAACCACAAACTGGAGTTAAAACGTTCCGGAGACTTCCTCGCCGACGCGGCTAACAGGAGAACGGAGGAGATGCTACACGTGTGGTGGACGATATGTGAGAGGAGGTGCGTTGGGGCGTGAGGGGGCAGAGGGGCAAAAAGGTCACACGTCACTGCGTCAGAGCCAGGAGGATGTCCTTCACCAGCATCGTGCCGATCACCATTTTCTCACAGTTGATCGTCAGCTGGGCGGCTCCATCCTCTTTGGTTCCCACGGTGACCAACACCAGGCTGCCGCTGGTCACCGTCCTGCCGGCGAACCTGTGGAAAGGATGATCAGGAGGAGGAACAGGAGGACTGAGGTCAAAGCAGCAAAGATCGGAAGTAAAGATGAAGCAACAGAATAAAGGAGGGATACACATGAGAGTCAGTCAGCAGGTTTGTCAACAATTAGGCACAATAATGAACTCTGAGTCATCTATGAATGGTGCTGTAGAGAAACTAGCATGAAAGCTTTCCTAAATGGCCTGTGGTGGAAAGTAACTAAGCATTCAAGTACTGTACTTAAAGGGCGGGTCCATCTGCGTTCTTTTTTTTGTCTTTTTCAAATGGCCCACTCAGCTGTTGCAAAAAGCAGTGACGTAGGCTACCAAAGTGACCTAATCAATAAGGTTATGAATAATGAGAACTCTAGCACTAGCTGAGTCAAAGTTTGGATTTTTTGAAGTGGGATTGTATAAATACTCCCCGCGTTCTGCGAGGTTAAATTACTGCTTTTGTGAATGTAGTCCGGTGGCTTTGAAAAGAGCGATATAACAGCTTCAGTCCCCCGTCAGAAAGGGACGTCTGATGGCGACGTAAAGCTGTTGTGGACTGAGGCAGCAAAAAATCAATATCAGCTTGAGTGTACGCTATATTTAGAGTCCTTTCACCGCTTTACCTCGCCATCAGACAGCCCTTTCCAACAGGGAACTGAAACCGTTATATCGCTGTCTTCAAAGCCACCAGACTCCATTCAGTAAAACAGTAATTTTACCTCACAGATCACAGTAGTGTGAGCGGATTTATCTTTTTTCATCTCTAGAGCTGCATCGGACTTCTGCCAAAGTCCAGGTCTGTCCTCTCACACTCAGACCACCTCTCGCAGGCAGTCTTGGACCGGTTGTTTTTGTCCGCACCAGAGTACAATTTTTGCGTTCACGACTGCCCAAACGAACCGCACCAGAGTTGGATTAAAACAGACTAAATGTTGACTTGTGAAAGCGCCCTTTGCACAATTTGATGCTAATACGTTTGTGCTTTTACTTAAGTAACATTTAAATGCAGGACTTTTACTTGTAACAGTATTTCTACATTGTGGTATTGCTACTTTTACTGAAGTAAAAGATCTAAAACACTTTGGTAAACCAACCCTTTAAAGCTGAAATCTGCTCCAAACACTGACAGTGTACCAGTTTGTGTTATTGTTTTTATGCTACTCCACCACAGAGGTGGATGTATTAACAATTCATGGATTAAAACACATCACTCACAGTAGCTTTTACTGATTGAAATGTGTGAATATAAACAAGATCTTAGGCACGATTGCTCAGATTTAGATGAAACTTGAAGGGATGATGCATCTTTTTCTAACAGACAGCGTAAAGCACACTTAGACCTGCTGATATTCATTCTGATCTCCTCACCTGCACTCTTTATCTGAACCACAGGGGACTCTGCTGAGGTTGGCGGCGGTGGTCACCCTCTGGACGATGGCGTGTTCGTTCCGGCACTTTACGTCCAGGGTTAGCTTCTCCGTGATCTCGTTCATACCCATCAGCTGACCTGCGGAGGAGGGAGCAGAGCGCTGGTCAAACTGGAGAAGCTCTAAAGTTGTAGCTGCTGCTCATTCTCTCTCTTCCAGCAGCATAAAATGCAAAGCGGTTATTAATAACACGGCGATACATAACAGGGTGCTGCTTGTACAGGATCAGTGTGGGAGTTTTATATATGAAATCAAATTAATTTTTTTAGGATATCTGCCAGCTACAGACATATACAGTATTATACACAGATACTGTATATAGGGCTAACACTATGGTGATTTGATGTAAGACTCAGTACATCAATGATTACAAAACGCTACTGAAACTTAAACTGGAATGCACTGATGCTTCCCACTGAACAGAGTAGAGGAGGGACTCTGGTCTATTAGTGGATTCAAAGCAGTAAAGACACAGATGTGTTCATGAGGTTTACATGTAGTTTGAAAGTAATAATTTGCACCAAAGCAGTTTTCTCTTTAAGCACTAATACTCTTATTTGCATACATTTTGGAGATTTGCAGGTCAAAAGACATAGAGATGTCTGGTTTTGGATAATTTTTTTTAGTGTGTGGTGTTAAAGTTTCATGAGGCTGTGATTATCCTAGAGGTCACCACAGGTCATTTTATACAGTGAAGTCAAGTTTAAAAAAATGGTTTCAATACAATGAAATGGCTACTATGGGGACTAACATCATCACACATGAATACAGTTGAGCTCATTGGATCCACAAGAGTCTCAGCTTTACAGTGATACCCAATTTATATAATTCCAAGACTATTTAGGGACTATACTGAATGCATACAACTGCATGGTTTTTGACCAAAACTGCATGTGATTATCATAAAGTGGGCATGTCTGTAAAGGGGAGACTCGTGGGTACCCATAGAACCCATTTTCATTCACATATCTGGAGGTCAGAGGTCAAGGGACCTCGTTGAAAATGGTCATGCCAGTTTTCCCTCTCTAAATTTAGTCTAACTTTGGAGCGTTATTTATCCCCCCCTCCCTGTTGGTATCAATTGATTCATTAGGTTTTCTAGTTTCATATGATACCAATATCTTCACTCTAGTTTTAAGACTGAGCCCGCTACAACCTCTTAAACACAGACATGTTGGCCGAGATTGTCAGCAAAAAAAATGTATGCAACATGTGACAAGTGGTTACAAGTAGACAACGATTTGTTTTACGGGGTCCTGAAAAAAGAATCGGCAGATTAATCACTAATTCAAATAATTGTTAGTTGAGGTTGAAATGTAATTAAAAAAAAGCTTTTACTCTTCAACCAAATATAGCCTCGTTTTAGACGTGTTTTGACCTGCGAATCACAAAAACAATCTGTGCTTATGAGGTTTGAAACATTGTGACGTTGCAACGCTTCAGATTCCCAACATTCAGTGGTCATCAGGAAACAGAAATATGAACGAGCCTGATGGTATTATTTTTTGTTCACACGGTGCTTGAAGAGTGAATCGGGATCAGTGGATGAGCATTTCCAGTCATTCCTGGTGCAGCAGAGTGTGAGCGGCCTTTAATAAGATGCAGGTTAGTACAGGTGAGTCTGTCTGCAGCTACAGACCTGGAGGTGCAGTTAACATGTTGATTACCAAGGCAGGAAGGGGGAGTCAGCCGGAGGCGTTAGAGGAGGGAGAAGGAGGAGGGAGGAGGGAGGAGGAGTGGGAGGTCTGTGTGAGGCTGGCTAAAAGGCAGGTGGGCACACAGATGACTGGGAAAAACAAATCTATCAACTTACCCAGTAATAGGTTCTCTATTGGGGACAGTACGAAAAGGGAGGAACCGTGGATATGACACATGTTTAAAGAGTCACTACGGGTTCGTTAGAGCTCACAACTCGCTCAGTGTTAGTCAGGACGGGAAATGAAACACTAAACAACACGAACATGCTGCTAACTGCTGTCTGTAGCTGCTCTATCAAATACTGTGGTCATATTGTATTTGAAGAAAACTGTCTGGTAAAGTGGTCAGTAAACACAACACAGTAGATGGAATTAAAAAAATAAATAGATTGAGAGAAATATGAGAAATCACTTGTGTATCCACCTCCACACAGTACAGACACACAGCAGTAGCTAACTCTTTCCCCCCTTTTATAGATATGTTTTAACGTGAAGGTAATAAAGTCACAGTGTTTTTATATTCTATATTCCTTAATAGAGGAATTTAATTTCCTTTTATCACTCACCTTGCTCCTTTTTAAACTCGTTCTCTGTCAGGAAGACGGGCCTCATCAGCTCCCCGACCGGCGGCTGAATCGACACGAAGAACTTCCTGGTGTGATTGCTGAAAATGAAGAGAGATATAAAATTATTTTTCTAAAAGCACAGGGGGATGTCTGACCTTATGTGATACAAACATCACTGCTCAATATGTTTTATTTGATTCCTCAGTGCTGTACACAAACCCTGCTAGGATGAAATTACACTAACAGTATGCTCGTTCGAAATGAGCCAGGTCTGCGCAGAATCGATCACCGGCGATCACCGCAGAGTGCAGTGCATGCTGGTTAGATTTGTGTCCAACGTGATCCCAACTTGTTTTGGAGTCATGCACATGTGGGCAACGATAACTTCACGAGATCGAGGCAGCCGCAGTTTTTAGAGCCAGGTGCCGCAGCTCTGGAGAAACTAGCAAGAGTACACTAGATTTAAAAAAAATATCCAACCAACTGAGCCCAGTGTTGCCAAATATTTTCCAATGAACGTAGCTAGCAGCACCAAAAGTCCCTAAATCTAGAGAGAAAGTCGCCAAGTCGGCAACACTGACCGTCCCTTCAGGCCTCCCTCTAAAGCCACTCCCCCAAAATTATCATAATGAATGTAAACAACGAACATGGCCATTGTTAGTGCTCACAGCTGTGGAAGACTACGGTGACGCGCAATGAGTGCACGCAGGTAGATAGGCATGTGGTCCGTCCAATCATTTCATTCGGCCTGAATAAAATGACTGAACGGATTTATTAAAGTCCTGCGACAGCCACAGATACCAGATTATTTTTTCTTTTTTTTGTCAGAGCATTTGATTTATTGATTGCTGTCAGGTTGTGATGAGAATTTCAACTAATATCACAAAAAAATGTTTCTAAAATCTTTACCAACCCTACCTTTATTCTGTTAACAAACATATCTTGTGTGCTTGATAATAATAATAATAATAATAATAATAATAATAATAGTAAATGTTATTTATATAGCACTTATCAAAACGAGTGCTTTACAAGCCAGACATAAAAAGAATAAAGGATAGAATACAATACCAGATGCACGCACATTTCCACGTATATTTACAAACAAATATAAACTACAGTTAGCCTACAGATTGGATCTAACAGGATGTAAATATTTCTGTGACTTCCTGTAAATTCTTTGAAGATTGCTGGAAAATGTCCGACTTGACCTCAGCTCTTTGTCCGCCCCCCCACTGCCCCCCCCGCCCCCGCTGCTGCTACTGCTGCTGCTGCCGCCCGATCTTGTCCACTTTCTCATCTCAAACATCGGTTCTGTGTCTGTTTTCACCCAGTACTATTAGAGGACTTCAGGGTGTTGAAACGCAGGAACATTAAAACACAGAATCCATCTCACCACAGCTGGAAGTTCGCCGCTTGTGTTGAGTCACAGAAATCGATTCCCATCACAGCTGTGGCCGTCTCACCTGCCGGCAGCAGCTCTGTCAACACACAGGAACAAAACAACAACAGTGTTGACACACGACGCACAAATAAAACAACACAAACCTTCAGTCAATACCTTTGATCTGAGATTAGACGTGTGTCCTCCACTGAAGCATAGATACTAAAAAAAATGATGTTTTCAGTTGATGTCCAGAAGGCAACGCACAAAGGTTATTGAGGAACTTTAAATTTTACTTATTTTTTTAATATGACTTAATACTTTAAATACACGTATTGTATTATTTCCTATTATTGCTTTTTATTTTTGTATAGGAACTACAAAGACATTAAGTTTACTATGAGAATCTGTGAGTTATATTGTGTACAATTAGCATGTAGTTGGGAATCGGGACACAACACCAGCAATTTTTACAAATCAGTGTTCATTTTGTCAACTATTTTAGATTTAGTCTTAAAACAAAAATGCTTATTGGTTTTAGTCACATTTTAGTCATTTTTATCCTTCATAGTTTTAGTCAAGTTGTAGTTAATGAAAAGTCATTACATTTTAGTCAATTTTTAGCCATTACTTTTAGTCAAAATGTTTCTCTCTTAATTTCAGCTATTTTTTATTATAGTCTCAAATGTGTCAAATGTCCTTCTTTAGTCATCAGATTATATTGAACATTTCAGTCAATCTAATCGAACCAAATCAATAATTTTAGTAAAAAAAAAAACTTACTCCACATAAGATTTTATCTCATCATTACCTGATGAAAAACACAGGTTGAATTATTAAGAATGCAGCTTTGCAGTTACTCCGAGTCCTCCTGACTGCGCTCATTAATGATGCGCAGTTCAGTCGCACCCACCGGTTCATTATGAGATCCAATCCGCCCACCGATCATGCAAAAAAATCATGCAAAAACCACCCGAACCCGACCTGCAAACCACCAGCTTTATGCATTAAAGTAGGACAATTGTCAGGACTGAGGACTGAGAAAACGAGATGAACTGAGCGCCGCCGCTGCAGTGCTGCTACAAATGGAATAAAATATACACCATTAACATGTAAATCCATCCAATCTTGTTTCTATAAATGCCATTTTATTCATGTATTTGCTTCTATTCTGTTGTGTCTTCATTCAACTGTATTTTATATTATTTCCTGTTTTGTTTTGTTTTGAATGTTTCACATTAGTCTACACTTTTACCATGCTCTTTACGGTTTTATGCTTTAAAATGCTTTGGTTGGATTGGTTATTTCTCTGCTGCGTTATTTATATTCATGCTCAGCCTGTCGGTCCACACAACACTTTGTGAGATTGATTCTTAATGGTGACACCCTCAGCCTGTCGTCTGGCACCACTATCAGGCCCAAAGTTCAACTTTTACACAAGAAATATAGAAGATAAATCTTTGTGTTTCTGACGATCCCTAGACTTTACTCTAGCACCACCTGTAACCTTTACATTTTTATCCACACTACAAGTTAAGGCTCTAAGAACAGGACATCGTCTGCATATTGTTTATTCCACTTAACATTTTTCTTGTCGTGAGGTATCAGCAACACTGCAGCTTCTGTTTTTTTAATAACATCAAAATGAATACTGGTGTCTTGTTTGGATCAAATAAAAACTCCAGTCCCCGTCGGGCCCCACCTGCCCGTCACTCACCGATCTCTGGAAACACTTTGACCCTCATCCCAGACTGGAGCTTCACGTCCTCCATGTGCAGGCTCTTGGTGTCGGAGGTGGCGCTGTTGGTGAACTGCATCTGCACCGCCACCATGTTGGCGTCGGGGCTGAACGGCTGTCGGCTGAAGCAGTACCCCACCGACAGACCCTCCCCCGTGATCCGGTGCAGCATCTCGTAGCTCTTCAGGGAACTGGAGGGAGAGATGGTCTGCAGGCAGGAGAGGAGGAATAATTCATCTTAAGCCTGTTAACATAACTTACCTTTGACTTCCTTTCCTACCAGGTATCATCTCTTCTACAATCTTCTCTATCAGTTTGTGAAGACACTAACCAGGAACATGTGAAGTACTTACTGCCGGAGAGAGAACGGCGTCAGACAAAGACAGTCCCTCCAGGTCGGTCACAAGGCTGTTAGACATGAAGGTGTTGACCGGCGTGACTTGAGGAGAGGGAGCCGGTTCGACTGGGAAAAAGAGACGCATGAGTGTGAGACGCATTCAAATTTAGACCTGACTGTATTCATCTATTTGTTATATTATCTCTTGTGGGGACAAGTGTTTTGTTTTGAGTTGGCACAGTCGAGTGCACCAGCTGATCCTTTGGTTCTGAAAACAATCAACAACCTCGTCCACTGACTTTTGTTTTCTCATTCAGAGAGAAAAAAAACTCACAATCATCGAAGTCGAGCAGAGACATTTCTTTCTTCTCTTTCTTGCTCTCTTTCTTGACCGGCTTAGCAGGAGGTTTAGATTCAGTTGCCTGGAAGGAGATGAAAGAAAATGTTACTTTGTGAAATCTAAATACTGGACTGTTTGGTCCATAAGTCAATGAGTGTGTTTTAGTTTTATTTTTTTTCGTGTTTCTTCTTTTGATACCTTTTTTTTCTTTTTGACTTCTGCCTCAGACTCCGAGTCTTCAGACTCTGATTGGCTGCTTTCAGACTCGCTCTCGTCCTCCTCATCGGATTCAGACTCCGAGTCGCTCTTACGTTGTTTACTCTTCCTCTCGTGTTTCCTCTCTTCTTCTTCACTGCTCTGCTCGCTGGAAAAGAAAAGCAAAGTTCAGAGGTCCCATTTAGGATCCTGGAGTTATTATTATTATTATAATTATTATAAGGGATGGGACCGATTCTACTGTATAACAGAGCGCTGCAGGAATGAGTCCTAAAACCTGGAAATGAGTTAGCATTTTAGCACTTTCGGTTCCTTCGTCTGGAATTCTATGGGTTTTTAGTTAGATGCCTGAAATAAGGTCTGTGGTTTACACAAGATTTTGTTCTACGATATAAAATATGTCAGTAAATATGACAATTTGTGAATGAATTAATTAATTTTGAAGCTTTTATGTCTCTTAAAAAAGGCGGTTACTAACAAGTGGCTAAATGAGACTACTAAACGTCGTCATGCCGAACACTAGTCCGCCTTTAGCTTAGTGGTGGTGACGTGAAGTCATGCGACCGTGGTGTAGTTTGTTCATAGGCGTTAGCTTTTTACTTCTGGCGATTGCATTTATGGTTCAAATATCATAAAAGTGGTGTTCATTTGTGAAGATTATCTTGCTGAACAAAAGTTGTAAATATCATAAACGTTTGTTTATGAGCTTTTTTTCTGCAATAATCCAAAACCCAATGGAACAATCCCATTGGCTTTTTGTGCACTCTATAGAACTACCTATCACACTAAACTTGATCTGTGAAATGGGTGTACGAGAAGAGAATAAAGTGACCACCGTTAACCACAAAGTGGACTTTCAGTACGAAATGAAAACATGTTAAAAAGTCAAGATGGATGTATTTAATATACCGACACACAAAACGGAACATCATACATTTAGTATTAACAACGTGTGCTACCTTTCGCTTTCTTGCACAGGCTTCTTTAGTTCTTTCTTTTTCTTCTTCTTGTCCTTTTCCTCCTCTTCCTCCTCCTCCTCTTCGGACTCAGAGCCTTCCTCGCTCTCTTCGCTCTCTGATCCCGACCCGCTCTCCGCCATGCCGCTGCCGATCTCCGAGCCGCTGGCAGAGTCCGACTCTGAAGGGGAGAAAGGTCGGGGTCAGAGGGAGATCAGGTCAATTATTTTACACAGAAAACAGGGAAAGTCTACCTGGTTATAATATACACATATATATATATACGGCCACAGACTGGGAATGAATGTTAGTAACTAACACATTAATAGTTTCTGTCTTTTTATAGGATTTGTTGAAAATAAGAACAACATTGAATAACGGTGATTATGTCTCTCTAAAGTAAACCACCCTAATTCACGCTGGCTTTCAGCAAAACTCTCATGCTCACACACACACAAACACATCTGTAATGGACTTGACCCTTAAGTTACCACTGTCAGCTGACTCCGTCGGCCCAGACTCGCCCTCCGAGTCGGAGTAGAACGGCTTGTCCACCTTCTTCTCCTTCCTCTTCTCTCGGCTGCTGCATTTGGTCCATTCGGGCACCTGGCAGAGGAAGCAGAGAGTTCACACAGTAAGACGTAAAGCTCGGCCGTCGGTGACAAACCCCTCAGACAGAAGCAGAGACGTGGGCAGATTACAGTAGCATGGCCATGAATGCCTCTGCCTGGGCGTGATGCAGCCAAAACGAAGACAGCCACCAGATCTGCTTTTAGATCTGACAGTCAGAGAACAAATTCAGATGTATTTTTGTGCACAGATAGATGTCAGCACCAGGTGATGCCTTCATGACCAGTTGCAGAAATGGTTTTCTTTGAATACAGGGAGCAGTTCCATTAAGAGAAGTGATGTCTTTGAGGAGTGGTGACTGTCCTCCCACACTTTAAAATGAATCTGTCTCGCTCTTTCTGTGACCAAACTCATTAACTAGAGCCATCAGCTAATGAGCGTGGACATCTCCAAACCCCCCGTTTAAAACCGTTTAATGAATCTCGACGTGTCGGAGGAGCACACGTTCCTGCTAAAAGAATCACTTCTTTAATGGTAGAGACCGAGGGAAGAGGGGTGCTGTGTTTCGGGTAGCTTTGGCTGAGCTAAGCACAGAACAGCAACTACGTTAGGCGGCGAGGGGAGGGCGTGTCAAAAAGCACTCGGGTTTTGCCGCTATATGGGTTTGAGGTTCAAGGAGGTGGGCTCTTTGCCGCTAACTGACTCACACTCGTTAATGTTGTGACTCTTTCAAGCAGCGTAAAAACCTGGTAGATGCAGAAAAGAAAAGGATTGGGATGGAGGTGAGATAAGGAAGGAGAAAGTTTTTTTAGATAAAAGCAAGAGAAAACAAGCACAGGAAGGTTTCTGGCTCTAAAAGAGAAGACGTGTGAGAACAGTTTTTGATATCAGAGACAGGAATAAACCCCAAAGTATTTACCACAATATCCAGAAATTAG
This sequence comes from Sebastes umbrosus, assembly GCF_015220745.1. Taxonomy (NCBI): domain Eukaryota; kingdom Metazoa; phylum Chordata; class Actinopteri; order Perciformes; family Sebastidae; genus Sebastes; species Sebastes umbrosus. The sequence goes on from NC_051272.1 coordinate 5,108,478, forward strand.
GTAGCTATTAAAATTATCATTTTTTTTCCGGTAATGGACTCCAATATAACTTAATTATACTGTATATACTTAAATAAAGAAAGAAAAAGTCAACATTAACAACTTACTAATATGTCAAAGCAAATACACGACAATGCATTAAGTCTTCATCAGTGATAAAGCATGATGTCGAAGGTGGATTAAAATGAATTAAATGACGAGGTGGAAGAGGAGGTCTGAATCACATCACACAACAACATTTGTGACACATTCACAAACCGTGTCACAAATTTCACGTGAGACCGTTTGGGTGCAGAAGAAGAAGAAGAAGAAAAAGGATTGCCGCTTTGACCAGGGCAAGTAAAATGCCTCGTCGAGCCAATAAATCTAGCAACTCATTTGCCCGATCGGTTAAGTGGTAAAAAAAGAATAAATTATTTTACGGAGTTGATGATGGAAGTAGCTTAGAAGTGAACCATCTTGCTTCCTTCTTGTGCCGTACTGATCGGCCACTGGCGAGAAAATGGCGTCGGGTAAAGACAAATTTTATGAGCTGAAGCGCAAGCGAGCGTTTTAATTACCCTGGAAACAGAAGTTTAGTTGGTTTGCGTTAGAGGACGTGGGTGAAACTCCAGATTAATTTACTTAAATAAAGATTAAAATTAACTTTGGTCTTTGTTGTTATTTGATAGCCGCTTATATTTAAAATACTTTGTTTAGGAGCAAGTAAAAATTGACTTTTGGCAAGTAGATTTCTGTCCAAGTGCAAAAAAACATTAATGTTGAACTCTGTGAAGTCAATGGCCCATTAACTAACCTTCACTCAAAGTCCACTTAGTCTCTTGTTCTGGGGCTTTTGGCCGTATCACATGCTAAATGGCTGCATTTATATAGCACTTTTATCCAAAGCGCTTTACAATTTAACTCTCATTCATCTTTATCATTAGCGTTACACAGCGCTAGTGTCGGGCGTCAGTTTATAGCTTCATGTCACTGGCTTCCATTGAAAATGTCTTGTAGCCTGTCGCTTTCTCGCACATAGTGTGAACGCAGCATAATCCTTTTGACTGGTTTCATTCGCTTCTTGAATCAGCTTCGTCTTTAAGATTCAGCGTCAACTTCTATTCTACGACGTCAATTTCTTTTAATAGTAAAAACTATCATTTGTATCTTCTAGTTAATCTCTTTCCACTTGGGACAAAGACCGCCGTCTCTCTACATCTGATTCAGGGTGTAAAATCGTATTCATCTCATCAACTTGACCATCATCAGTTTCTACATTATGACAACCAGAGATAGACTGTAAAAGGAAAGAGAGAGTAGTCATCAAAACAAACACCACTGCACTCTCAAACTGCGCAGGGGGGGGGGGGCACCTCTCTCCATTCTCCTAGCAAGCTGATCCGCCCCTCGCCGGTGGTTATGACTTCCTCTGTCTGTGGAGATGCATAATGTGCAGAGGGAGAGTAGAGGATGTAATGGGACACGACCAAGCGAGGTTTTTGTTAATTATACATCACTGTTGACCATTTTACCAAAGCATACTTTTTAAAGGTTTTAAGACTGAGTTCCTACCTTCAAAACCATCCATCGTTTTTGTGCGAAAAAAACGCCCCCAGTGTGTAAAGGCCTTAAATCTCAATTTTAGCAACAAGATTTAAGTCTGAAAAACACTGACTGACTCTCCAAAGACCTGACTCCAACATCTATTTAAACTAAAGTTATCATGATAAAATGTGACATGATTTTGCAAATATAATGATCTAAATTAAGTTAGTAATTTAGAGGATTGTTTATGAACAACTGCCATGTTTTTCCAGTTTGAAAACCGTCAACAAAGACAAAAACACAGCGAGTTTCTCCTGTCAGATGTAGAACAGGTTCATGTTGTTGATGTGTGAGCTGTCAATTATCAGACGTTGACGTCAGAAGCTAATGTAATTTGATCCCTGCCAGACCACAATAAGAGAGATGAAACTGGATAATGGCATCGCAAACCCAGTTGTCTGTTGTCAGAAAATGAATCAGATGTCGGCGCTTCTTTGAGTTCTCAAAACAGCGTCTGCTCACAGCTGCACTATCACGTTGTGCACTGTGATTGATCAGCAACAGAGACGAATATCCGCCAGGAGGGTCGGGAGTTAAATTAGGAGTGAATTAAATGCTTTGGAAAACGGTCAAGAGTAATGCAACTTATTTAGCTAAAACATACTAAACCCCCTGTGTGGTCTCTGGTTCACCACCAGTCAAATCTAAATAAAAATGCACCCGTGGCCTCATCTTGAAATCTGCATCACAAGTAAATGACAAGTTAACACAAAAACTACAACTATAATCACAATAAATTAACAAACATGACGACAAAATCAAGCCTTGAGGTCTCTCTTGAAACTTAAAAATCAAGCGATTTTATGAGTCTTGATTTTAACAAAGAAGTGACGCACTCAAGTTTTGATTTTGTGTCTTCATTTAGATCACATTGTTGGTTATGAACCGATGGCACATGGAGTGAATGGGATGGAGAAGAAGAAGAGGAGGAGGGACTTTGGCGAGTTGGGATGATGCTCTACAAAACATTCAAATTTAAGTTTGTTTGTTCAGATATATTCCTGAAGAGTATAACTTTAAATGTTGGTATTATTGTAGATGCCAGCCCTCCTTACATCAACCTCTAGCACAGCCTACGGGAGGTGGTTTACTGCTGTTGATACCAAACCTGTTCCCTTCTGTATCACATGTGCTATTGGCTCAAACATCGGTGAGAAATCACCTGGACGGGACGCGTGAGCTGCTGCCGAACAGAAGCAAGTGCAGCAGAGAGGGCGATGAGTTCAACACCACCGACTGTGTTTTCATAGTGAATCAGAAGTTTCTAAATAGAAGCTATAATCCTCTTTTCTCCTTTGTGACTCATTCTCCTCCATGGAGGGAGGGAGGGAGGGGTTGGGATGGTTAAACAGCATCCATTTGTAAATAAATGGAGGCCGAACAAGGATGCATGTTACCGATGAGCTGTTAATGAGCTGTAAGTGGATGAAAGATGGCTAGTGAGAGAGGAATCAATGTTATATTGGAGTTAATGTTATATTGGATGTGAGGCTCTGGTGACTCTGTGCGGCCCCTCTGAGGCACTGCTCTGGGGCAGGAGCAACCCTCGCTCCCCTCCACCTTTTGGGGCCCCCGGAGACCCCAGAGGGCCCCCGTGTCTCTGTATGTTACTGTTCCCACTGCACGCACAGAATCCTTCACCTCCACGTTGCGCACGGAGGGGTCTGGCGCGGCTTCGGGCCAGTCAGGCAGCTCCTGGTAGCCGCCGGCCTTGGCGTTCAGCAAGTGGGACAATGAACCCAACTGGAAGTGGTCTCGATCTGCAAAAACACACAAGAAAAAGGAATCCAGAATGCAAAGTTATCAAATGAATACTTCATTTAGTGTAATCAGTTAGTAGAGACTCTTTAACTTTAATTTCATTAGAGAGTCCAATCACTAAATGTAATTAAGCCCTAATGAATATTCCTGTATGAATATTGGCCTGTTCATAATATAACCATGGAAGTGTTACGAAAACTGAAAATAAAAGATCACAAACCAGATAAAAACCTGCTAGCTGATCAGATGAGTAATCTCTGTTTCAGTGTTCAAGGTTATCTCAAGAATTAAAGTGAGGCTGTGTTAGCGTTCAATTCTCTCCCAGCTGTATGTAATCGGCTTCTGTACCTTTAAATGGAGACTCGAGGATCGGTGCAGGTTTGAGGGCGAGGAACAGTTTCTTGGCGTACTTGCTGAGAGCTCCGCTCTTCTCGGTGGGCACGATGAGCTGGCGGATGAAGCGCGCCCGATCACGTATGTCGTAGTTCTGGTCGTACTTGGCCAAGTTGAGAACATACTGCGTCAACAGTTTGGTCTGCGAGAACAAGAAAATATGAAGGACATGAAGGATGAGGACAGTAGAAACAAGAAAATCTACCATCTGATGAGTTTGTGTGTGTATGTGTGCAAGTGTGTGTTTGTGGAGGGGTGCTCTGTTTGCATGCAATACATTGCATTGGATTATAATTAGCGGATAGAGTGTCACTAGGTGGTCGCTAATTGTTTCCCAGGATTTTGAGTTGGTAGGGTGTGAAATTAACAAACTACCAGCAGTTTGACATGAAATGTGTTTAAAGAGTGGAATTTGTGGGACAAAGAACAGTTGAGACTGCTTATTTTATGGCAGTTACTACCATTTTTATGTCTAAAAAATAATTTCTTAAAAAGTATTTAAAAAATCTAAAAAAATCTGAGCACACCTAATATTGTAGAAATACCTGTTTTACAAAATGTTTGACTCTCTTTGACATTTGAGATGGCTGAATTTGTTGTATTAGTGACGTTTCTGCACTGAAGCTTAGTAGCGTTGCACACACTGTTGACAAGTTAAAGTTTTAGGGGCCGTTCACATGCCCGTTTTTTGTGCCCTCAAATCCATTGTTGTCAATGTAGACCCGTGGAAGGCGTGCTCAAAAGCGAGAGCGATGCCGTTGCAGCGCGCAAGTGTTTCCAAGTGCCTATTTTTCAGGGTGCAACAGCTGCACTCCGAGATAAAAATAGTTCAACTTTGCTTTGACGAGAAACAACCAATGACAGCCGGCAGATGTCTTGTCTTTCTTCTGTAAATCAATGAAATATCAGTCTACGGTAAATATATGGAGGAGAATATTAATCGTTTTAGTGCAGGGCTACTCAGAGCTGTATCTGCATCTGTTCCACGGACTATTTTACTGCTTCACCCTTTCAGTCCGAGAACATCACAACATCCGGTTAAAATGTCAGTCAAACTGACACAGAGAAATCGAGCATTAAAGCTTTACAGCGCAGGGAATCCATTTATCTTTGTTTTGACTTTGTTTAGTTTTAGTCAGTGAGGCTTCCTGCTAAATTACCACAACTTCATCATCATCGTCATCGCAGCGTGCAGGTTTTGGTTTAGGTGCGACAGGTGCAGCGCAATGCCCCAAACACCTTGGATAAAAGGATGAAAGCGGCACGGCTGCCATTTTCGCCACGTTTTTTTGATGCAACAAGTGACCGGTCGCTTGGATTTTTTCTAAATATTACTAGTGATAAATAAACACATGTTGTTCACACCTGTTTGGAGTTGGTGAGATAGAGCTTGGCGGCCAAATTGATGATTTGTAGCTTGACAATGTCCTCTTCGTTAGTGAACGACTTGGCCATCTTCCTCAGGACATCCGGGGCAATCTTCGGTACATGCTCACAGTATTCTCCAATCAGCCACAGGATGCTGGCCCGCGCCATCGGCACCTGAGAACGATCAAAATGACATTAGATGGTTGTGTTTGTTAGGATAAACCTCATTTGGCAAGCTTGTTTTTAACACAGCAACCAATGAGCTTTTCAAACAAAGAACAACTCTTGTTTCCTCTGCTGTAACCAGAAGCTTTAAAGCCAGACAGCAGTTTGTGAATGAGACTCTCACCTGGATGTTGTCTGTTAGTTTCGCCATGTGCTTTATGATGTCGCTGTGCTTCTCCGGCTGCATCTGCAGCAGCTTCTTAATAACCACCACCGACTCAGCTACGACCAGCTCTGTACAACAGGAGGAAGAGTCATGAATAATAAATGAACATTGAATGTGTTTCATCTTCATCCTAGACTAAAATTCAAATTCAGTCCTTTACTTATTCAGTGAAGGAAACAGGTTGTTTTTATTTGCTGTTTTTCAGCTTGTCTCTCTGAGATTTGTATCTAATCTTCTAAAACGTTTTATCTTCTGCTTCTATTTTTTTCACTATGCTAAATTATATTTCATAATTTACAAATGCAATTGAAGAATCTTGATTAATTATCCTATTGACCCGATATCTGATACGCTGGCAGCAACAATTTATTCTTAAAAAGCATCTACGTGTCACATAGACAGACTCACCGTCTCGGTTGGACAGCAGCTGCACCAGGCCGTTCAGACACGTGTCCCTCACCTCGCCGATGTTAGTAGCGCAGCGGCCGATGGCTTGGATCGTGGCAGCCACAAAGTCTTTGTCCATGCTTTTAATGTACGTCTGCCAGAAAGAAATATTTGCTCAATACAGTAAAACATAAATAATAATAATAATAACTTTATTTATATAGCACTTTTTAAAAAACAGAGTTACAAAGTGCTGTACATACATAAAACAAAGACAAAGACATGGGGAAAATAGACAAAATGTCAGGTAGCAAACCAAGCATTACAGGGGCAATTACAAATAAGAATGTAAAAACAATAATGTTAATTTAAAGAACAGACAATGAAATAAGTGAAAACCAAACTAGACAAAATAACGACAAAGTTCATGACAAAATTCACTCTTCAAAAGCGTATTTCACTGTACCTGAAACTCTCTGAGAATGGTGGAAATGTTGGTCTCATTGGCCAGATTAGTGAGAACCTCCAGCTGCAAAAGACAAAGAAAAGAAATGTTTCAAACACTGAAAACTTAATTGATAAAGGGAATACAAACCACATTTATTGTAATTACTGTACAGCTTTTTCCAATAGCGTTGTTTACTTACAGTAGCAGGACCTTTCATTTGTAAAATTGTACTTTTTTCACATTAATGTCTACATTTTAACTCAGCGTAAGTGGGTTTAAAATGATTGAGGATAGGCAAACGATGCTGCAGATATACTGTATGTTATACTAGCATGCCTCAGAGTTAAGAGACTTAACATTCCTCCATTTATTCAGTGTCAAGGTTAAAAAGAAAACAGATAGCAGCACAATTCTGTGTAAAGCAAGAATTGAATAGAAAAGGAAAAGAAAAGAAGAATAGAAAAGAACCTTAAGGACTTTAATCTGTGTTGGGTCTGTAGAGCGGATGTAGAAACTCTTCAGGTACGGTTCAAACATCCCCTGTGAAACATAACGACAGGAAGACAAGAAAGAAAATGAATCTGCAGCTCCATCAGCATTTGATTTTAAATTCCACACATAAACAACCAACAGATATCACCAAGTATAGCTCACCCGTCTCTTAATCGTCATCGTTGCCACGTTCTGAAGAACGACATACTGGACTTCACTGGAGGGAGAGAGAGATTCAGGAGAGATTGATGGAGGCAATAGAAACAGATGTATTCAATCCCCTTCTCGCTCCTGTCTACTGGACGTGAGAGACACTGTGGCCATATTGGAGGTCGCCAGCTCTTCACAACGGTGGTAATATTTGTAATACTATAATTAGGATCAAGATCATTTAACAACAAATCAGACAACTAACATTTCAGGGCCCTTAACCCTCACAGTTTTGTTGATAATACATCATATTTATTACACTGGCTAACAAAAGATACCAGTATGTTACACTAGACGAGGGCAATTTTGTTTGGATGTAGTCTGTTTGAATAACTCACTGGAAATTAGATTAGCTGAAATTAGAGATCTTGCAGCCAGCCGACAGCTTGCCAAACAAAGACAAAAACAAACTAGCTTGTTGTGTAGCTCAATTTCTTTTCTGGCTAATTACAAGCAGCCACATTAGCTTATAGCCTGTAAGTTAATTCACAGTGAATGGCAACATGATTGAGAACGGGCTCCACTACAACTTTTTGTTTCAGATAATATTAAGGTTGAAATATTTCTGTTAGCTTGTTTGCTGCTCTTGTTTGATTAGAGAGGACTTTAAATGCCCTATACAAGACCCCCGGTACACCCACACAGGTTTTTTCACTTAGTCTGCCTAATTACACCTCTAGTCCTGGCTGTGTGATTGTGCTCTTAAAACACATTGTACTGCATCAGTTGAACAAAAGTCTAATCAAATAACTAAAAAACAGCTGTGTGGGTGTGCAGGGCCTTAAAAGCTGTGATATATTCATTTGAAGGAAATAAGGACACTAACTCACTTCCCACTAGGGTGAACATATTTTCAAAACCCCACAAACCGGGACCCTTAAGTGTACGTTCATGCACGTGCACATGTATGCGCTTATGCACGCACCATAGGCGTTTTGATCAGGATGGAGGACAATTATTTCAGCGCTTAGTTAGTACCGAGTGCACCTTTCAGCACCATGGACAGCGCCTCAGCAGTTGAAAAATTATGTTTCGTCTCCCAAAATCCACCAAAACATAGTTTACTTGAAAACTGTATAATATCTATAATCTCTATAATAATATATTTGATTGTCTGATATCTTTTCAAACTAAACACAAGGTATTTGTCAGTGTACACAAGCAAAGGCTGCTGGTTAAATGACACATTCTATGCTAGCTATTGTGTATTGCTATCTGGTTGTCTTAATATGATCTTTTATATCGGCGTTTCCACTGTGCACGACCGAAAATGTGTGCAGAATGCAGAATTTTCATTGCCAGGTAGGCTCCTAATTTATGAAGGAAGGGAAGGCTGACAACAACATAACAATTACAATAATTTTACACTGAAAACAGTGTTAACAGTGCTAATAACAGCCAAATAAATTCTTGGTACTCAATAAACTCAAACTGAAGCTTCAAACTTCAGCAATTCTCTTGCAGATATATGTACTGTACATATTTGCTTCCTCTGGCAGAAAACAACACCTCTCCTGACTAACTGCATGTCCTGCACAGGAGAAAACGCTCTCAACCCCAAGCCAGAGAGCAAACAGTTATTTTGACCGCAGTGAAAATGTTGTTTTTGAAACGCTAAACATCAACAAATATGGATTGAAGCAGAATATTCCGTTACATAAAAACATGTTGTGAATTTTAGAAATAATTACATTGATCTTTTTTTCAATCAATTTTGACTTTTGGACTGACATACCACAGGACATCTCCATTTTGTTATATTTGTAGATGGTCTAGTACAAAAACAAGACCAATAAAAAGGATTAAAGAACTTAAGCAGCTTTCTTGTTGAACATTGAGGCATTATTCTTCAACGTAGTAAACCGATGTGGCTGTAATTATAGCCAAGACTCCATACGGATAATAAAGTCTAGTGAAACATATCGTACGGTGCCACGGTTTTCTGACAAATCCCCCCACAGAGAGACGCTGCCGTTTGGTCGCTGCTGAATGATGAGCCCATTACAGCACTTGTTCAATAAGAGGCCGACAGTTTGCAGGACTTACAGCCGAAAGGCCACCTTTGTGCCATCATCACTCCTGATGGTTTATGCCTTCATGTTTACCTCAGACTCACTGGGCTCCCTGTTTAATTTCACTTCCTGCTTCAGGGCTGTACAGATTTATTTCACTACTCTCGCCTGTCATTTCTTTTCTCCTGTTTTCCACTTTGCTGAGTTTCATGGTCATTATAGTTTTATCACATTCAGCTGTGTAGTTTTTGTTCCTTTTCAAGTGAGACTCATAAAACGCAGCTCTTATTATTTTCTACCTTAGCTCCATTTTTCAGCCACAAGAACGCTGTGAGATGGCTCACACTGCTCGCTCGATTAAACTGTGATTAATTTTGGAATACGCTGCTGCCAACATCTATGGTATAGCAATTATAACGGACAATTTATTTCAAATTATAGACAGTACAGCTCACCTGTGGCTCCTCAGAAGACGGACCAGGGCCTTGGCGATCACCCCAACCTCCACTTTAGGGGCGAGATGGAAATACAGCTGAGCCACAGCCATCACCACCTGCAGAGAAAAAACAGAGGGAGCTGTAAATCATCACCAGTGATACAATCTCACAATATAAAATACAGTAAAACATTGCATGTACTATATTGTCCGTCTGGGTGTTCAACGCTTCGTTCTCCATTGAAATTCATTCATTACCAAAACAATAATCCATTACCACCACTGCCTTACGCTGCAGTATGTTGCAGTGCTGATGGATTTATTCTGCCAATGTGTTGAATATGCATGAAAGATGTAAATCAAATACAGTTTTTTTACAGCTCTCAGCTAAAAGTGAAAAGACTAAAATGTATTTAAAGTCCAGGAAATAATCTGGCACTGAGTCATTCAGGGGGAAGGGTTGTGTTTTCAGTCAGCATATCGCAGCGAACGGGCTGAGTGAAACATAACAGTAAAGTAATGGGCCATAAATTCAAAACGGAGAGCTGGAAGACGCTAAAACGCTCTGCAGAGTTGGGTGATCATTGTTTTCACATTACACATAAGCATTTGATCCCCTTTTGATGTACAAATATTGTTTCAAAAAGCTTTAAACCCGCAATAACTGATTTCTTTGGCCACTCGGGGGCAGCGGTAACAGTTGTGAACACAACATCACCATATCGTCACCAATTAGGTTGGTATGGCCAATTTGTTTGCAAGAAGTTGCTTATTTACACATCCTATAGTTATGGAGAAACATTAGCGTCGGAGTTGGACTCGTTGGAGTCGTGTTTCTGGCCACCGGGTGAATAACAGTCCAATATTCACTCTCTTTTAGCTCTGTTTTTGGTCTCCACCAACTCCTGAGGGAAATATCTGTCTCTTTAGCTGCTAAATGCTCCACTCTGTTCACCAGCAGGGAAGATAGTGTACAGTGGGTTTATCAGAGTTTTTTATAAGATGAAAGCAGCTGTCTGCAAGACTGATGAGAGTGAAAGAAAACAGTAAAGTTATGGGCCATAAAATCAAAACAATGAGCAGAAAGACACTAAAACACTCTGCAGAGCTGAGGGGAGCTGCAGAGTGTCTCTGTTGACATAGACATATTGTTTCAGGAAGCTTTAAACCTGCAACAACTGTCCATTATTTGCTCTGTTTTTTATCTCTTCCAACTCCTTAGGGAAATATCTGTCTCTTTAGCTGTTGATGGCTCCACTATGTTCACCAGCTAGTCGCTAACTCTGTCTGTCTGCTGTTTGGTGCTGGGCAGGTAGTGTACAGTAGGTTTATAGAGCTTTGTCAGTGAAAACAGCTGCCTGCTGCGACCGGAAAAAGTCACGATGAAAGCAGTAAGAGTGACAGCTAAACAATGAGCCGAAACTCACTATAAAGCTCCGTAAAGCCGAGTGGGATAAATCTCTGTAATTCATAACTACGAGCAAACCCTTTCCCATTTGTCACATTGTTTTCACATTGTCATTTGATGCATTGTTAAAAGGGATATTTCGGGTGTTTTGAAGTGGGGTTGTATGAGGTACTTATCCATAGTCAGTGTATTACCTACAATAGATGGCGGTCAGCAGCTTGGAGAAACAGACGTACCAGCACGAGAGCAAAGCAATGCACTGCTGTTCACGGGGCCGGCAACAAAATGTATTAAAAGGCCCATCTAAAAATCAGTATAAGTGTACGCTATATTTAGCATGTTTAACCGCTTTACCCGTCCGACAGGGAACTGAAAACGTTATCTGTGCTCTCTTCAAAGCCGCCAGTCTCCTCTGAAAAAAACTGTAATTTTACCTCGCAGAACACGGGGGGTCGCTGGCCTACCGCTGCCTCGATCGGTTAGTTTGTTTGTGCTATTATGTAACTTTGGTGTTTTAAAGAATTAGTTCGGATTCTAGCTAAAATTATTGCTTTTGTCAATGGAGTCTGGTGGCTTTGAAGAGAACAAAGATGTCGGAACGGGCTATCTGACAGCAAGGTAAAGCGGTGAAAATGTTCTAAATATAGCGTATTAGGTGGATAAAATACGTTTTGCTGTCGGCCCCGTCCACAGCAGTACATTGCTTTTTTTACTGTGTCGTTACTCCTGTCTGTTTCTCCAAACTGGGGGTGTGCAGACCGTCATCTACTGTAGGTAATACATCTACTATGAATAAGTACCTCATACAACCCCACTTCAAAACACCCAAACTATCCCTTTAATATAATAATATTGGCCATAGCTGCTTTAAATGGTACATGTAGTGGTAGATCCTTACTTCCAATGCCCCGCTAAGAAGCACATGTATATAGCAAAATAAGAGCTTCAAATAGTTTAACTATTCAAAGACATCAGGCAAATGGAAACTATTTATTGAATATCTAATAGGTGCAAAACAATAAAGCGCAAGTATAGAGCTCACTGATTGTCTGCTATACTACGTGCAATATAAGGAAACCTGAGGAAGGGTTAATCTTGAACTGCCTTGAAGCAAACAGCTCGACTACAGCAGAACAAAGGCAGAATAATGTGTGACGTGGGAATTTCATAACGTCTAACACGGAACAAAACAGGCCTTCCAAGGTGACCACAGCAGCACTAATGTAGTGATGCTTTATTAATTTCCTCTGGGAGATTGTCCCCATTTCAGAGTGAGAGGTCAGCTCTGATTAAGTGCCCAAAGGCCCTTCAACTGCTTGTTAACAAGGTCGTGCATTTGAAGACTTCAACTCCTCACAACACCGACCTGCTGCTCAGTGTGGAACAATGTTGGAGAGAAAACAATTATGATCTCTACCATGGCAACTGACTCAAGAGGAGAGTTAATGGGCTGTTATACTGATGTAATGTGTGTGTATTATTTAGAAGTGTCTCACAGCTGCGTTGCGGCTCTGCAGGAGCGGCTTGGTGTTCCTCAGCAGCAGCCGGTGGTCTGGATCCATCACGTACGGCTTCCTCTTGGCCAAAGGAGCCTCTGCCTTCTTGTCTTTCTCGTCCTCCTCTTCGGTATCATCATCATCTGAGCCGTAGAAGGTCTTGTCGTTTCCCTCCTCCAGCAGGGACTCCTGCAGAGACAGTGGGGATTAATAAACAGGCAAACAGACCAAGACAGAAATCTCTCTTGCGTGGAAAGTAGTTATTGTCTGCTTAAGAAGTCACCAGATGGTAATTTGTTCTTGAATATATTTGTCATAAAGCAGCAACACTGTATGAGAAGCATCATTAGACATCCTCGCGTTAGACAAACATGTAGTGCAAAATGGTTGTACCAATTTGTCGCCACATGCGTCGGGAATTACAACAATAACAATGTTCATCCCAGTATGAAAATTTTTTCAATTTGTTGCTAATCGCTTACGAAAAAATAACTCGACAGGTGGGTCTGAAAAATGTATAAATAAAATAAATCACCAAGTTGGCAACATTGAAAGAGAAAAATAATGATTAGGATGGTTTCAATTTGCACCTCTGCACAGTCACAATGGAAGAATAGAATTAATCCAACAAAATAAAAGCTGTGCACCTGTACACTTTTGTTGCACAGTAATCTCCCCAAATCCTGTTCCAATGCAAATGAGTTGTTTGTGAATTTACTTCTGAGTTTTGTTAAGTTTGTATGGACTTCTGTAACATGCAACAATGAATTAAACGAATACAGTACACAGTATAGCGTGCTAAAGGAATAAGTGCTAAAACCCAGATATGAATTAGCATTTTAGCACTTCCTCTTCCCTCGTCTCGAAGTCATTGGATTTTTTTGAATGGGTTTTTAGCTAGATGCTTGAAATAAAGTTTGTGGTTTACACAAGGTTAAGAGACTTTCAAGTTTTGTTCTGCAATATAAAATATGCCAGTTGTGAATATTGAAGCTTTTATATGTCTTAAAGGTCCCATATTGTAAAAAATGAGATTTTCAAGTCTTTTACATTGTAAAGCATGTTTAAGTGCTATATAAATACTGTTAAACTATCAAAATGCTCAATATACGGAGAAACAGAAATAGAATTCACAAATAAATTCAGAAATTGTGCATTTGAAACGTCAGGATTTCTGTCCATTTGTGATGTCACAAATATACAATATATAGATCATTACACGGTTTTAAACATAAACATTCTAAATTTGTCTTAGTTTATATCCTGTTGCAGTGTATGTAAATAACATCAGCTGACAGGAAGTAAACCTGGACCCAAACTGTTGCCCAGCAACGCAATTCTGTTGAAATGCACTAAAACGGAGCGTTTCAGACAGAGGGTGAATACTACTTCATAGTTTCTTTTGAACTGTTTTTCTTGTCAAGCTCCACAAAGGATCCCAGGAGGATGTATTTTAAATGTCTACTTTTACCTTTGCATAGGATGAGAATGTGACGGAGGAGGATGAAGAGGGGGAAAGCCTCACAGTGGAGCAGAAACTGCTGTGGCTATGAGCGGGCTGTCTCGCCAGACGACTCAGTTTGCTGGTGAAGTGAAACAACAATTTACCGCAGTGAACAGCAGACTGCGCTCCATGGAGGAGAGGCTGGCTGCGTTGGAAGCCAAGATGAACTGCGGCCCCAGCGTGGAGGGGATTAAGAGGAAAAGACTGGCGCACAATCACAAAATTGCGGTAAGAATATATTAACTGCTGAGCTAAAGTCACTAGCAGATCTGGATAGAGTGTAAACAACTGTGGGATTAGAAGGAGCTATGAGTGCTTGAGCAGAACTAGTGTAAATTATTAACTGTACAACAGGAAGCAAAATCAGCCTTTAAGAAATAATTATTTGATATTTATCATTATACAATTTTTGGCAATATCACCCAGCCCTATTACAAACTGATTAAACTTTCATATATTTTTTTGTCTTGTATTTTATAGGAAACTGTGCGTCGTCTTCACAACTCCAAAGCAAATTTTAGGCGTTACGAACCGGAGCAAGGGTAAGGTAAAAAACTACGCTACATGTATTCTGCTGTGTAAAAGTAAATAAATACAATTATTTATTTTTTCCCTTTTATTTTGTTTCAGTAATTAATACAATTATTTGGTTATCCTTTGTTTTTCCGTCCTTTACCTGAATGTACTGTATTCTATAACCTGTAATCCTACGGGTGAGTGGGGTCGGATGGTAATGTCGATTTCTTATTTGCTGAATGGTGGCTCTTTGTAGTTGAAAGTTGGTTAAAACTTTGAAAATCAATAAAATACATTTACATAAAAAGTAAAAAATACTGTCTCTGATCTATTTGCGTTTTGTTTTCACAGACTGACGTCGCTTCACAACCAGGCAGTCACTTCTTATTTGGCCGAAGCTCTAGCTGCACGTCCGTGTTTGCACAGTGTGGATAATGACGTCATTCTATGTAAATAAGCTTTACTGTTTTTTGTTTTTTTTGTACTTTTACTGAGGCTATTTCTGTCTTTTATTTGTAAGATTTAATTGTTTTCCAGCTGCATGTAAGACCTACTACGAGACAGTACGCAGGAAGTTCCAGTACAGCCGACTGGAGCAGACCTTGCGGCTCGGGCAGCAGCCATGAAGACTTCAGCTCGGAGAAGGCAGAAGGTAAGATTTATAAGATTGATTAGATTCAACTTTAAGTACTGAGACAACAAAAGCAGTTTAGCATCTAACCAGAAGTGCAAAAGAAGCAGTGATGTACATATAGACGGAGGATGGATTGTGTTAACACGTAGTGCATTGAGCAGTACTGATTGTCTGTACTGATTGTGTTTACAGCTGCTGGAAGCAAGGCAAAGTGTACTAGCAGCAGATGACGTGTGCATCACGATTGCACGACTGGTATGATGTTCGATGAGGAAGATGGCACCTTTGGAGGTGTCTGTGTGTATCGTGCGGCATCTACCCTTTCGCAGCCAGGAGCTCACCGACCTGTATGCCACACTTCAGGCAAGACTGGAATCTTATCCGAAGTACACGGCTACCCATCACAGACGTCTGCACATTGGACTAAATTCGGACAGAATGCCACCACATACATGTGACTTAGCTGCTGGGATTTAGTGACATTTGCAGGCGTTCACGGGGGTGAAAATCATTTTTTTTCATGCAGTGCAGCAGAAGTTTTAATAACTGATTGATTTTGGGGACTATACTGATTCTGTATTCTTACTCACATTCATGTTTGGGTTGAGGAACTGGGTCCTGGCGTAACGGGTGAGCATGTTGATGATGACGACCTGCCCCCACTCCTCCACGTCGATCAGGAGGTTACACAACTTCCTGTAGTTCTTGTGGATCAGGTCAATGCGCTCCGGACACACCTCCTCAAAAGCCATGACAACGCTTCCTGCCACCAACTGCAGCACACAACAGGTGGTGGTGTTATGGAGGATAATGCTCTTAAATGTCAGGAGAGTACATGTTATCCATGAGGATTACTGATGCACAAAGTACAGTCCATGCATTCTCAAATTACACCTCAAGTTGGACAATAAACCTCTAAATGGTGACTGGATTTCTGTTGGAAACAGAACAGCTTGTGCAAAAACTGCAAGGTGAAGAAGGAGACTGGTTAAACAAATGATGAGCCTTGAAACAACTGAGGCAGTGAATGCAATCTGGTGAATGTGCACAGAAGTTTGGTTCTGATATGTGATGAATCTGTATGAATATTGTATTTGCGTTTGTTAAAATAAAAGAATCTGGTGAAAAAAAAAATAGTGAATCAGTGGTGCAAAAACCCACCGTGGTTTTGTCAGCGAGGAGTTTCTCTATGACTTCAATGAGCTGGTCCTTCTGTTCTGGATCCAAACTGAGCAGAGAAGAATCAAATTATTAAAATGATTGAAACAGGAAATGCTGGAGAACGAGTTACCAATCATTTATCTTAAAAATTATGTTGAGTATAAAACAAAAGGATTTTACTGCCAGAGCAGTAATGGATTTTCCTTTTACTGCCATAAAAGGCTTCAATTTCAAAATGACAGCGGGGATCAGGACTCTCTAATATGCTGCAGCCTCAAAAACAGATTTCTAACTTACAAATATATCATTTATGATACCTTTGATTGATATGAAGCCTCTGTTAAAGCCACGATATATGTAACTAGAAGGCAAATTCAACAAGTAGTAATAACTGAAATAATCTAAGTTCACCATACTGTCTTTAAACCCAAAACAAGGAATCAGGGACCTGAGTACTGAAAAGGTCTCGGTAGGTCACCTGTAGAGTTTAGGAATTGCATGAGCAGCCGTCTTCCTGACGTATGGAGACATATCAGAGGCGGCTTCTTTGATGGCCAACATCATTATGGGGACGATGATCGTGACCCGGATGCTGGAGAGGACTCGCAGAGCGCTGGCTCTGATCAGCTGGTTCGGATCCTGCAAACATTAGACCCCCAATTTTGATAAATGTGTTTGTTTCTGTTTAGAAAAAGTAAAAATCTGAAGGATTTTCCAGCTGCTGTACCTTCAACCCTCGCTGAAAGGTGGAGATGGAGAGCAGAGCGAGATCCTGCTGCTCCTCGGCGTAACGTACCAAGTAAACATAGACCAGCTTCTTCACCTATAGAGAGGAGAAGTAAGAGGGAAGCAGAGCGATTAAAAAAAAACAGATTTAATCCAAATTATGTAGATTAGTTCAATTATTTTCACTGAGATAAATCTGAAGTGAAGAGATGAAGCAAAGTGATAAAAACCTTAAAAAGAGGAGAGGAGGAAAATTGCTATTTTGTTCAGGTGAGATAAAGCTGAACCCCACGGGGCTTTTAAAAACGTGATAAGATTATTCATAAATTACAAGCAAGCGAAATTTTTAAAAAGCCTCAATGCAGAAAGAAACTTTTTTACCACATACATGAGCTGAAGAAAAGGAGCAAATAATACATGAAGCAACATGAAACCACACTCATTACAAACCTCAATGTTTTTACAGGCCACATTTTTCACCACAGCAGGGAAGAGATCTGATGCGTTTTTACCTCGGGCGATCATCTGCAGAGAAAACACACACCAGAAAGCAAAAATGAAATCAGCAGTGAGGATTTGACAAGGTGACATCTTTCAATCATTTGTAAGAGAAGATTCAAGTTTTTCATGTTTTATTTCAGCCCCCTTTTCATGTTTTCCTTCCCTTTCATCTTCTCTGTCCTGCAGGGATGATGAATGAAGAGATGGGTGTGGAGCTTCAGATTATGAATATTTAACAGCTGACTGCACAGTTTGTATCTCTAGCCACTGTAGTTATATCATCCAAAACTTTGTCTTACAGCTGAAGTACAGTTTTAGTTTGTATCTACATCTCTCTTGGCGCGTATTAGGGCCATTGTAGGTATAAAAAAAATGTACAGAGCCGGGGGAGGGGGTTAGTATTCTGAGAAAAAAAAACATAGAGATTAAAGTCATAAATTTACTAGGGCTGTCAAAGTTAGTGCGATAATAATAATTTAGTTTTAACGCCACTAATTTCTTTAACGCAATAAAGCAACTTGCGATTTTTAGGCTGAAGTTTTAAAGCTAGAAAATACTGGTATCATATGAAACTAGAAAACCTGAGGAATCCATTGGTACCAACCAGGTCATGCTATCTTATCAGGAAGGGGTTAAATTACACTCCAAACTTTCACTAAATTTTGGTGAGGAAAAACTGGCATGGCCATTTTCAAAGGGGTCCCTTGACCTCTGACCTCAAGTTATGTGAATGTAAATGGGTTCTATGTGTACCCACAAGTCTCCCCTTTACACACATGCCCACTTTATGATAATCACATGCAGTTTTAGTCATAGTCAAGTCAGCACACTGACAAACTGACAGCTGTTGTTGCCTGTTGGGCTTGAGTTATGATTTGAGCATATTTTGTATGATAAATGCAGTACCTGGGAGGGTTTCTTATCACTTTCGTTCATAGTTTTTTGTTGTTGATTGATTTCCAAGTTAATAAGTTACCACTTTGCAAGGTCGGATCAACCTCATCACTCTTATACCACCGTTAAACACTGCGCTTATCCGTGGCTGGATCGTGGGGGCAGCAGGCTAAAATTCCACACGTCCCTCTCCCCTGCAAACTCTAACGACATAATTCACCATAATCTGTGGGTCAGCACAAGCAGTTATGTTATCTGCCTTTTCTGTGTTGTTTTCCATTCACACTGACACAATGACGGTTAAAGACGTCAGTGTGCAATCATGGTAACGCAGTGTGTTCAGAGTAACGTCTTCTCAACTGTTGTTTTTTAGTGTTAGCTGTGCTGAAATAAAAGACACGCTTTCGTGTAGTCAAAGATAGAAGTTGTTCGTCGCTACTTTCCTGTAACTTCTATAATATTCAAACTTATGTTCATAAAAGAATATGAAAGAAAAAGTGTATATCTATATATATCTTTATATATATATATATGTATATATATATATATACATATATATATATATATATCTTTCAGGACCTTCGCCTCGCTCAGTTTTCCACGTTTTTTCTCGTAAATTTGTCCCTTTAATCTCAGAGAATATCCAAGTTTTTGACTTGTAAATTTATTACTTTAATCTCGGAAATTCTTACTTTTTCTCTGAATATTACCCCCCTTCTGTGGCTCTGTAATTATAATTTTTTTCTACCTACAATGCCTCTAATACGCTGTCGTACATGGCAGCATCTTTGCATTCAAAATGATGAAATCAGGTTTGGTACAGAGAACAAGCTTTGGGTCTTTACTGTTGTCTGAATTAATTAAAAATGATGCATGTTGAGTTGAGACATTTTTTTTCTCCAAACTTTCCATGCCTTTGTCCTTTCACTCATCGTGCAGCTGTACCTGCTGATCAGTGAAATCCCAAAGTAAACACTATTTATACTCACAGCCACGATCCGCTTCATTGCCTCCAGCTTCAGGGAGTCTTTGTTGCTGTCCAGCATCTCCTTCAAGTCGTCGTGTCTGAGGGAGGAAAAACACTGAAAATTATCTCACAGCTTATTTTTTTTTACCAGCACACGAAACAGCAAAATACTCTGATTACCGAGGCCTCAAACAAGACACACAGACCCGTTTTACGATTTCCATTCAATGCTCAAAATGTATCAAAGTCTGCAAGTGTGACCCAGAAATTATTCTCTTTGAAGTGTGAAATCCAGCTTGCAAAATATGGAAACCTTTGAATCTGCAGCTCATAAAAGCGGGGTAATTGGAAAGTCAAATGATAATCCCTAAAACATGTTGACTTCTCACAGAAATAATAGATATTTTAGCAGGAATGGGGGAAGAAACATTTCTCCATCAGAAGATGTGACCCAGTGCAACTGTAAACCAGAAAAGTGAAGCCAATGCTGAAGTGCCTTAAACTTGTATTCTTTCTAACAGCCAGCAGGGGGCGACTCCTCTGGTTGAAAAAAAGAAGTCTGGTTGTATAGAAGTCTATGAGAAAATGAGCCTACTTCTCACTTGATTTATTACCTCAGTAAACATTGTAAACATGAGTTTATGGTCTCAATCGCTAGTTTCAAGTCTTCTTCAATACAGCATGATGTTCATTTAGTAAATTATGGTCCCATTTAGAGTCAAATAGACCATAAAGCAGGGGATGCTTTAGGGCGTGGCTTTGACAGGTCGCTACCACGGCGGTGTCCGGTACGGGAGTTGTCCGTGTTTTTGTCTTACAACTTTAACCCTTTCACAGTGTGTTTTCAGTTCATGAAAGTTAATTCTAACCTTTTCGGGCGCCTAAAAATGTATAAATATCTTATTCAGCGTTCGGTTGTACTTAGCTCCACCCTCTATCACTTCTGGTTGCAAAAAAATAAGATGGCGACGGCCAAAATACCGAACTTGAGGCTTCAAAACAGCAGTCCACAAACCAATGGGTGATGTCACGCAGACTACGTCCACTTCTTATATACAGTCTATGCTGTAGGTCTATTAATATCATACAAGCTTGCTTCTTTTTTATTAAGATAACTCAATAACTATCCATTGTGGGAGATTCTAGTGCTGAAAAGAACAGTAGTTTGGCAGGAAAATGAATCAGCAATTATTCTGATTATCAATTAATTGTTTAAATAATTCATCGAGCACAAATGTAAAACAGCGTCTTGTTCCAGCTCCTGAAATGTGAGGATTGTTCTCTTTTTTTCATTATATATTGAATATCTTTGTGGAAAATGAAAGAACCATGAAATTGTAATTGCCATTTTTCACTATATTATGACATTAAATCGATTCATTGTCAGATTCGCCTGCAGAGTTGAGGAGTAACTGCTTGTGGTAATGTGCTATATAAAGAAGAATATAATAATTTCACTGCTAATTAGTTGAGATGCACCAATACTGGAGCGGATATCGGGCCGATACTGACTCAAATAGCTGGATCGGATATCTGTGACAATGGAGCCAATCTATTCATTTCGATTCATTATGTTTATATACTATTTACATTATATACTGCAATTTGAATTCCTGTTTAAGTTTTGACCAATATGTAGCTGCATTAAAGGTTTCCATTTGAATTATAATTATATTATTTCTGGTGTACAATTTATTTTAATAATAAAGAACAATTAAATTAACATATATCTATGTTTTTACTGGTCACATTTCGTTTTACAAAGTTAGGAAAGCAATATTTAAGTCCAGCCTGATGTTTCCTTACACATAAAAGAATGATCCCAGTCACTTCCACACAGTGAGGCATACAGCTTATTAATTAAACACTGGTACTGGATCGGTATTTGGTATCAGCCGATACCCAAAGCCCAGGTATCGCTATCGGTATCGGGACTGAAAAAGTCTCATCGGTGCATCCCTCCTAATTAGCAGTAAACACAAAGGGTTATGGGAATGCTATTAGTTTTGCAGAATTCGGTTATAAACCAAGATATTGGACAAATTCAAATTTTGATGTGCTGTTGGCACCAGATGACTCATCAGGGGATCAATAAAGTTATTAGGATTCATCCTTTGGGCAGCGTAGATATCTGTAGGTAAAGTCAATCCATCCAATAGTTGTTGAGATATTTCAGTCTGGACCAAAAAGGTGGATAAAAAGGGTTCCATCTATGTCTTATCTGTAACCCAGTTAACATGTTCATCCATCCTCCCTGTCAGAGACGATGGGAACAGACCAGCTAGCTCACACACGAGGAGCAGGATCTTTTGAGTGGATCTAAGCCGACATTCTCCACCCTGCTGCAACACAAACACACAAAAACAACACCGACAGTCGGGAGGAGGAACCTGCAAACAGCAACAGTGCAGACGGGGTCACTGCTGCTACGGCTGCCAGGATAAAGACTCCAGACTAATTGAATGTTGAAATACTGATCGATGACATCTGTTTTTGCTGCTCCCTGTTGTCGAGTAACAGAAGAGAACAATACCTCACCTTGTTGTAGTTCATTTTGGGATAAGATCTAAAGGATACTGACTTTAAAGCAACACATTATTTTGGATTAATAACATTTTAGGTATGTGTATATGGAAGAATTAAAACAGATAGATCCGCACACAAGGCTCAAGAGCCTGGTGCTCAAAATGTTGCAGCAATAAAAATCCTTCTAACCGGAGCTATTCGGTTTGCGGATCTATCTGTATTAATTCTGCCATATATATTCCTTTGATCCAGCACCCATCTTATCGGACACTGGATGTGTCTTTCTAACAGTTTTATATGTGGATATGGAAGCCCATAGGAGACTTTACTAAAATAATAATATAAACTTGAAAATGAAAATGTAATTCCACAATTTCATTATAATTTTGTGTTATTTTGAGTAAAAATGAAAATGAAAATTCAATAATCAGATTTGCTCATATGGCCATGCTATGATCATATTAAAAGGAAAATGGAAAATCTGTTTTTATTTTTAATTTTGAAATTCGTACAAAATTAAAAAGTTAAATGCAATATAAACAATGTATCCAGATTTATTTATTTATGCAAGCAGTATTAGTCAAAATGAAAATGTCCTTTTTAATAATTTGAAAATGAAATTGAAAACGGCATTTCATTTTTCAAAGATTTACTCTAACCTGCTGTACAGTGGATAACAGCTTTTCAATTTTTATTTTAAACTGGTCATAGAACGCCCATATGAGTGTGGAAATAGCTAATGTTATTGTTGAAATAAATTTTCATTTTCAAGTTTAAATTTATCATTTTAATAGAGTCTCCTCTGAGATATTACAACTACATGTTGCAAGCGATGTGGATACGGCCATCTTAATTTAGGATTTACTTGAATAATTAATTTTATTTTATTTTTTAGAGACATAAATCAACATCACTGTAAATGATGAACAGTTTGTGGATGGTACAAACTGTCTATTAATCTCATATTAATATTTTATATTTTAAAAGTCTTTTTGTGTGATTGTTATAACCTTGTTCACAAAAACTGTAGTTTCCGTGTGGAGTGTCTGTGTTGGTGTCAGTTTGCCAGAAACAAAACTCTAAACTCAAAACTACCAAACAGGAAAAAATCCACAAACTGAAAGAGTCGAATATGAAACTTGGGTGGGGTTTGGTTGGTGGTGGGCGAAGGTGATTAGAAGGCTGCAGAGCTGCACATTTCCCCCAACTAGTTTCCAAGGCAACAAAGGATGCCATAAAATGAAGTTAAGTGATTTCCTGCCTTCCTGCAGTGCCTTTGTTGCATCTGACTGAAGGTCTGTAGAAACACAGAGCTCTACCTCTGGGACTTTATGCTCTGATTCATGCCACTCACAGTGGTGCTTTTATTACATCTGGCAAAGAGGGTTTTTGTCTTGTTTGTTTGTCTGTTAATTAATTAGCAGGATATCTCCTAAATTGATCAAATCATTTTAGTTTATTATAGTTTTAGTACGAAGAACAGACTGGTGTGGATAGCAACACCCTGCGTTTATAAAGCATTTAATATGGAAATAGGGCTGGTTCAATTCTGATATAAGTTATTTCATATCTTGATAACGATATACATTACGATATAGCGTGTTTTCTGGTAATTTAATAAATAAAGTCTGTATGACATAACCACATAGTAAAGCCTATTTTTGTATACTCACGTGTGAATTAAATACTTGAAAAATGAAAGGTATTTTCTCATTTAATTAAGAACTTCAGTGCAAAATGAACACAACAAAACATGATATATTATATGTATTATATTTCCAGCTATACACTGACTATGTTTACATGCACACAAATTCAGAGTAATCAGATTAAAACAATAGTTTGATTTAACTGAGTTTGACCAGATTTTATGAGAAATTTCAGTTAGTATTTGCTTGTTATTATAAATTTAGATGATGTAATTTGTATCACGATATCTCGATATATGATTTCATCACAATACGATTCCATTGAAAGATGATAAATTGTTGAATTATCGCCCAGCCCTTTATAGAATAAATGTAAAATGCTTCTGTTTTTCTGGATTCCTTCATTTCAGTGATATTAAAGGCATTTCAGGCATATTAAATTATTAAATTTACATCACTCCTCCTCCTAAAAGTTCACCTAAACGTTACCAAATGTGGTGCATGAAATATTTAGATGAGCCAGAAGGAAGTTTGATTTGCTTTTTAATGTGCCACACTTACATCATTTAAATATCCATAATAATGTAATTGTGTGTCTGACTTCCTTCAAGTTTGGCAGAATTCAGAGTTCTAATATTCCTATATACATTTTATTTATTTCTATTTATTCATCATATATTTATTTATTTTATCTTTGTCAATTTATTTTACTTTATTTAATTATTTATTTTAAATATTTTTCCTTTTCTTTTGGTTTACTTATATTTGATATTGTTCTCCAAATGCAATCCTGTATATTTGATATTATACGTTTCATATTTGTGACACATACAATGTGCTGAATGTATAATTCTTGGCTCAATAATAAAAACTCACTGTCATCAGCCATTTACACAACCTTATCAGATGTGTATTTTGAAGTTGATCCATATCCAGATGCTGAATTTAAAATTAAAATCCAAACATTTTCTGAGTAAAATAACTATACATGTAATTTAGAAGATTGTGCAGCTTGTACATGTTCTCTGATCTTTATAGATTACTCAAAAATGAATACTCTAAACTACCTATCTGATTTTAACATTGTTTTTTACTTCACATCGTCATTATACACGCAGTAAATACCACATATACTTCAAACACACTGAAATCAACACTACAAACGATTTTCCAAACTATTTAATCCAACCTTGG
This sequence comes from Sebastes umbrosus, assembly GCF_015220745.1. NCBI lineage: Eukaryota > Metazoa > Chordata > Actinopteri > Perciformes > Sebastidae > Sebastes > Sebastes umbrosus. Next base: position 5,133,139 of record NC_051272.1, read on the forward strand.
TCAGAAGTTTTTACATCATTCCTCTTTAAAAGAGGGAGTCTGTTGGGGTTTACTCCATATTTCATCTGTTTTGGTGGTGTGACAGCAGTGAATGGAGGCCTTGCAGTCTGTGGCTGCTGCAGAACACAGTTGACTTACAGTATCACGACTCCAGTTTAACGTGTGTTTCTGTGAAAGATTTCTGCTCTCCATCCTCAAGCATCAAAGTGTTAATAATTTCATTGAGTGATTAATATAGTTCACTCTGTCACACACACTTCAAAACCTAAATACATCAAAGAGTGTTGAATTAAAACCTGACAGTATCTATAAAACGCTGTTCGTGACGGATTATTTTTGGAAGCAAGCGATGAGCCGACGCTGGTTTCTTGGTTACAAATATATGGCTGTGTCCCAAAACAAATTAAAAAATAAACTCTGACAAAATGCAAAGATAACTTTGCCCAAAGCACTGAAAGCCCACGCATGAGGATGAGTAACACTAATGCTGATTTCCAGCAGAAAATGAAGGTCCCAATGGTTCATTTCTCCCTGTGAAATCGTGATGATGGGTCGCGGCCTCTGGCCATGACTCCAGAAATATGAGCATTTCTATCAACTAGTCTCTTCATTACAGCCTGAAATGTGTTCGTCCGCTTCCTCGTTTGATGTCAACTTCTAAACATGAAGTGTTTTTTCCTTTTAAAGGGACAAAATATTCAAAGAAAAGTCAAACACAAAACACCTAAAAAAAGCAGCTAGTGGTGATATATTAAAATAAAATACAAATATAACTGACTTTCATGACAATCCATCAAATAGTTGTTGAGATATTTCCCAAATCCAATCCAATAATGTCAACCGAACCTTATAGTGGCAGGAGGCTAGAGTGGCTAGACGAAAAGTCAAAGGATCACCAAAGTCATTAGGATCGATTCATCCTCTGGGCACTGTGGATATCTGTAGCAAATGTCATGACAACCCGTCCAATGTTGTTGAGAAATTTCAGTCTGGATAAAAGACACTGTCGTCCCTTGAGCCACGCCAAAACCATGACTAAAAATCGACAGCAAATCACCGTCAATCGTAGGTGTAACATTTTGCTGTCTGAGCTTCTTACAGGGATAAACTCATTGAACTCACGCTGCTGCTGCTACATGACGTTGCTCTGACCTTGTTCTTTGTATGTTCTCACTCTCTCTTTCCTTACACATCAAACCTACAGCTGAAAGCAAAGAGCATCATTTCTGTGGATGATATCAATCATCAAGGAAACAGAAAACTAGGTTATGATTCACAACACAACTTGACTTGAAGTTCAAAATTTAGCAGGCACTTTCAATGTTTTTACCTGCCAAAATGTCACGATATAGAAACTTACCAACCGCAGCCTTAATTTGTTTTACGGCTTGTGTCAATTTACCACCTTGATCAGCCTCACTAATTAATAACGCGACAGGGATTCATGTGGCTTGTTTGATGACAAACAGGCCTTTTGAAGATCTAATTAAAAAACGGACCCGAAAACGTTGATTACATTTGTTGTAGCGGTGGCCAAACATTAAACCTGTCAAAGAGGAATTATCAGCAATTTGCAGCAACAGACAAGTTACACATGCATTATGAGTAAAAGTCGTAGTGTTAGTAGTAGGAATGTCACATATGGTTGCTTAAAGGGCGGGTCCATTATTCTGTTTTGTTTTTTTAAAAGGTTTTTATATCATTCTGTAGTTTCCCAGTTGTGTTCCTAAAGTATGCTCACATGTTTTAGCGTCAAAATGCTAATTTCCGAAGCCCTTCTAAAAACATTTTCCCACGTGACCTGACGTAGGTTTCTGCATGATGGCGTTGCTACATGTTCAGTATATATTCATCCTTATATAGTCAGTGTATTAACATTACATACAGTAACTTAGATAGTGGTCGGCATGCTTCCAGTTTGGAAAAGCAGACAAGAGTACTGGCACGAAAGCAAAGCAATGTACTGCTGTGGATGCCACGTTTGGATCCAAAAGTCACACAATCACACAAACAAACTAAATCTGATCGATGCAGCGGTAGGCCAGCAACTCCTGTATTCTAGGAGGTAAAATTACTGTTTTTGTGAATGGAGTCTGGTCTAGTGGCTTTGAAGCCAGCAATATAATGGCTTCAGCTCCCCATCAGAATGGGCTGTCTGACAGCAAGGTAAAGGGGTGAAAATATTCTAAATATAGCGTATACTTAAACTGATATTGATTTTTTTAGGTGGCTAAAATATGTTTTTCTGCTGCTCTGGTCCACAGCCGCTTTACCTCGCCATCTGACAGCCCTTTCCAACGGGGAACTGAAGCAGTTATATCGCTCTCTTCAAAGCCACCAGACAACATTCACAAAAACAGTGATTTTACCTCGCAGAACACGGAAGTTTACATACAACCCCATTTAAAAAAATCTAAACTAACCCTTTCTTTTGTTTCCAAACTCAGCACAGCTAACTACTGCTAGTGTTTACATTATTCATAACCTTATTGATTAGCTTACTTTGTAACCTACGTCACTGCATTTGCTAATGGTTGAGTGGGTGTTTCCCTTTGAAAAAAACAAACAAAAAGAAAGATGGACCCTCCCTTTATAAACCGGGCAATACCATTAAAATCAAGGAAAAGATGGGTACAAATATAATTTTACAACAATTTAACAGCCTATAAGGAAAGAAAAACATCTTTCACCATTTTATACACTCATCTTTCCTGCTATTTTTATCTGCCAAAGCATTGTGGCCCAACAGGAAGATTTAATGGCTTAATGAATTAAAAATTATAAGTTATGAATGGACCAGGAGAGAAATACAGTCAATCTATTTGGCCATGATGCATTTTAACAAACTATAAATGCCACCTCAGTGAATTATCTTAGAGATAAAGCCTCACGTTGAGCACCTAAAACGACCCTCTGACTGGGTTTATATTTCTACAGCTCATGCCCAGAGGGCCCACAGTAATTCTACACCGACACTGGTTCTCTCATTTCCACTGGATTTTGTCCCGTCCTGACGAACAACAGCTGAATTTACAAACAGCTCTGAATTATTTAACCCGCTGTGGTACGACAGAGCACACCAGCGGTCGGGTTACCGGGCACCAAAGCCAAGAGATCAGCCGAACTCTTCAGCCGGAAAGCCTCCGTGGAAGTAGGCCTCCAATGTTCAATGATATACGACTTCACACGCAATGTCACGTTGTTCACCAAGAACAGAGCTCTGCACGACCGCATCGACGTTAAAAAAGGAGTAGATATGGAAATGTATTTGCATGAATCAGAGAAAAGATTGAAGAGTTGCAGCCTGCATTTATAAGCAGGCTGTTTTACATATGTCGACTCTTTGAGAGGAGAAAGTTTCTTGTTTTTTCTTGGTGACAGATATAAAATACGCCTGCTCAAACCAACCAGAACTGCTCTTCAGTAAAGCTCTCATCCTGTAAAATGAGAATAATCTAGTTTATAAGTACGACCCAATAAAAGCATAATTATAGCTCTCTTTAAGCAAATCTATTTCTGAAGAGAACCATTTTTGATGTTCGTTTGAAAGGTTTGCAGTCTGATTAAATAAAGAGTACAGCAGCTCCTATGGCCCTCATCATATTATAGGTCCGATTCACAAAACAGAATGCAAATGTCTCATGATAACGGCACCAACAGAGAAAAGCTATGGACTTATATATCTTGGACTGAATAGGTAAACTGGTACCATTCACTTTTCTTTACCAGTGGTTCCCATCTGTTTTGTTTTGTGACCATTAAAAGTGAAGCTCTAATGTCCATTTCACATGTTGCACATGTCTATGAGTTATGTTATGTTTAGGGCTGTCAAAGTTAACATGATTATAACACGTTAACATGCCCACTTTATGATAATCACATGCAGTTTGGGGGAAAGTCATAGTCAAATCAGCACAATGACACATTGACAGCTGTTGTTGCCTGTTGGGCTTCAGTTTGACATGTTATGATTTGAGCATATTTTTTATGCTAAATGCAGTACCTGTGAGGGTTTCTGGACAATATTTGTCATTGTTTTGTGTTATTAATTTATTTCTAATAATAAATATATACATACATTTGTAAAAAGGAAGCATAGCTGTCCACTCCCATGTTGATAAGAGTATTAAATACTGGCCAAATCTTCCTTTAAGGTACATTTTGACCAACAACTAGTCGATTAATCGAGTAAGTAATCTGCAGATAAATTAATAATGAAAAAATGTTAGTTGCATTCCTAAAGTATACACTTTTTATCTGTGAGCTATGAGGTTTAATACTAGTGGTCCCCAACCTTTTTGGCTTGTGTCCCTTTAAAGTGAAGCACAATCTACTAGCCATCCCTTTTCATATGTTCCATGTGTCTATGATTTGCAAGCGGTTCAACTAGAGAACAATATTTTAATAGTTTTATAAACCTGAGGAGGCAAAATGAGCCATTATTTCATAATACAAAAGCAAGTCAGAAAAATATTTGTGTTGAAGAAATAGATTTTACTTATTTTCTGTCTTGTTAATTGTTTTACGACCCTTAAGACTCACTAACTTCCTCTCTTATTATTCAGTTAGTCTCATTGTAATCTGCCCTGGAAAGCAATCACCTAAATGCCCTTAAACATAACCGAAGTGTGAAAGGGTTGAACAGGTCTGGATTCTCCTGGATTTTCCTACCGCAAAGGTTGAGTTTGAAAACTGCCGCCACCGCCACCACCTTCCTCCAGTGGTGCTCGTTCCTCGTGGTCTCCACCACCTCCACCTCCTCCTCCTCCTCCTCCTCCTCCTGAACCTCCACATCGGAGGTGGCGCAGCTCGTCAGGCTGCAGGGCATTGTACCAGCCCTGCTGCGCACTGTCAGGGGTCAGCACGGGGCTCTTGTCGTCCTCCTGGTTCTGGCCCTGGACCTGACTCTGCACCGTCTTCACCATGTTCTGTGCGTTCACCGGCAGCTGCAGCAGCAGCCTCTGCATGGTGGTCATGTTGAGAGCAACCTGTAGAATCCCAGTTAGATAAAGTGGAAAGACTGCAGTTTTCTTCAGCCACTCCTCGGTGTTAATCAGCTGAGTATATGAAATGCTCCAGATTCTCCTCAGACAGTTTCACAGTCTGTGTTATAAGTACTCCAAGTTTATCCAATGTGGACAAAAATGATGCAACCACCCCTCTTGAGAAGTGCCTCTTCTTCTCCACGGTGGCAAGGTTGATATACTTTGCCTCCTGAGTGCTGTAATCCAAATCCACCAGAGCCCCAGTTTTTTTCTTTCTTCTGTTGCTGCTGAGTCTGTACGCATCCAGTGAAGCAGCAGACATCAGCTGCTCAGTAAATGGATGCTCAGCAGAGAGGGGCGTGGAGTTTTATTCGCCTCTCCTCTGGCGACTCCTCCCGCTGCTGCTGCTGCTGCTGCTGCACCAGCTCTCTCTGTGTGTACACAATATGTCCACATATCTGAGCTCTCCAACAATGACACAGCCTCTCCCACCTTCTGCCACGTTATCACTCCCCTCTTCATGCTTGTCATCTTTGCTCCGCCTCTTCACATTAACACCTTGAAATCTCGCTTTACTCTCTCTCCATCACAGCTTTCCCTTTATCCGCCTTCATCCCGACTCGCTGCCAACAAACCTTTTCTGATACCCGACAGACGCTTTTAAAGTATTTCTCACTCCTCTTGGTCATTATGTTTAAAAACGTCCTCATCTTATTCATTTTTTATATTCTGCGAGGTGCCTTTTTTTTCTCGTCTTACATGACTCAGCTTTCTTGGCAGTGTCGTGATGAGGACTCTCTCTCTCTCTCTCTCTCTCTCTCTCCCACTCGTTTCTTTTTGGCTCGAACAAAAATAACTGCCTCCGAGCACAATTCACATATGCTCTTCCTGTGATCTGTAACAGCTCCGTCAGGATTTGCTGACATTTGCTAAAGACTAATAAGGTTTTTAACCTGTGATGTCACCAGGAAGTGCACCCCGCGGCTGCAGCATTCACAGTGAATTACACTGACAGTGACAACTCTGGTATGGAGTGTTTCCTAATGCTGTAAAAACTGATGCAATGTTGGATATAATACAGAGAGAATTTCTTCCTGCAGTTGCCTCAGAAATATTTTTTGATGGTTTAATAAAGGCTTTGATCTCTTAGTTACCAATGTAGGAGGAACATTTTCTAGTTTGAATGATCTCAGAAATAAAAAAACATCACAGTCATTATTAAAGACATCCTAAGAAGATCCAGTTCTGTAAATCTATTATGATTATGACTACAAAAGACAGCTGCTATTATTTAAAAGCATTAAGCAATGTCTGATTTCGGGTGCAGTGCAGCGATATCATATCTCTAAATGAAGGGAGCTTACAGTAAAAGGAATATATGAAGGCTTTCATGAATTAATAAACTTTAGTATGCAAGTCGTGAAGCTGGATAATTCATATTCATCCCCCACTGGGGCCACAATGGAAGTAAGCTACAGTATAATATTTGTGTTATCTTTGATGATTTTTTAAAATCCTATGTGTTTTTTTAAAGGAATAATTAGACATTTTAGGCTTATTTACTTTCATGCCGAGAGTTAGATGAGAAGATTGATATCAATTTTAAGTCTGTATGCTGAATTAAAAAGCTACATCCAGCAGCTGGTTAAATTAGCTTAGCATAAAGACTGGAAACGGGGGTAAACAGCTAGCCTGGCTCTGTCAGTAGGAAACTAAATATGCCTACTAACAGCTGTAAAGTTCACAAAAATCAAAAACGTTAGGTTGTGGTTTTACAGTGGGTTATGAGCCAAACTACTTCTTGGCAGGGCCAGCCCACAGGATGTTTTCTGCTACCTTTTTTCAGTATTATTTCCTTTTAGCCTATATCTCGGGCCATCACAAGCTATACTAACACCGAGGTCCCAAAGCCTCTTTTTTGGGACATGTTTCTGGCAAAACGATGTAAATGCAAATATTAAGGTACTACAATTGCATAAATAGTCATAAGTATGACATATGACAGTGAATATCCTGAAACAAAGGGGCAAGTAGCAAAATGAGATCCTGCAGCTTGCTGCCATTCTATTTCAAAATATCACCAACATCACCAAAAACACAAATACTTCATCCGCAATCACATACTCTGCACTACATACTCAACAGGTGCACATTCATTCAACATACTTTTGTGTGAATGAAAAGTAGTATGTATCTTTTCAGACGCATAGAACTGTAATTTACGTCGTCACTTCCTGAGAGCATCCTTGCTAGTTGGAGACGTGTAACCATGGTAACCCGTGCCAACCTCATGATCAAAACGTTGATTTGTGAGAATCAAAGTCTGAATTAATTTAAAATGTATATTATGACTAGCAAAGTGATATCTTATACTTACATTTAAATTGAAGCGTTATTGATGTTACGGAGATGTCTGTCAACGTCCGTTTTGTAGGTTGTCGTCCCTACCGCATTGCATTGTGGGATATTTATGCCGCCGTAGTGTCCAGCGTTGCATACTGTGATATTTCACTGGAAACAGTATGCAATTTGCGTACTATTGGTTTCATACTAAGGTTTCGGACACACTAAAATATCTCACATACTGTTTTAGTGTACTGAATAGCATGTTAGCATGGAATTTCGGACGCAACCAAAAAATTATTCATATTGGCCGGGTGCAGTGACTCTGCTGGTTGCCTGGCAACCACACGGTGACAACAATAGTTTTAGATTTTGGGAAATACACTTTTTTCGCTTTCTTGCCGTGAGTTAGATAAGAGGGTCGATACCACTTTCATATTTGTAGCCTACTTTAAGGCTCCAGCCAACAGTTGGTTAGCTTAGCTTAGCTGAAAGACTGGAGACAGAGGGAAGCTGGCTCTGTCGTCCTTACACTTTGATTTTTGTATGGATTTAAGGTGCTAAATACGAGATTGGGAGCATTTCTTTTGCCTCTCAACGGCTCTCAACATGGCGGCGGTGAGCCCACGGCTCGCAGCTAACGGTGCTAACAGCGCTAACAGTGCAAACAATGACAAAAGTGCTGACAGAGATAACAGTGTTTACCTGAGGGGGAACTGGAGAGTGGGTGCTTTGCTTTCGCATTGATGCCGTGAGTCGGGATGACGTTATCAGCTGTAACCGCCATATGAGAGTAGTGCAGAGTGGCGGCCGTGAATTAGCTCACATGCAAGAACATGCACTAAAAGCACGTCTATGTTAGCAAAGTACAGAGAAACTCTGATTACAACACACACAGAGCGAGAGTTACTTCATTCTTTGCTCAGGTAGACATTACTCCTCTATATATTTACATAGCATATAGTTGTTTGCTGCTATATTAATGCTCTGGATATCAAACTTAGCACCTTTATAGTGTGTTAATTTGTGAGCTTTAAAAATGGAGGTAGGCCGATGTTGTTACTTTTGGACAGAACCAGGATAGTGGTTTCCCCCTGTTTTCAGTCTTTATGCTAAGATAAACTTCTCATCCATCTCTTGACAAGAAACCAAAATGTTGAACTATTCCTTTGAAAAAATGGCAATGTTTTGAGGAGTCAAACCCCAGAACAACACAGGTGTCTTTGGCATGGTTAACGGTGTGATGTAACTATAGTGTGATGAAATTCAAAAGTCACATTTTCACAATAGAACAAGCACTTAAACCAGCCAAAGAAAGCCCACAGATCCCACTGAAGCATCAACCAATAGAAGGGCTGCCCTCACATGTAAAATAATAAATCTTATTACTTTGACATTTGATTTTATGGTTTGAGAAACCAATGTGTTACAGAGCCCCACAGCAAAACAGTACAAGCCAGACAAATCTCAGTACCTGGCCAAGAAATAGACTCTGACACGGATCAGCACCCCTATCAAACTTACAATAGTGATTTCACACGGAAGGACAGTAAACACCTTTTAAAAGAGACTGAAAGGTGTTTTGTTTTTTTTTATCTCAGAGTGATAATAGTTTGAGGAACATCTCACATCTGCCGTGTTTCCAAGGAGACGACAGCAAAGGTCGAGTCAGTGCTTTCACTGTCATGTTTACAGACAAACTGGTTAATCTACCTTCACTGAGGAGACATCGACTTCTGCAAACACAGGTACAGACGTAACAACGCCCAGCCTACACTTGAATCAATTAATGAAGGCAGAATTTAACTTTAACTTGTTTAAAAGTTTAAAAAAAACATGGCAAACAGCCTCGAGGAAAGAAATCCTCCTCCAGATCCAAAGGTCACAGTTCACAGCCACAAACTACATCTACCATCTATGAACAATGAGCTCCCTCTGCTGGTGAGTTATGGTGAGGCAGTGAAGCTTACAACAGTGAGAGCAATAAACAGTAATGCAACGCTATTATACATGTTCCCAAACTGAGATACATGCAGAGAACCGGTGTAAAACAATACAGGCTAGATGAGAGCAGCTCTAAATACACAAAACGCATTATAAGTTCACAGAAACCCTGAATAAAGTTAAGAGACAAGACTTCATTCATACAAAACAATTACCAACATGAAAGCCTGCTTTGGAAAAAAAAGTTTCCAAAGAAACGATTATTTTTATTGTTGATTAATCTGTTGATAATTTTCTCGAATAATTGATTAGTTGTTTGGTCTATAAAATGTCAGTAAAAAAAATGTCTATCAGTGTTTCCCAAAGCCCGAGATGACGTCCTCAAATGTTTTTGAGTCCACAATTCAAAGATATTCAGTTTACTGTCTTAGGAGTAAAGAAACCAGAAAATATTCGCATTTAAGAATTTTTTTGTTTTTGTTTTCTTAACAAATTACTCAAACCGATTAATCTATTATCAAAATAGTTGGCGATTAATTTAATAGTTGACAATTAATCAATTTATGAATAATCGTTGCAGCTCTAAACTAGAAGAATTTAATGATACTATTGTAATAAGATAAATGTCAACAGATAAGATGATTTTAGAATAAAGCTGAGATACTGTATATCCAACAGAGGGTGACTCATCTAGAGGCATACTGTATAACATACAACACATGGGCACTGATGAGTCATATGAATGCATTTAGTAGTATTAGTCAGCATACAGTAGCTATAGCAGGGTTTTTCTTCTATATGATATTATTTTTGTTTAAGTGAAATAAAATAACTATTCCCATCACCGACGTGTGTAGAAGCACGAAGCAACAATCAAACTGCTGCATTTATTTTACATTATTGATTTTTAAAGGCCCTACACACCCATGATAAACCCTCACTGGTGTTTTCATTTATTTTGCAAGATTACACCTCTTCTCAAGAGTGTGTGGGTGAGTACAAACTATACTATGTAACAGACATTAATGTTACGCTACCTTTCACTTCTATGGAAGCATGCATTCCCTGTTTCGGCAGAAGTTTAATGGTGATATCTAGTAGTTACTTTCTTTTACTTTATTCACCTGTAGTGTCTTCCCTTATGTAACAGAAGCAATATACCACAGTGTAAAAATATCTGTTAGATTTAAAAGTCCTGCATTATATATATTTGGATCATAATTATTGATGCATTAATGTGTAAATCACTTTAATGTTGTAAAGTTGGAGGTCATTTTATATTCTGCTGGGAAGCTTGTGAATTTCCTCCGGTCATCAATAAAGTTTAATTTTAATCATTTTAATAAAACATTATTTATCTGTTGATTATTTTTTGACAGTTTTCTCTCAGAACACTTGAATTACAATATGCTGTAAGGTTATTATGGAATTTTTGCCCAATGATGCCAAAAATATACTGCCTACTGCAGCTTTAATATTAAGTTTTTCTAGATACTATAGCTGAATAAAGGACACACATGGGACCCTGAATAAGAACAAGGACAAACTCTGCTACTCATCCATTCTCAAACATATTTACTAACTTGGACTATTTCACTTATGATGAAGGTGATGGGTTGAAGCGGAGCACAAATATAAATCCCAAATATAAATCACTATAAAAAGCTATACAAAAAAGATATTTTTGGGAGGTATATGGTTGAGGAAGAGTTGTGATAAGAGTTGTGTTAAGGGTTGGTTTATATCTACTTTTTAACTCCGGATGGATATGTGGGTTGTAAATAAACTTGGGATGCTGTTCATATATTTAATTTGGGATGTAAATAAATCTGGGATAGTTTATTATATTATCATTCTATGACATATGAGTTATTAGAGGAGAAGTGAGAAAGGGGTTTAGGGAAATATAAGTTTTACTTCTACCTAACTCCTTTTCGGACACTATTACTCTTGTTTTGTTTGTTATTATTTTGTATCTGTTTTTATTTATTTTTATGTTCGAAATAAAGTCTTTCATTCATTCATGACTGATACTAACACCCTGTTTCAGGTCATTATAACCCAGGTCCATGTGTGTGTCTGACACATTGAGCTGTGCTGCTGCTGTCCAGCAGGGTGGTGCTGAAAGAAGCTGGAGCAGCAGCTGAGGCCTGACATCCCCCTCTGCCTTTCACATCTCACATCTCACCTCACAAAACATGACATATAAACACCCCCAAACCTTTAAACGCCTTAAAAACATACATTTATAAAGCGTCGACACCAGCAACGGGTCATCGTTTGTGACGCCGACACAATTGTTAAATCTGTTGAAGGAACGCCAAGTTCCGGTCACATGACCGGAGCACAGCCAATAGGAACGCTCTCTCAATGAAATTAATAGATTTTTTAAAGCCTGAAAACAGAGCCATGAGGAGGAGCAGAAGTCTAGTTATCTCTCAGAACACTTCAATTACAATATGCTGAAAGGTTATTATGGAATTTTTGCCCAATGATGGAAAAAATATACTGCCTACTGCCACTTTAAAGGACCAGTCTGTAGGATTTAGTGGCATCTAGTGGTGAGGTTGCAGATTGATGCACCACTATGTTTACCAGCTAGTCGCTAACTGTGTTTGTCTGCTGTTTGGTGCTGAGCAGGTAAAGAGTACGGTGGGTTTTCATCCGGAGGTAATGAGTGGGGCGGAGTGTTGTGTGCCTGATGCGCCTTATCGTCAGCTCGCATTGGGTCGTCCCGTCACTTTTTGGATAAGCTGGAAAAACCGTAACCTAAAAAGTTGTTTATTAAGCCAATCTTTGTCTTAACCCAAAGATTAAACCTAAAACAGAGATGGATTTTTTTTTGTGTGTGATCATCGATTTACGAAGATACACTTATTTACACTAGACTTCACTGCAGATTTTCAAATTACTTTAGATTTTCTAAAGCCTGAAAACAGAGCCACGAGGAGGTACAGAAGTCTAGTTTTCTCTCAGAACACTTGAATTACAATATGCTAAAAGGTTATTATGGAATTTTTGCCCATTGATGCCAAAAATATACTGCCTACTGAAGCTTTAATATTGTGTTTGTCTAGATACGAACAAGGACAAACTCTTCCACTCATCCATTCTCAAACATATTTACTGAATAAGGTCTAACTTGTACTATTTCACCTAAGACTGATGATGATGATATTTATAGGCACAAGCAAACATTCTCTCACGGAAGTTTAGTATGTGTGGGATAGAGTGAAGATGAGTGAAGACACCACTGTATACAGCCAATTTGTGGTCAAACTATAAAAAAGCGAGCTTACAGAGACTTCAGGTCGCATATAATGATGCAATGAGAATATTACTAAAAAAGACCAAGATGTTCCAGTGCAAGTGAAATGTTTGTGTATGCAGGCATAAATACTTTTCAAACTGTATTAAGAAATCTCATATACAAATTTATATGCCGGCTTAATCACTCTGAGAAAGACATAATCTCAACATCTAACATAACATTTAGCACTATACGGTACCAATCACAGCTGTGGAGGCACTGGTATAGTTCTTTATATGTAAGGTATTGATGTATGTATATATTTATATTAATATTTATATATCTTTTAATCATGATTTTTTATATTGCTTCCTGTATTGTAATGTAATGTATTGTTGTTGTTTTTTCTTTTTTCTTATCTGGACCTTGAGTCTGCAATAAAGTTTGAATTGAATTATGGATTTTTTGCCCAATGATGCCAAAAATATACTGCCTACTGCAGCTTTAATATTGTGTTTGTCTAGATACTATAGCTGAATAAAGGACACAATGGGATGGGACCCTGAATAAGAACAAGGACAAACTCTGCTACTCATCCATTCTCAAACATATTTACTGAATGAGGTCTAACTTGTACTATTTCACTCATACTAATAACCTGTTTCAGGTCAGTATAAACCGGCTCCATGTGTGTACTAAATGGTACCAATCACAGCTGTGGAGGCACTGGTATAGTTCTTTATATGTAAGGCATTGATGTATGTATATATTTATATTAATATTAATATATCTTTTAATCCTGACTTTTTATAGTGCTTCCTGTATTGTAATGTATTATATGTAATGTATTGTTGTTGTTTTTTCTTTTTTCTTATCTGGACCTTGAGTCTGCAATAAAGTTTGAATTGAATTATGGATTTTTTGCCCAATGATGCCAAAAATATACTGCCTACTGCAGCTTTAATATTGTGTTTGTCTAGATACTATAGCTGAATAAAGGACACAATGGGATGGGACCCTGAATAAGAACAAGGACAAACTCTGCTACTCATCCATTCTCAAACATATTTACTGAATGAGGTCTAACTTGTACTATTTCACTCATACTAAAACCCTGTTTCAGGTCAGTATAAACCGGCTCCATGTGTGTACTAAATGGTACCAATCACAGCTGTGGAGGCACTGGTATAGTTCTTTATATGTAAGGCATTGATGTATGTATATATTTATATTAATATTAATATATCTTTTAATCCTGACTTTTTATAGTGCTTCCTGTATTGTAATGTATTATATGTAATGTATTGTTGTTGTTTTTTCTTTTTTCTTATCTGGACCTTGAGTCTGCAATAAAGTTTGAATTGAATTATGGATTTTTTGCCCAATGATGCCAAAAATATACTGCCTACTGCAGCTTTAATATTGTGTTTGTCTAGATACTATAGCTGAATAAAGGACACAATGGGATGGGACCCTGAATAAGAACAAGGACAAACTCTGCTACTCATCCATTCTCAAACATATTTACTGAATGAGGTCTAACTTGTACTATTTCACTCATACTAATAACCTGTTTCAGGTCAGTATAAACCGGCTCCATGTGTGTACTAAATGGTACCAATCACAGCTGTGGAGGCACTGGTATAGTTCTTTATATGTAAGGCATTGATGTATGTATATATTTATATTAATATTAATATATCTTTTAATCCTGACTTTTTATAGTGCTTCCTGTATTGTAATGTATTATATGTAATGTATTGTTGTTGTTTTTTCTTTTTTCTTATCTGGACCTTGAGTCTGCAATAAAGTTTGAATTGAATTATGGATTTTTTGCCCAATGATGCCAAAAATATACTGCCTACTGCAGCTTTAATATTGTGTTTGTCTAGATACTATAGCTGAATAAAGGACACAATGGGATGGGACCCTGAATAAGAACAAGGACAAACTCTGCTACTCATCCATTCTCAAACGTATTTACTGAATGAGGTCTAACTTGTACTATTTCACTCATACTAAAACCCTGTTTCAGGTCAGTATAAACCAGGTCCATGTGTGTGTCTGACACTGAGCTGTGCTGCTGCTGTCCAGCAGGGTGGTGCTGAAAGAAGCTGGAGCAGCAGCTGAGGCCTGGCATCCCCTCTGACAGCCAGGCCTTTCACATCTCACCTCACCACCAAAACATTAAAATATAAAACACCCCCAAACCTTTAAACGCTTTAAAAAAACGTACATTTATAAAACAGCAGCACCGGGTCACCGTTTAACTGCTAGCTGGAGCTGAGCGACCGAATCACGGTGAGACGTTCACGGCCAGAGGAGAGAAGCTTTAAATCACGGGCCTCACAACAAACTAAGTTCAGTTTGAAGGGTTGAATTTAAACCTTTAAGAAGCTCTTTATCAGACAGAAAACCACCTCCACACCTCCTCTCCTCCGTTAGCTACAGCCCACCCCCACATTATGACAGATAAAGACGGCGTTAACCGTCAGGTAGCTCCGTTACCGTTTGTAGTCGGAGGAGAAGATGCCTCCGCTCGCCGGGTCGTGACCGTATTCAGGCTCTCCGACGCTGGACGAACCGCCTCCCTTCTCATCGTTGAACGCGGAGCTGGCGGACATTGTTTCTGTTTCTGTTTATTGTATTATCTCCTCTCAGAACAGAACAGCGATGGAGCTTTAGTGCGGAGGGCAGCAGGACAGACGGCTCTTAAAGGCGCAACGACACCGAGACACGGCCGTTATCTGTGAGATGCTCGGTGCAGAGGGGCATGATGGGTAATAGAGGGGGAGAGCGGGAGGGAGGCGTGACGTCACGTGATTTGTGTCCCACCAGGACGCGCAGGTGTTGTTTTTATTATTATTTTTTTTTTTATTGAAGATAATTAATTTACAAACATTAAGGCATTGTAATCTAAACTCAATACTTCTAACATAAAATGCACAATTGGATAGGAAAGATAACTTAAATTATAAAAAAAAATATATAATAACAAAAATAAAAGAGGGTAGAAAATAATTCAAGGAACAAAAAAAGAAATGCATAAATAAATAATAACAATAAGACTGCACTCTAGTAGCTCTATGGGTCATTGTGATGGAATAATTTATACACAAGTTAACTTAGGAAGGAAGAGGTCCCGGAGCTGATGATGTCTTACAAAGAAGGTTTATTGAAGCTTGATCAAGGAGCAATTGTCAGGTCTCCACATTGAGGTGCTCTCTGCGTGAAGGCCTCACAACTCTGCCCTTCCTCCCTGGTGCTCAGTGTCTTACCCTTATCATGTTTTGACTTACTCCGTTCCTCTGGCATCTCTGACCCTGGTTGCCCTAGCGACTGGCTCTACGGTCTCCACTACAGACACAGCTGTACAGATAACGGTGGCTCCTCTAGACAGGACTCCAACCCAATAATGTCAACAGAGGGACACTCTGACAAACACTCTGACCTTTCTACCAATAAGAGAGGAATTAATGGAAAATTCCATCACAGTCATCATCATATATGTTCAGTTCTTCATAAGCTCTGAGAAGAGACTTTGCATGTTGTCCTTTCATTAGTCAGCATCTCAGCACTGAGATGATTGTCCACAAGGTCCCTTTTGAAAACGGAAAATAGGGGTTTCATTTTCCTCCATTTGGATGCATGGATGAAAAAATGTGCCAGCAGTATCAGATTGTTCAATATCAAGTCACTCTTAATGTCCTTCATGTTAATACCAAACACAATATTTTCTCTTGTGCGAGGAGCAAGTAGTTGGATTTTGGTTGACAGCCAGTCCTGCAAATCTTGGTCGAGTTCTGTTTCCCGTCGATATGTGTCCCCTCCTTACCTAAATCTAAACCTGAACCAACCCTAACAGGAGGGAAACTACGACGGGGGCATTAGGGCCAGATTGAGGGGGAAAAAGTCTGAGATTTCGAGAACAAAGTTATAAAATTACGAGAAAAAAGTTGTAATATTATGAGACTAAAGTCATACTATTTCAAGGAAAAAAAGTCAGAATAATACGAGAATAAAGTCATAATATTACGAGGAAAAGTTGTAATTTAAAGGGACTGTTTGTAACTTCTTACACGTATAAATCATTCCGGGTTGGTGTCCCATGCGCGCTCGCCTGTTGCTACGCTGTTCAGACAAGACTCCAACACAAACTACACGGAAGCCCCAAAACCGCAAAGTTCTATCTAGTGAAGCCCGTCTTGCAAAACAGTGTTGGCCTGCGATCGTAGCACGCGGGGGAGACCGTAGCTTTGGTCTCCAGGGCCGGAGTCTCTGCTCCTCTGCTTGCCTTCACTCAGCTCGCTCCACTCTCACGTGCATGAGCGCTCACTACACACTACAGAACACTTCGTAGCTCTGAGAATATCTAGTGAATGTACAGTAGACGTTTGTGTAGAAATAACTGCTGCAGCTCCTCCAGACCAACAGAGGTTTCCCGTGTCTTGTGAAGTGACGGGGCTCCGCAGTGAGTTACTTTATCGTCTCCGACCAAAACTCCGGTGTCTCCCCTGTTCCCTCTGGCCGCGGTCGGGAGGCTGAGGCAGGAAAAGCCAACACTAGGCTCAGCAGTGATTCATGGACAGACCTTCGTCTGGTCAGCTAACATTACTGCCAAGCAGCTGAAATATAGAGTGATATTGTGGTTTTAGCTGACGTGTGTCGCCTCACTGTTTGGAGCGATGCTCGTTCATGTCTATTTAGAGCGAGCACAAGCGCGAGCCCGACGCTGACTTTCGTTGACTTAACGGCCACAGGTGTTGCTGTTAAAAAGCATTTCTGATTCTTACAAACAGTCCCTTTAATGAGAATAAAGCCATACTAGTTCAAGAAAAATGGTGTAATATTACGAGAATAAAGTCATAATATTATGAGAAAAAAGTTGTAATTTAATGAGAATAAAGTCATACTATTTCAAGAAAAAAAGTCGTAATATTATGAGAATAAAGTCACAACTTTATGAGAAAAAAGTTGTAATATTACGAAAATAAAGTCATAATATTACGAGAAAAAAGTCATAATTTAATGAGAATAAAGTCTGAATATTTCAATAAAAAAGTCGTAATATTATGAGAATAAAGTCATAACTTTACGAGAAATAAAGTCGTAATATTACGAAAATAAAGTCATAATATTACGAGAAAAAAGTTGGAATTTAATGAGAATAAAGTCATACTATTTCAAGAAAAAAAAAGTTGGAATATTATGACTTGAAAAAATTCGTAATTTAATGAGAATTAATTCATACTATTTCTAGAAAAAAAGTCGCAATATTGCGAGATTAAAGTCATAATATTACGAGAAAAAGGTTGTGATTTATTGAGAATAAAGTCATACTATTTTGAGAAAAAAAGTTGTAATATTATGAGTATAAAGTCATAATATTACTTGAAAAAAAGTCATAATTTAATGAGAATAAAGTCACAATATTACGAGAAAAAAGTCGTAATTTAATAAGAATAAAGTCATACTATTTCAAGCAAAAAAGTCTAATATTACAAGAATAAAGTCATAATATTAGGAGAATAAAGTCGTAATTTAATGAGAATAAAGTCATACTATTTAAAGAAAAAAAAAGTCGTAATATTATGAGAATAAAGTCATAATATTACAAGAAAAAAGTCGTAATTTAATGAGAATACAGTCATACTATTACAAGAAAAAGTCATAATATTACACTTAATTAAAGTGCAACCGATGCAATGTATATAGGACTTCTAGCCGTAGCTAAATGGCAGACCTTGTCCCTGATTAGGCTTTTAAGAAAAAAAATAAAAATACATAATACCACATTATACATAAAAGCACATAATACAACATTGTACATTACAATCAATTTGCAAATGTATGTTCCCAGTGATCACAGGTTTGGTTTGGTTTCAGCCAGTGTTTCACCTTTTATTATTATTATTATTATTATTATTATTATTATTATTATTATTAGTAGTAG